>NW_027397068.1:54897637-55275292 GCF_003265705.2 Callorhinus ursinus | reverse complement strand
AAAAACAAAAAAAAAGCTTCTTCCTACTTTGTACAATTTAGGGTAATAGTGTCCTATTATCAGATTTAGGCATAAGGGATACATAATCAGGCATGTCTGCCAAGGGAAAACATTGTTGCCAGGAAGGAAGAGTAGAAAGGTCATAGGTAAATGTTTTCTTTAGCTTTTGTTTTTCACAGAAAAGATAATGTTCTCTAAGGTTTTCCATTACCCTCACATACTCCAACAACTCTGGTTATAAAGAGCACACAACTAAGCCCAATCTAGGCAGAACAGAGTGTATAGATCCCAGAAAATGGAAGGAACCACCAAGTGCCCTTCACATAGTAGAGCCCAGCTTTGCCATGCAGTTTCTGAAAGAGCCAGACCAGCCTAAGTAAAGCCAGCGGACTCTGGCTCAGAACTTCCCCCACGTCCAAAAGCCGAAGTGGAGATGGCAAGAGTGATTAATAAGGAAAGTTGTGGAGAACCCGTTTTATTTCCTACCCTGTCAGGAGTCCAAACATGGGAAAGAGGTTCCAATTAAGTGTAGGAGTTGGCAGTAAAGTTGCTTTAATGAAATATACATAAACCTTGCCAGATATTTGCTAAGAAAATCGAATCATTCCCTCAGCCCTGAAATTTGGCCACTTCTTTTTAGATCCACCATCACCCTCCTAGTCCAAATTTACATGAACTTTCTCCTGGAGTTCTGCAATCATCTTCTATCTAATCTACCCACATCCAAACTGGCCTCCTTCCCATCTGTTTTCCAAACTGCAGCTTGTGTGATCTTTCCAAATCTTGACTATGATCATGTCAGCTCCCACCTTGCTAAAAACCGTTACTTAAAAACTTCAGTGGCTTTGTATACCTATTGAGATGAAGATAAATCACCATAACATGGCGTACAAGCCCCTAGATGGTCTAGCCTTCACCTGCCTCACAAACCTTACGCCTCTATGCTCCCATTGGTCTGTTCAGGCTACAGAGCCCCTTCTTCAGTCCCTCTGATTCACTGTGCCTCAGCCTACCACAGTCTGCTCTGCTAGAAACACTCTCTTCCCTCTTTTCCTTGTTAACTTCTACTCTTCCTTCAGGTGTCAGCCCAGGTATCACTTTCTCAAGGAAGACTTCCCTATTTGCCTTGAAGGATCTGCTGACGTCACAGTTGCAATTTTACATTTGTTGAGGTATTTGATAAATATCTTGCCTTCCTCCAAGACTGTAAGCTTCATGCAAATGAGACTGTCTGAATTTTGTACCAATGTATTCCTTTGTTGAATGAATGAACAGCAGCTCATTAGTCAAAGGAGCTTTTTTCTGTATCTAAGAAATTATGAAATTTCTCAATTTGATCACTTTTCCAATAACCATAATGTTTTAGAGCTCTCTTATGAATGACGAGTGCTGTTGATACAAAGATTTGCCATGACTGGGTTTATTACTATTATTATCATCATCATAACTAGTTTATTGTCAATAGCATTGCCTTCATAACTCAGCATTTTATAACTATTATTACATTCATTAATTAGATTTTATCCTTCAATTACTTATAAAATGTTTTTTGTGAAAGCCAAATGCCATTGAAAAGAGAATATATTAAGACTCCAGAAGTGCCCTACTGTGGCTAGCAGGTCACTTTAGAATGAAGAGTTGTCTATGGATCTACTTGATTAATATTTCCAGAATGTATACACCATTTGGAAAATTAAGGCCTTGAGAAAGATCAAAGCAACATTTATAGTCACTGAAGGAGTAACCTTTTCTAATGATAAACTCATCGCATTAGATTTGGATGGGACCTTAGTGGTCATTTACACACATTCCTTATTTCCTACACAATAAAGCAAAGCCTGGACTTCCATAAGGTCACATAACCAAGGCAAGCTTGGAATCTACTTTTTCAGGTCCTCTATAACTACCATATATTAAATTAATTCCAAACCTATTACAACCAAAGATCCTAACTGTTCATATCCCACTGTCATAGAGTCAGCTGGGATGTGAATAGCTTTCCAGGTTGTCTGGCTGGAGTTCCATATAAATGGACACTCATCTTTGTTATTTAATTCCAGTCTGCATTTAGAAGCTGGCTCCGCAATATAATTCTGCACGTGAAAAAAAAAGATATTTCAAGATCATTTATATAAATCACTTTCTTAAAAAAGCCTTCCACCTTAAATAAGTATGCTCCTACACTATGAAAAGTGTAGATCTGACCTTCAGGTCTGTTCCACTATGACCCAAAGGTCAGCTGCACACTCCCCAAGGTCAGTTCCTCTACCTGCTGTTTTCATCTACATCCACATGTGGAACTCAACACCTATTTAATGTCACCCAGAAAAATGCATTTATTCTAATGTTAATGAGCAATGCAGGCTTTATTGAAAATACTGGAGGAGGAAGAAGGTGGCATTAATCCTCACTAGTTTCTGCCAACAACTTAAAACCTTAGCAGAAATATCCCTCCCTCTAAGCACCTCTTCAGCCAAGTTGCACCAGGGGTTTTTTTTGTTTTGTTTTCTTTTCCCTTTTGTGGTGTGCAACCTCATTTCTCCTCTACTCCCTTCCAGATTTTCCCTTTGCTCAGGAAAGTTGAATTCATTTCCCACACATCCATCCCCTTTTGTTTTCAGAGCCATGCACCTGTGGCCTAGCTACTATCTTTCAGCTTTCCTATCCAGCTCATCAAGGAATGCCACAAAGCAAAGGGACTTCTGGTTAACAGGACTCACTTTCTTAGAAGATCATTTAGGTCTTTTGTTACTTGAGTATATATATATTTTTTTTTCCCATTCTTTTTTTTTTTTCCAAAAATTTTCCCTTGGAGTAATTCCAGCAGTTGAAATTTCCCCATCCTATTGGAGCAGTAAAAAGAAACCCTCCAGTAGTGATCTGAGCTGATTCTTCTCAGGGCCCCTGCTGATATAGAGGAGTTTTCTATGGTATTTTTGTATTTCATGAACATTTTTTAAATCTAAAAATTCCTCAAAGGGAAATAAAAGATAACAAAAAATCTTCTAATTTTTTTCCCTCAGGCCTTCAGATTCTCAGTGGCCTTTGGAAAAAAATTCACTAGGTCTCATAATTAACATACAAAAAATTAATTGCTTCCTCTTCTGAATCTTAGTCTTAGGAAATGATCATAAGAGTTGAACATGTAGACACACAGTGCCGAGAATCCAGAAGTAGTTTCACTTCTCATTCCTTCCACATGCTTTTCCCTTAATAAAATGATAAGGAAATGATTAATTTATAATCCAATACCTGTCTTTGTCAACGGCACAAATAGCAGCTGCCTTTATCCCATAACTAGATGACTTCAGGCCATCGAGAAAGTTTCTAATGAAACTCGGAGGGAAAAAGTCTCTTACAAGCAAATGGTTTGCTGGCAAACTTTGCAGTCCAAGAATCTGCTCTCATAAATGCTAACAGGACAAAAATAGGGAATAAAAGAGGTAATATCAACAGAAAGAAAAAAAAAATGTTCTTTTTTAGTTCTCCTCTGAGGAATTTTTAAATTATAAAAATTTTCCTTAAGGGCGCCTGGGTGGCTCAGTCGTTAAGCGTCTGCCTTCGGCTCGGGTCATGATGCCAGCGTCCTGGGATCAAGCTCCACATTGGGCTCTCTGCTCTGCGGGAAGCCTGCTTCTCCCTCTCCCACTCCCCCTGCTTGTGTTCCTGCTCTCTCTCTCTGTCAAATAAATAAATAAAATCTTTTAAAAAAAATTTTTTTTTCCTTAAAAACACAGAAACCTTGGAGAACTCCTTTCACAAGATATAAACATTGGCATCAGTACTATTTTCGAAAGTAGAGGATAGGCCTTAAGAAGTTGCAAAAATTGGGGGGTGGGGAGAGAATGAGTTAGATGAATAAAATCCATAGTTTCTATTTTATGCCACTTTTTAAAAAAATATTTTTAGATATACTATTAGATTGTAAGTGGAATTAAACAAATATTAATAATTTATGAAGGTTACCAAAAACTAATGATGTAATATATGGTGATTAACATAACAATAAAAAATTAAAAAAAATAATTTATGAAGGTAAGAATAAGACTTGTTCATACTTTATCTTCTTGTAGAATAGAGTTTTATATTGGACTATCTATATGTGGCCAAATACTTTTTTTTTAAATTCTAAGATTATTAAGATTTCAAGATATAAATTCTTCTGTGTGCTTCTGCTAATAATATTTTTATTATAACACATTAAAGACAAATGAGTCTTGTTTTTCTATGTACAAAAGCATTTTGAAACTTATTTTTACTTATTTCTTCAAAATGTGTAAGAATAAAACGTATAATTTTTTATTACAAAACTGAAATTCCAAATTAAGTAAATGCATTTCATTTCTTTATGGATAATATTCCAAACTCATCGTTCTATTTTGCATATTTTGAAAAACACTTGTTTCAGTCGTCCTTTTGTATAACATTACTTCACAGCACCAAAAAACCTGAATGGGCCAAATTCGTTAATCAAGAAGGATAGCTGATTTGAAATGAGTCCTAAAGACTTCAATAGTCTATCCTCTGTAGCAAGAGTCCATGATTCCATAGAGTCATTCTTATTTAATTAGGTGAGCTAATGTATTTGCAAAACAATTAAGAATGCAATTTAATTTAGGGGTTTAGTAAACATCTAGAGATTCATTCATTATGACCTCCAGGTTGAGTTTACTTTGTCAAGCAGCATAAAACTAACCACTGAGAACTCTAACACATAAAACCCTTTTTTTATCCGTAGGCCTTATACATTATATGTGCCTTCCATGCTTACGCTGATTCTGTTTATTTCACTGCCTTTCAAAACTACAGTTTGAGTGAGTTAATAAATTACAGCCTCAGTGGCAATGCCAGGAGTGACTGGCAAGCCCCGAGTGGCTGTGAGGAGGGAGGCAGAGACACCAGCAACCCTGGGGCATAGCTGTCAGCATGTCCCAGCAACACTAATCTGTAACCCACCTGCTGACCTGGTGCTGGGATTTTCCTCCAGAGAAACAACCATCATCTGACTTGAATCAAACTATTTAAAGTATGTGTTGTTCTAAACCAGGGGAGGGAGCGGGAAACCAGTCTACCACAAACATCTCAGCACTAGGCTCATTTTGAGACAGATGTTTATGTAAACTCCCAGGTCGAGACGCTAACTCCTAATGAATTAACCTACGATGCCACCTAGCCCCTCATATTGATTAGTCATTATTTTCACCCGATGAAATCAGAATATGGGCCCAGAGGCCACGCACTTTCATACCGTGAGAAAATTCAAGTGTCTTCTTTTGCTCAAATGCTTTCCTGAACTACTATTCGTGTCTGAACATTGTGAAAAAGGAGTCATTTTTAAATGACCACTGAAATGGACATTTGAAATCAGCTAATGTCTCTGGAGCCAGATACCAAAGTTATGAAGTTGGAACAATGATCCATGAAGGGTGACTTTGAATTCAGATGCAGAATAACTTCATATTGCTATTAGACAGCTAATAAATACCACAAATATAGGTCATAATATACCATCCTGGACGAATGGATGTTTTATTTCTTTGCTTCATTATATTTAAATTTAGAAGTAGATGAAAACACTTTTTTTAGAAATAAAGAACTAGCTAAGAGAAATAGAATAAAGGCTGAGAAACTTACCCAATATCAGTGATTAATGGCAAATACGTATAGAGAAGAAAATCTTACACTGCCCTTATTAACCCAATGTCATATACCCCTAGATGATCAATTTATGACCTGAATCTCTCGGGTGTCACTCCTCATGTTTTGCAAGTCAACTTTGGAAACATTGCCTATTTTGCATACCAATAATACCCCTTTAAATATTTTGCTTTTTACCAACCATTGTTTGTTTGATTAGGCTGTAGCAAACATAATCTAGGATATAAAATATGTCTAATGGTACAATAGCACCATACCTTCACATAGCATCATTATCAGGCCGATCGGCAATTAATTCCTCATTGTCCATAGTCATACACATAAAGTTAATACCCACATGGCTGCAGACATTGTATTTCTACATGTATACACTGGAATGTATGTGTTTGTGTTTACATAAAAGACTCGCTCACCCAAATTGGCTTTAGCAGCCTTGTCTACGTAGACTAGAGGCAAGAGCCCAAAAAGATGCCACTGGACTGTATATTATGTAAGTCCAGGAATTTTGTCTTATTGTCCATTGCTGTATTTTTCTAGAACCCAGAATAGAGTCTGGCATGAGATAGGAAATTGCTAAATGTTTGTTAAATAAATGAATGTTACATTGCCTATGCACAAAAGGTCATGCGTTTTGCTCATAGGAGAGTGCCCTAGGCCCAAATCTGGAGACTGCTTGTCTTACGCAACATTTTAGCAAGCTTAGTTTCCTGGTTTCCCAGGCCACCAAAAATAAAATCCAGCAAATTACAAGGGCATGGGGGAGTACTGCTAGAAGCATACTCAACATAATGAAAAATGAAAACTGACATCCTATAGCCAGAGAAAGAGGCAGAAAAACTATAAAACTTAGCTACAAGTCCTCAAAAAAAAATTATGTTTAGTATTTGAATACCTCAGTGTTCTGGCATGTATATGATTTTACCATATATATGTGTGTGTCCAAACACACTGCAGGTTTGTTTTGGTATGTTTCTGAACCTTATATAAATGGAATCACATTGTAGGAAGTCTTCCAGGACTAGCTTTTATTATTCAAAATTATTTTTGAGATTCATCTATTTTGATGCGTCTAGTTTGTTTATTTTCACTACATCTGAAGAGACAACAATTTATCCATCCTCACACCAACAGACATTTAACCACTATTTCCAATTCTTTGCCTTTACAACCAATGTTTTGGTAAACATTCCTATATATACATGCTGCACATATATGATGCAAAAGTTCCCATGTTTTTACCTAGAAGGGGAATAGCTGGGTTGCAGGGAAGGCACATTTTCAGTTTCGTAGGTACTACCAAATCAATTTTCTAAATGCTTGTACCACTTTGCAATCACACCAGCAGCTGAGTTCCCAAAACTCCACATTCTTGTCAACATTTCATATTTACCCAAGTTTTTATTGACCAATCTTGGTTATGGAATAGCATCTCATTGTGTTTTAAGTTTGATTTCTCAGGTTCTTAATGATGTTGGGCATCTTCTCATACACATAGTAACCATTTTTCTTTCCTCTTTGCAATATGCCTCTTAATGTATTTCATATACTTTTATTCTCAGTACTTACACTCACTTTTATTGATTCATAGGAGTTCTTTAAAAGGCTCCATGTTAATCCTTGGTCATTTATATTGTTTTTACAAGTTGTGGCCTTTCTTTTGATTTTTCCTCAGCCTTGGTAAACAGAAGTTGTTAGTTTCTGTAAGGTACAATTTATCATATGCATACCTTCATAGTATGCTCTCTTTTTGTCCAGTTTCAAAAATCATTACTTATCTAAAGTCACTAGATAATACTTTAGAGCTTTCCTTTTACATTAAGACATTGGCCCATCTAGAGTTGTTTTTTTATACATGATATGAGAGAGATTTCATAGGATTGTTAAATAAACTTTCATTTTAGAATTCTAAATAACTTAGGAGTTCTCCAGAGAGCCCACACCCAGTTTCCTCTCATAAAAATCTTTAATTTGTATACTTCAGTGACAACAAATGAACCATTATTGATATTTGTTATTCACTCAAGTCTATACTTCATTCAGATTTATTTAGTTTTTATCCAATATCCTTTTCCTGTTCCAGAATCCCATCTGGTATGCCACGTTATCTCTGGTCTATGTCTCCTTAGGCAACTCTAGACTGTGACAATTTCTCAGACTATCCCTGTTTCTGACAAACTTGCCAATTTTGCGGGGTATTGGTCAAATATTTTGTATAATGTCTCTCAGTTTGGATTGGTCCAGTGTCTTTGGCATGATTAGTCTGAGATTGTGGGTTTGGAGGAGGAAGACCACAGAGGTAAAGTACCATTCTCATCACACAGTTAGGAGTATACACTACTAACGTGACTTACCACTGTTGAGAAGTGATCACTGGCTGAGGTAGCATTAGCCAGTTTTCTCCACTATAGTTACTCTTTTTTCCTCATTCCCATTACTGTGTTCATTGGAAGAAAATCACTCTGTGCAGTCTGTACTGGAGGGTGGAATTTATGTTCCACTGCCTTGATGGAGAAATGGTTCCTAAGTTATTTGGAATCCTATATGGGAGATGTGTCTACTACTCTCACCCAACTTATGTATTTATTCAATATTTATTTGTATGAGTATGGGTTCATGGACATTTTATTTTATATTTTGGATTATAATGTAATATTACATTATTAAATTATTTTTGCTCAAATTATGCCATACTTGGCAACTGGGAGTTCTTTCAGTTAACTGTGGTTTGGTGTCTCATTAAGTTTTTAAAGTTCTCTGCCATTACCCCTTCAGATATTTCTCTTATGCATTTTTCTCTTTCTCTCTTTCTGGTATTCCAACTATGCTTATGTTACAGCTTTTGATATTGTCCCACAGTTCTTGAGGTTTCTGTTTTTCTGAGTTTTTTCCCCCCTCATTATCTTCTGTCCTTACATTTCAGTTTGGGAAGTCCCTAATAACCTATCTCTTTTTTTAAAGATTTTATTTGTTTATTTGAGAGAGAGAGAGAAAGTGAGAGACAGAGCACGAACAAGGGGAGGGGCAGAAGCAGAGGCAGACTCCCCAGTGAGTGAGGAGCCCGAGGACCGGCTCTATCCCAGGACTCCAGGATCATGATCTGAGCCAAAGGCAGATCTTAACCAACTGAGCCACCCAGGCGCCCCTCTCTTAAACTATCTGTAAATGTACTTATTCTTTCCTTGGCCATAGCTTGCATTTCTCTTTTATTCTTTCTTAGGGTTTTCACCTCTTGGCTTATATTATCCATCTGGTACTACAGAGTGTGAGAGATGAGGAGAGTTCTATAATAATTTTTTGATTAAGTCTCGAAGTTTTAGTAGGCGTCTGTCTCCAGTCTGTGGCCCTCGTGAACATCTCTGTCCCTACTCCTCTGCTATGGGTTTTTCCCCCACCCTAGCAGCACCTCCTCTGGCTGTAATATTCCCAATCCATTTCTTTGAAGCATTTCCTGTGTTGACTATGTTTTATTTTTTTTCTTCACAGGTAATACAGGGGGACTGGTGGAGATAAGAGTGGGGAGGAATTCTTTCCAGCATCTGGGATAAGGTTTCAGAATTGTGCTCAGGCAAAGTGTCCTTTTACGTGGAGAGTAGGCCCTTGAGATGGGAAAGCTTGAGACATGTTTTATAATAGTTACATTTCCCCATCCTTCTGCCAGTGCTGTGAGGGGATCTTTCTCACATAAATACTTTGAGAACCTTGAGAGGTTCCTGGAGGGAAAGCCCACAGAAAAAGTATACCTGCCCCAAAGACTACCGCCTATCCCCCCACCCCCCACCCCCAAAAGAAGGTTTTCACTCCAGAGCTGGTCTAAATTCAGCTTCCAGCAATTCATCAAACTTAACATTTAAGTATTCCTCCAAGTTCATGGCTCTCATGACTTCTGCTCCACGTCATCAGATCTCAATGGCTATAACCCTTTGGATACATCTGTGTCTCCAGTTTTCAAGGTGGCTGTTAACCCTACAATCTCATTTCTCTGATCAGTCCAAGGAAAGTCTTTGATTTTTCAGTTTGTTCAGTTCTTTCCTGTTCTATTTTTTTTTAAGATTTTATTTATTTATTTGTCAGAGAGAGAAAGAGAACGAACAAGCAGAGGGAGCAGAAAGCAGAGGGAGAAGCAGACCCCCCCTTGAGCAGGGAGCCCCGAGGCAGGACTCAATCCCAGGACCCTGGGATCATGACCTGAGCCAAAGGCAGATGCTTAACCAACTGAGTCACCCAGGCACCCCAGTTCCTTCCTGTTCTGAGGATGAGAATGAGGACCTCCAAGCACATTACAGAGCTAAAACTACAGTCCTCCGTAGATTTGTGTGTGTGTGGCAAAGAACACATAACATAAAATTTACCATTTTAAGCATTTTTGTGTGTGCAGTACAGTAGTATTAACTGCATGCACATTGTTGTGCATCAAATTTCTGAAACTCTTTCATCTTGCAAAACTGAAACTCTCTATTTATTCAACAGCTCCCCTTTTTACATCCCCCCCCAGGCCCTGGCAACCACCATTCTACTTTCTGTTTCTAAAAGTTTGCCTACTTTAGATACTTTATCTATAAGTGGAATCATGAAGTATTTGTCTTTTTGTAACTGGCTTATTTCACTTATTATAATGTCCTCAGGGTTTATCCATGTTGTAGCATATGACAAAATTTCCTTTTTTTTAAGGTTGAATAATATATATATACACACACATGCAATGGAGTATTAAATGTGTGTGTGTGTGTGTGTGTGTGTGTGTGTGTGTATCCACAGGCATCACATTTTCTTTATCCATTTATCCATCAGTGGATAGTTAGGTTGCTTCCATCTCCTAGCTGTTGTGAGTAATGCTGCAATGAACATAGATATGCAAATATTATCACTTCAAGATCCTGTTTCAATTCTCTTGGACATATACCCAGAAGTGGGATTTTTGGATCACATGGTAATTCAATTTTTAATCTTTCATAGAAACTCCATACTGTTTTCCACAGTGCCTGCATCATTTTCATTCCTACCAACAGTGCACAAGGGTTCCAATTTCTCCCCATCTTTACCCACACCTGTTATTTTCCATTTTTATGATAGTGGCTACACTAAGAGGTATGATATGATATATCATTGTGATTCTTATTTGCATTTCAAGAATTACTAGTGATGCTAAGCATTTTTTTATATGCCTGTTGGTCATTTCTTTTTGAGTCTTTTGCCCATTTTTTTTTATTGCATTGTTTGGGGAGTTTGTTGTTGTCATTATTGTTAGATTGAAGGAGTTCTTTGTATTTTCTGGATATTAACCTCTTACTAAATATATGGTTTGCAAATATTTCCTCCCATTAGGTGGCCTTTTCACCTTGCCTGATTGTTTTTGTTTGTTTGTTTGTTTTCTGCACAGAAGTTTCAAAGTTCAATCAAGTCCTATTTGTCTATTTACTTTTGTTGTGTACAGTTTTGGTATCATCTAAGAAATCATTGCCAAATTCAATCTCATGAGGTTTTCCCCTATATTTTCTTTCAGAAGTTTCACAGTTTCAGGTCCTATATTTAGGATTTTAATTCATTTTGAGTTACTTTTTATGTATTCAGTATTAGAAGTGTCTAACTTTTCTTTTGCATGTGGATATTTGGGTTTCCACATTTGTCAAAAAAACTATCTTTTCATCATTGAGTAGCTTTGACCTCCTTGTCAAAGACCATTTGATCATATACACGAAGGTTTATTTCTGGGCTCTCTATTCTGTTCCATTGTTCTATAGATTACTAAAGTTTTGTAATATGCTTTGAAATCAGGATGTATGAGGTCTCCAGCTTTGTTTTTCTTTCTCAAGATTATTTTAGCTATTTGAGGCCCTTTAAAATTCCATATGAATTTTAAGATGTTTTTTCTATTTTTCAAAAAAATGCCATTGTGATTTAGATATTTATTGCTTTCAATCTGTGGATTGCTTTGGGTAGTATGGACATTTTAACAATATTAAGTCTTCCAGGACATGGAAAGTTTTTCCATTTATTTGTGTCTCTTGTAATTTTCATTCAGCAATATTTGGTAGTTTTCAGTGTACAAGTTTTCACCTCCTTGGCTAAGTTTATTCCTTGGTATTTTATTATTTTTAATGCTATTATAAATGGGATTGTTTTGGATTGTTAATTATTAATATGTAGAAACACAACTGATTTTTCTATCATATCTGGTTTTGTATCATTAAATTTTGCTGAATTTGTTTTAGTTCTTACTCTGTGTGTGTGTGTGTGTGTGTGTGTGTGTGTGTGTGTGTGTGTGTGAAGTCTTTAGAGTTTTCTATATATGATTAGATTATCTACAAACTGAGATAATTTTACTTTTTCTATTCTAACTTGGATGCTTTTTTTTTTCTTGTCTAATGGCTATGGCTAAGGTTTTCTATACTATGTTGAATAGAAGTGATGGGAGTGGACATCTTTGCCTTGTTTCTGATCTTAGAGGGAAATCTTTCAATTTTTCACCATTGAATATGATGTTAGCTATGAACTTCTCATATATGACCTTTATTATATTGAGGTAATTTCCTTCTATTCTTAGTTTGTTTACTTTTCTCATAATGAAAGTGTTTTGAATTTTGCCAAATGCCTTTTCTGCATTGGTTGAGATTATCATGTGGTTTTTGTCCTTTATCACATTAATTGATTTTCATATGTTGAACCATCCTTGCATTCCAGAGATAAATCCTGATTGATCGTGGTGTAAGATCCTTTTAATGTACTGTTGAATTTGGTTTGCTCGTATTTTACTGAGGATTTTTACATCAATATTTATTAGAGATATCAGTCTATAGTTTTCTTTTCTTGTAGATCTTTCTCTAATTTTGGTACCAAGGTAATGCTGGCCTCATAGAGTGAATTTGAAAGTATTCCCTCATATTCAACTTTTTGGAAGAGTTTGAGAATTGTTGCTAATTCTTTAAATGTTTGGTAGAACACTCCAGCAAAACAATAAGGCCCTGTATTTCTCATTGTTGGGAAGTTTGGGATTACTGATTCAATCCCCTTACTAGTTATAAATTTGTTCAGATGTTCTATATCTTCATTATTCAGTCTTGGTAGTTTTCATGTTTCCAGAAATGTATTTATTTCTTCTAGGTTATTTATCCAATTTGTTGGTATACCTCTACAGGTTTTTTAAAACTAATATTCTGTTCCTGGCAATATATGAAACTATTTGTATCACTGGCCTTCTCATTAGTATTTTATTTTTTAATTTTTTACTTAAAACTTAATAGGTGAATAAAGTTGTACTTTGTAGCACTACTTTAAGCAAATGTGAGGTTTTTTTTCCTTCCTCTATACTTGTTTTAAATGTCCTAAATATACACTATCACTTTGAATAGAAGTGAGAAAATGTGATAGTGGTGGTATGATATACCAGGTGATAGCTTTTAAATAGTGCTTGGAAAACATTTTCTTGAGGTACCAGATAGTTCCTGAAGTATCATCACCAAGTGTCCTTTCCCCAGAATGCTATTCCAAGTTAGAAATGAAGCAGGAAAAATTGCTTTTTGACAGAAAAAAAATAAATTATGGCACAAGTATGGCAGATAACAAAAATCAAATTTATCCATATAGATTTTATTTACTTGTAAATTATAGACATATATAAATTAATACACATTAAATTCAGCATCTCTAATTGCAATGCACTTTTGTTAAGAGTCAAAAGCCTTAATTAGGCAATAATATCAGGAATGGAGGAGTCACCGTGGACCATTCACAAAGTAAATATTCCACAGATAATCTTTAAAATGTTAGGATTAAGGGTGCCTGGGTGGCTCAGTCATTAAGCATCTGCCTTCAGCTCAGGTCATGATCCCAGGGTCCTGGGATCGAGCCCTGCATTGGGCTCCTTTCTCCATGGGAAGCCTGCTTCTCCCTCTCCCACTCCACCTGCTTGTGTTCCCTCTCTCACTGTGTCTCTCTCTGTCAAATAAATAAATAAAATCTTTAAAAAATTAAAAAAATAAAAAATAAAATAAAATGTTAAGATTATACACATAAATTAATATGCATATGCATACATAGAGAAGGAAGAAAGTAGAAGACACATCTTAAGATGCAGATTTTTATAAATTAAAAATATACCTTCAGGCATAAAGAAATTTCTGGCTATAGAGGCATGAAGAAATCAGAGAATGCTCTCTTCATAAAACATATACAATCTGGACAAAACTGTCATAAACAACCATGTCAGAGGTCTGGAAAGTGACCAAAGGTAGACAACAAATTGAGAAGTATTTATTCTTGAAAACTGCCAGAGCTTTGGGTAAAAGCAGCCGTAGTCGGTGACCTCTTGCCTAGGGCTTTCCCATTTTTGCCCTCTTCCTTTGCTCATTTGGTGACCAAAGCCAAGCTGGGCAGAAAATCACCAGCTTTGCTACCGGAAGAAGGAAATTTGCTTTGGGACAGGGGAAAAAACTCATGACTCTGGCAAACAACATAAAGAATAAAGGAGAAAAACCCACATCTCTACTAGCTTGAAGCTGTGGTCATGTTTGGGGCAAGAAGTGAATAGACAGAAATTATATGGGGAGATCCTGGAAAAGAGAGCACCAGTTACAGACTAGATAAGCCTTCTGCATGCTCATGGTTGACTGAGAAACTACAGGTATACAAAAGGGAAGCCAGAGAGAGCCCAGTTCAAACTTAAAACCAAGGGTGACTTGAGAACCAGCTGAATTGTGAACACGCTCCCGAAACCACACTCATATTGATTGCCAGTAGATGGATATCTTATGGACTGACAGTGTTTGAGTATAAATTCTAGCCAAATTATTGACTGTCCCCTAAGTTATGCAAATAAAAAGGTAACACCTACGAGGCCAGGCTAAAAAAATCAAAGAATAAAAAACTAAGCAGAGACACAAGCAGCTCCCTACAGGGGGAGATATTTTGCATTTAAACCCAGACAAGGCACACAAAGGGAAAAAAAAGCAGAAAAGTAAATCAGAACCCAGAGTTGCTACAATATACTATCAATTTCAGTATATAAAATGTCAGGTTTTCAGCCAAAAATTATAAGATAATCAAAGAAAATTTGATCCATGCATGAGGGGAAAAGAAGGATGCAGTCAATAGAGCCTAATTCTGAGTGAGCACAAACTGAGTTTAATTCATGTGCAATTAATTAAAGTAAACTATCAAAATAATTCACCAACAAATAGGAAATCTTAGTAGAGAAATGTGCACTACCAAAAAAAAAGGGCAATTGGAAACTTAAAAATTGAAAATATAGTAATTAAAATGAAAAATGCCTAACATGGGCTCAAGAGCAGATTAGAGATGACAGAAGAATTAATGCTTAAAGACAGATTAATATATAGGGGATCTTGGGTGGCTCAGTTGGCTAAGTGTCTGACTCTTGATTTTGGCTCAGGTCATGATCTCAGCATCATCGTATTGAGCCCCATGTTGGGCTCCACACTCAGCATGAAGTCTGCTTGTCTCTCTCCCTCTCCTTCTTCCCCTACCTCCCCACTCTCTCTCTCTCAAATAAATAAGTAAATAAAATATTTTTTTAAAAATTAATAGATATTATTCAACCTAAAGAATAAATAAGAAAAAAAGCCACCAAAGACAAATAAATAGGGTGTCAGAGACTAATTGGTAAGGCCAAGCATAATAATCTTCATGTAATAAGATTCTTAAAAGCATAGGGGAGAAAAAGGCAGAAATCTGTATCAAAATCACAGCTGGTTTATTGAAAAAGTTGACAAACTAATCCTAAAAATGATATGGAAATGCAATGCAACTAGAATAACCAAATCAATTTTTTAAAAGGACAAAATTGGAGAACTTACACTAACTGATTTTAAAACTTTTGATAAAATTTACAATAATCAAGACAGTGTGGTATTGGCTTAAGTGTAGAAGTAACAATCAGTGCAACTGAACAGACAGAAATAAATCCTTCTGTCAACAGATTTTTGACAAAATATCAAGACAATTCAATGAATAAGTTGCAGTCTTTTCAATAAGCAGTGTTAAAACAATTGAATATCCATATGTTAAAAAGTGAATTTAGACCTTTTATTCACCCCCATACAAAATTAATTCAAAATATAAGAGCTAAAGCTATAAATATTCTGGAATAAGACATAAGAGATGATTTTTGTGACCTTTTGTCAAGCAAAGATTTCCTAGATATGATACCAAAAACACAATCCATAAAGAAAAACATAATAAATGGTTACATTATCAATAAAAAATTTCTTTTTCAAAAAATACCATTAAGAAAATTAAAAAATAAGCCACAAACCTGGAAAAAACATTTGCAAATCATATGTTTAATAAAAAATTTTGTACAAAGAAAACAGAATTCTTCCAACTCGATAATACAGAGATAAAAATCAAGAAAAAAGTTGAAAAAAGATTTGAGTAGATATTTTAACAAAGAAGACATTCAAATGGCTAATTAGCTCATGAAAAGATTCTCAACATCATTAGTCAAGGGAAATGCAAATTAAAATCACAATGGATTATACTACACATTTACTAAAATGGCTATAATCCAACAGACTAATAATACCAAGCATTGACAAGGGTGTGAAAAAACAGGATCCCTTATATACTGTTGGTAGAAATGTAAAATGGTACACACACACATCAGAAAATAATTTGCTAATTTCTTAAATAGTTAAACATACCACATAACCTTGCAGTTCTACTCCTAGATATCTGTCCAAGAGTATTAAAAACACATATCCATACAAATACCTGTACATGAATGTTTACAGCAGCACTCTTGATAATAACCCCAAACTGGAAACAATTCAAATGTTCATCATCTGGTGAATGGATTAACAAAATGTGGGATATCTTGTCAATGGAATATTATTCAGCAACAAAAATCAATAAACACTGATACACCTACAGTATTAATAAACCAACAAACCATTGTGCTACTTGAAAAAAAAAAGTCATACACAAGACTATATATTGTAAGATTCCTTTTATATGAACTTTCTCAGAAAGGCACAACTGGGGCACCTGGGTGGCTCAGTCAGTTAAGCATCTGCCTTTGCTCAGAGCCCCACATCGGGCTCCCTGCTTGGTGGGGAGCCTGCTTCTCCCTCTCCCTCTGCCACTTCCCATGCTTATGCTTGCTCTCTCTCTCTCTCTCTCTCTCTCTCTGTCAAATAAATAAATCTTGAAAACAAATAAACAATTTTTTTTAATATTAAAAATGAAAGGCCAAACTGTAGAGACAAAAAGCAGATAGTGATTGCCTAGAGCTACATTCTGGAGCAGGGATTGACAACTAAAGGAGCCATGGAAACTTTTTGTTTGCGGTGATAGAAGTGTTTGGACACTGGATTGTTGCTGAGATGGTTGAAATTTTAAGTTCCTAAAAAATCATTAAACTGCACTACAGTGGGTAAATTATATGGTACGAAACTCTACCTCAGTAACGCTATATATGTGTATACAATTGACCCTTGGACAACACTGAAATTATGGCCCCCCTCACAGCTGAAAATCTTCTAACTTTCGACTCCTCAAAAACTTAACTACTAATAGCCCACTGTTGACCAGAAGCTTTACTGATAACAAAAACAGTCACTAGACATAAATTTTATGTTATATGTATTGTTTTATACCATATTCTTACAACAAAGTAAGCTAGAGAAAAGAAAATTTTATTAAGAAAATCATAAGGAAGAAAAAATACGTTTACAATACTGTAATATAGTTATCAAAAAAAGAGCTGCATATAAATGGACCTGAGCAGTTCAAACCTATGTTGTTCATGAATATTCATATTTTACGACTGACCTTTCTGTTATCACATTAGTCAAGATCAGAAAAAGAAATTCTCTCTCAGCTCCTCCAATTATTAACATTTCCCATAGCCTTCTGCTTCCAATTCTGTCTTGAGCACCATGAAAGAATCATGACAATATCACTATTCTTATTCGTTTCTCTACTGGCTGGTCCACTTCATCCACTTTAAAGTTGAGACAGTTTTCTTTGCCGAAGAGAAAGAGGATTCCCCTACTGGCTGAGTGCCACGTTGAGTATCAATATTTTTTCATATTATTTTTTCATAATCATATGAAGGTGGTATCAAGTTATAACAGATTTGATAAGGCCTTTAAGAAGTATTGTTGGGGCGCCTGGGTGGCTCCGTGGGTTAAGCATCCACCTTCAGCTCAGGTCATGATCTTCGGGTCCCGGGAGCCAGTCTCACGTGGGGCTCCCGGCCCAGCCCAGTCTGTTTCTCACTCTTCCTCTGCCCCCTCCCCCGCTCATGAGCTCTCCCTCTCTCCCCCTTCAAATAAATGAATAAAATCTTTAAAAAAAAAAAGTATTGTCTACAAACAATAACAGTGAGTACCAGAAGTTATATTAAAACCCAGACCACATACCTCTCGCCCTTAACTTTTACTTTATATGTTCACTCAGTTTCCTCCTTCCCATGTTTGCCATGGCCCCACTTGTAGTCGTCCTATCACAGGGCAGATGAGAGAGGAAATTTTTACTTACAAACCCCCAAGTTTATAGTCTCAGGACCTGCAAACAGTAGAAAATACCTCTGAACTCTCATTTTTTAATAAAATTGAAAATAAGTATCTTTATATTTGAGTTTTTTTGCTCAAGGCCAAATTTAACCTGGGTGGATGAATTTCTGATTAAAGATAACTTTTGCAAACACCACAAATTGATCTCAATTTCAGCGGTAATTGAGAAAGACTAGGATAATATTTTGCTAATTTACAAATCTACTTTATTTTGTGATTTACAAAGCAATTTCTCATGTAATGTTACTAATTTCTCATAAGCGTCCTGTGAAGTAGTTCTCATTAACCCGGTTTTACAAGGAGAGATAGTAAGTTTAGCATATCACCCAAAAATGCATAAAAGTAAATGGTAGACTTGTCTAACTCTAAATTCACTCTTCTTAAAATTAAGCCATTAGGCTGATTCATTGTTTCTCATCAAAAAATTGGGTAAATCACAATGGCTGTCTTCCCTACTGGAAGTATGAAGAGGATTGAAATAGCTCTGTTCAACAGAGCAACTCCAAATTTTGACAAGCAGAGAGGCTGTTTATACTGGAACATTTGGTGAAACCTGTTTGTGATCCCACATGCATAGTGGCAGGGGCGATAGAGATGCAACAGTATCTGGTTACTCTAAGTAGATTCTGTTGACCAAATGTTATCATCCTGATGGATCTGTGAACATTTCCTAACATGGAAACATATCATCCTGATGGATCTGTGAACATTTCCTAACATGTTATGAGACTGAGAGGTCTTTTGGGAATACTGTTTATCTCCAAACCAGTGAATTTTAAAGGTGAAATTTAGCATGTAGTGTACTTTCTTTTTTTTTTTTTTTAAGATTCTATTTATTTATTTGACAGAGAGAAAAACAGCGAGAGAAGGAACACAAGCAGGGGGGGTGGGAGAGGGAGAAGCAGGCCCCCCACTGAGCAGGGAGCCTGATGCGGGGCTCGATCCCAGGACCCCAGGACCACGACCTGAGCCGAAGGCAGACGCTTAATGACTGAGCCACCCAGGAGCCCCTGTAGTGTACTTTCTTATTAAAAATAAATACAAGTCAATTCTTCCAACTGAGAAAAGCAATTAGCAAATTTAGTAATCATGACCTGCTATGGGGCTAATTATTTGTTTGTACTAATATTCTAGTCTTCTTTAGAGAACATACCTGTCAGTCAACAAATGTGTGAGTATTTGATAAGTATGTATAATTTTATATCTTTTCTCTGGTTGTATGGCCAATTTGTGCTTTGCAAGAACCTGTAAAATCCACTATTTGATTGCATCCTTTCAATAGGAATGGCCATGCCAGAACACAGTCAAAGAGGTAGATTTCTTCTTGGATTAGGAAACCCTGGGTCAAGAAGTTCATTATTTGCTCAAGTGCTTATACTTCTCAGAAGAGGCATGAATTAGTAAAGTTTTCACCTGACAGTTATAATTAAGAAATGATGTATTACTTAAGCTACCAAATGATTATTCTATAAAATAAAAATCAAAGCAGGACATTGAATAATGAAGCTGAAAGCCAGTTTTCCTTGCTATAGACATTATTTTAATTACTTATTTTATTTATTTATTATTATTATTAATAGCTCTATAAATTGAGAGATTAATATGTATTAAACATTTTACTATGCATTTTACTTATAATATTTTACATGAATCCTTTCTATGAAAGATTATAAATGTATGTTTATCCACATTTTAAATATGTCACCTAAGATTGGGGGGTGGGAAGACTTGTCTAAAATCACATAACTGGGGCACCTGTGTGGCTCAGTCAGTTAAGCAGCAGACTCTTGGGTTTGGCTCAGGTCATGATCTCAGGGTCCTGGGATCAAGCCCCATATTGGGCTCTGTGCTCACTGGGGAGTCTGCTTCAGGGTTCTTTCTCTCCCTTTGCTCTTCCCCTGGCTTGCCCTTTCTCTCTAAAATAAATAAATAAATCTTTAAATAAAATACAATAAAACAAAATAAAATAAAATTACATGACCAATAAAATAGTAAAGTCAGGACTGAAAGTCAAGTATTTCAGATTCCAAAAAATTTACTTCTAGCCAATAAGTTATAATATAGCAAACACCAGATTTTCAAACACCACACATACCTAAGGGCAATGGGTATATACATGTCACATCCACATGTATTTGTGCACATGTATGCACACATGTCTATAAACAACTTAAAAGTGTCAATTGTTATGTGTGCAAGCTGCCTTTTCTTCTTGCTGCTTTATTCCCCAAACAGGCATAGCTATTTTAGAATTATAATGGCTTCACTCTATGAAAGCCATGATCCAAGGGACTGCAAAGACTCCAAAGGAGTTCTTTCATTCCATGGAGACCATATTATGCATGTTATGAGTGTTTAAGATAGAGTGCACAGTCTGTCATGTCAACTCTCATCTACTTCAATGACAGATTATTTCTCTTCCAGCACTAGTGGTTTGAAAATATCAGCTACCAAAGAGGGGACATTTTTCTTGGAGTTCAAACACACACCAAAAATCATGAATTCAAGTAGCATTAAAACCCTAACTTAAACCCACAAAAGCAAAGAAATGTAGCATTTCACCAAACAATTCAGTGAACATCAGCATCCTTAATTCACCCTAGATAATGTCAGCTACATACAACACACACGAATTCACATATAATATTACTATATGCCAGATACTATCTGTATACTATAAGTGCTACACATGAATTATCTCATTTACTCTTCACCGAAACCCTGTAAGATAGAAATGATTATTATTTCCTTTTATCAGTAAAGAAGAAACTGAAGCTGTGAAAGATCAAGTTAACCTGTTCAAAGGCACTAAGCTAGAAAGAGACTGGGATTCCAATTCTGGTTCCAGAAACCAAGCTCATAATCTCGGCATATAGGTACACATACACTTGCATTAGAACTAAGAAACCAAATTTTAGCACCAGGGAAATTCAAATTTACAAAGGGGCAAACATCAAAATGTCCAGAAGTCAATTTGTTTGACAAAATATTCAAAAAATGAAATCCATTCATGAGACATATTTGGCTTCTAAAAAATCAGACTCTCAGTGCCCAAGACTATGACTTCAAGTAACACTTGTCTATTTCTGCTTGAGGTTCTTGCTGAGATCAAAACACCAAGGGGGAAACATTTGGAGACAGTAAGGGAAGTAGACTTTCTAGTATACTTTAACCTTTTTTAATGGAAAGCCATATTTGATCCATTTGTGTCCCAGATTTGTTTTGGCAAATAGCTCTCATCACTTGTGCCAACTCTAACTAACCCATGCACCTTGAAACAAATCCTGAGATTGTGCCCAGAGCACAGTGATTGATTAGCATCGTCTGTCATGGCAGGGGTGTGGCAGTGTGCATGACCTGTCTTTGACAACCATCCCAGCCTTACACAAGTAAATCCACCCCTCCTGAAATATACTCCAAAGTAGTCTGCCTACAACAGGCATGGTGGAAAGAAGGCAGGCAGGAAGGAAGGAAGGAAGGGGGGGAGGGAAGCGGGGGAGGGAGAAAGGAAGGCAGGAAGGAAGGAAGGAAGCCAGGCAGCAGGAAGGGGGAGAGGCAGGAGGAGGGAGATAAGAAAAGAAAGTCTTAGGATGACTGTCTCTATAATTGGAAGAGATTTTAACCTGAAATGTCCAAACTGACTAACTACATGGATTACAGTGATTTAATAATTGCTGACCATTCTACACGTTTTGTTTTGTATCTACCTGTCTATCAAATATCTCCTTACCATCCCATATAAACAGCACACAGACCCTTGCCGCCATAACTTTACGCAGGCTATGTTTCCTTGTCAGTATTTCCCTTCTACTTTTCTCCCATCTAGCTACAGTCTTCCCATTCAAGTCCTGCCTCCATGATGAATCCTGGCGCAGGTGTTCTTGGGGAGAAGAGCTGCTCTCTATCAGGTGACCCCAGAGAGGCTTCATCTTTGGTGATTTCACCACAATTCCCAGGGATGGGCAGGGGCGGGGGGGAGGCTTATGGCTCTACAGATAAGAATTCCGAAGGTCAACTCGCTGGCGAGCCACAGAACTGAGTATTGAAACTCAACTTTTCCACATTTCAATTATACCAGACTATTGCCTCTTAATCAGCCAAATATAAACCTTTTACTAGCAACTGGAATTTTGGCTTTCATTCTCTAAACAAATCCCTTTAATTTCTCCTTTTTTTATTGTTCACTGGCTCTTTCATGTGAATCAGTCGTCTTCCCAGGGAGACTGTAAAACTCTGTGGGCTAAATACAGCAGCAGCGTGGAGCAGTGTGGAAGGAAAACAAGGTCAGCCATCAGAAGATCTATCTCTGGTTCCAGCTCCGCCACATTCTAACTATGGGACCTCGGGTAAGTCATTTCTCTAAAACTGAGCTTCCTCGTCCATAAATTGGAGTGGATAATTACCTCGTCTGTTGCTTAGGATTGTTAGAAAGACCAGGTTTATTAAATACTACACACACTGAGGCAATCTGATATTTCTTTTATGCCTTCCTGAGCCTTAGCTACAGACCTCAGCATTCTGGACTTCTGTCCTTGAGCCTCTAAGGACTGTTCCAGACATCAGCCCTAATCAGCCTGGGCTTTCCCTCTGGGCCTAGCTCCAGTGTCCTCACCCAACAAAACTCTTCACAATATCATTAAGACCTCTGATACAATATCTGTGAAGGTTCTATTTTGTTTTCTAGTCTTTGTCAATGTTTACATCCATAAGAAGAAGGATTGTTTTAATACTTGATACCATGTGGCATATGATGAAACTCCATCACCGCCATTTATGTTTATTCTGAAGAAAATGCCATTCTCTACCTGCCAACATCTGAAAGCTATAAATAGTGAGAGAAATAGAGAAGCCTTAAAAGTCCATTGAAAAGTATTGGATTTGGAGTTTCTTGGATGGCCAGAGTGGAAAAATATTTTGCTAAAAAATTGGGAGTGTTGCTCCTGCTGGCATACAGGCAGACAGTTTAGTTAGTATTTACCCAGCCTGTGGCGAGGGAACACTTGGCTGTTTATTTCAGTTGAAGGGATGTTGGGAGATGCTGTTTGTCTAGTCAGAAATGCCCTTTGAGACTGCAAGGCTACCTGTGACCAATTTTCAACTAAATTTATCTTTGGACTTTGTGTAAGTAATCCAGCCTTAACCAAATCCATTTGGTCTTCTATATAACCATGTCACAGAATCCTTACCAAAAAAAATCTCCCTGCTTTGGTCCACAATGATGGCTTCTGATTATTCAGCCAAAGTTGGATTTGAAACTTAAATGTGAGTTCTGAATAAGTAGGCCGAGTTTTATTTAATGTAGGAAATAACTATCACTTATTAAATAAAATCAACTGATATTTAACCAGTCATTTTCAAACATCTCCGCCCCTTGTTCCATGGTAGAATAACTAACACATACTATTGACTGTTAATCACTTAGCTAGTTTTATTTCATGAAGCAATTTATGTTTTATTTCATTTCTTCCTTGCAAGCACGGCTAAGGTTTTTAATAACTACCCTCATTGCCAATCTGACGCTGACATGGTGAAAATGTGGAAAATGTATTATTTTTCAATCTCAAACATTTCAAGTTTTATGCTCTTTTGATAAAACTCAATAATTTCAAAGACAGAATGGCTGTAATAAAGCGCAAAAACGCATTTCCCAGAATGTGATTAAGTAGTGATTTACGATTTGTTGATCAGCTCTGTTTATTTCCATTGGCTTTAATTTTCATGGGCAATCCCACAGGTTTGTTTGTGTTTCGTTTTTTGCTTTTGTTTCTGTTTTGGCCATTATATCAGGCTGCTCACTTTGAAAGACAGTTTTTCTGAGCCTGGCAAGCTAATGAGGCTCGGGCTGTATCTCTGTAACAGTTCAGAATTGTTCGACCAGTGTAAAACTCAAGCATACAGATTTGTGAAGCAGAGCCTTGATTGGGGGATTTTCACCCATTGTTTGGCTCCTATTTTCCTGTTTATTTCCACATCCTTGTTTCTGCATCTTTAACCATTCAATCTTCTCAAAACTCTTGTGAATACTTAATATTACCCCATTTTATAGATGATAAAGTACAGTCAGATGATATAGATGATAAAGAGCCTACCACGGTAAGTTGCCTGGCTAGGACTTGCTCCACCCTGAGTTTGACTTTCATGCCCAGGCTCTTTGTACAAGGCCTCAGAGGCTCACAAGGGCAAGAATCTGCAGCCCCAACTTCCCGTCAAGGTGACAAATGCATTAAAACAAAGATAAAAAGCCTCCACGTGAGACTGTCAAGGGGTCAGCTCACCAAAGCCTTAATGTTCTCCCTAGCTCTGTTCCCATACAGCTGCTCTTCTTGAGCTCATGGCTGCAGCAATATAATACAAATGTGGGGAGTCCCAACTTCAAGGATTTTGACAATGAGGCTAAAGCCCATGTGGGATGTGTGGGTCTTGGGGAGCTGTTTAATTTATACCATACCAAAGAATCAAGGCATCCTAATTAAGAGCTACTGCCTGGTGAAGCATACAGAGGGAAACTACTACTTGGGAGGAATCAATGCAGAAGAATTGAGAATTCCACACAAAAAGAAGGTGTACACTGCAAATAAATGAAATTTGGAGAACTTAAAATTAGAACAGCACAGAATCATGTTACTTCCAATTTGTTGTTCCATTGTCTCCCGTTAGTTTCTTACTGAAAGCCTAATACTACATATTTCAAAAATAGTGATCTTTAGGGGTGCCTGGGTGGCTCAGTCAGTTAGATGTCCAACTCTTGATTTCAGCTCAGGTCATGATCTCAGAGTCAGGAGATCAAGCCCCTCATCAGGCTCCCCGTGCAGCAGAGAGTCTGCTTGAGATTATCTCTCTCCCTCTCCCTCTGCCACCCCCCCGCAAAGAGGAAAGTGATCTTTAGGTACTCAATGTTGAGATTTTCCTAGATACTGATCACTAAAAGTTGTTCTATTATTATAACCCCTTCACTATGTCGATATAATAGTAATAATAATAATAAGTAATGGCACTACTATCCAGGAGTCTGTCATCTATTTCTTTGCCTTTGAACGTCAATATCAAGAATTCAATAAAAAACAAATATGTCACCAGATGCCATTGTTGCATAAGTCATGGAAAGGAAAGGAAAGAAGGAAATACACAGAAAGGAGATGAGAGAAAGTGAGGCAAGGAGCCCAAGAGTCACAAGATCTGGGTTATTCAGCAAATGACTTAATCTGTCTGAGCATCAGCCTCTTCATGGGTGAGAAATAACACTAATCTCATGGAGATATTGTGAATAGTGAAGAAGTAAAAGCAACAGGTTTGATTAGTACAGCTTCTAGCCTGGAAAGACACACTTGATGTCACCTGTGTGGCCCCCCACCCTGTGTCAGCACTCTGTCTTCCACATTCTGTCAGAGGAAAGGCCTCTGTGAAAGAATGGCCATTTTTTCCCCGCTATACTTATTCAAAATGTATTCTTAAAATTAAGCCAATTTTTCCTTCACCCTAACTTCAAAATAAGCCTCTTAAAAGGTGGGGCTGAGTCTGCGCACACTGTGCCACAGGGCCCGCATCCCCCCTGTTCTGGAAGCTCTGGTCCATGTCCTGGGGGAACACAGTGCGGTAGTGCACAATCAGCTCAGCTCCTGAGCATTTCCTGACACTGAAAACTCACAGGCTGTCTTCTCTCCCCCCATCCTATAAGCACGTAGCTTATTTGAATAACTTTGTTTTCGACTCACAAAAGTCATATGTAATCAAGGCAGAACAGTTTAAAAACAGAGAAAACAAAAAGAAACTCCTAAAATTTCACTTCCAATATTAACATTTTGGAATATGTCCATCTGTTATTTTTCTTCCATGCATGAATATTTATTTTGCATTAGGGTACAATGGTGTCATGCTACCAACACCATTTGGTAGCCTTGTTACTCTGTTCAATTAACTAGAAGATAGAGATACTAGAGTTCAGGGGCTCATCACCCTCCAGGATGAAGTGACAGAGACTGATTGATAGAGAAGTGAATGAATTAGACACCCCCTACATAATCAAGTCTGTTTATACAGACGGGTTAACTTGGGGATTCAGTCTCCTGACTATGAATCTTCACTACAATCTGTAATCTTAAGAGTGCTTTTGGATCTGAGAAAATACTGGGAGTTTTTTTAGATTTACCTAATTAAATAGTCATTAATGTCAAAGAAGCATAATCTTACATTTATCTGTAACATTCACACACAAAAAAATTTTAAAAAGCTGTCATATCCTCTACTGAAATTCAGAGAGACTAAGTATCTATAATATACTTACAAATACTTGTCTAATAGCTCCATCCGTAAAAGGGAATTAGGTTAGTTTTGTAATCTTGGAGATTGTCATTATGCCTTGGCTGTTTATTCACAATAAAACAAGGCAATGTGGATAATCAGGCCCAAGAAGGTGACCCAAGTACTGGGTGTGACAGGCCCTTGGGAGCGTCTGGCTCTCAGAAGAGGTTCAGCAGGGCAGAGGAGGCGTGGTGTCCAAAACAGGCAACGTCTCTAATCCTCGTTCAGACAAAGCAACTGAGCACTCTGTGAAAAAGGATGGTGTTAGAATCATCTCCGTGTTCCCATGGCCTTTCTTAGAAACCAGCAAATCGTAATAAGCCCAACTGGGAATTACTGTGTGCCTTTTCTATTCCCTGCAGTGCTCTAGATAACTTACCTGTGGGATTTCATTCAACTCTCACAAAATCCTGATGAGACAAGAATTGCTAACCACATGGTAGAGATAGGGATTAAAGCCCACGGAGGCAAGTAGTCCATGGCCATGTAGCCAGTAAGGACCAATTCATTCATTCATTCCAACATTTATTGAGCACCTACCATGTACCAGGAACTATCCGGGTGCTGGGGATAAAGCCCTGCTTTCATGAAGCTTACCTTCTGGGAGTCAAGAAAGGGGAAATCAACAAGGGAAGCTAATAAATACACACGGTAATTCTTGAGAGTATTTATTAAGTGCTAGGAAGACCCAAAAAACACCGTATTGATGAAGATTGAGCACCGGGGGAGAAGAAGGCTGATTTAGACAGGGTAGTCAGGAAGGCTTCTTTCTTCCTAGAGGTTACATTTAAAATGGAAACTTGCATGAAGTGAAAAATCCAGGAATGTGAAGATCTAAGGGAAGAGAGCAGGCAAATACAAAGGCCTTGAGGCAGAAACAAGTTTGACTTGTTTAAGAACAGAAGTAGGCAGTAGCCACATTATGTTGATCTTTGCAAGCCATGGTAAAGAGTTGAGATTTTATTCTAAGTGTGATGAAAAGCCTTAAGAAGATTTGAAGCAAGAGAGAGAGATGATCTGACTTATATTTTTTATAGATAAAAATCTCCATCAGTTTTATCCTGCTCTTAACCCTAAGGCAATAATGTGTTTCAAAGAGTTGGTGTCCAATTATCATAGAATAAAGGAATTACAGTGACATAGTTCAAGAAGCAGGAATGATCCCAATGGGGGAAAAGAGCATGAGAATCCAAAACAGACGTAGTCCATAAAGGCAGTCTGCATCTGAAGGTGGATCACTCAGAGGTGTCTTGGTCCCACCCATCACTCAAGGATACAGACCCTAGAGACAGTGGACAAAAGCAAGCCACGGGCCAGTTCTCAGATGGGCAAGGTTCTCAGAAGAAGAACAAAGGGAAAGTGGCTAACTCAGAAGCCCAGGATGTATGGGTACTGAAAGGAGACAAAGCCAGAGAAGGAGGCATCAGGATGGGGAACTTGGAGAGCAAAAAAATACAACTCAGGGACTGACAGGGAGCATCACTACCAGCGCTTCTTGTTCTGGTAGGATTCACTTTGGGAGAATCATGTGTAGAGCTTGGAGACTGACTGTCACGTTCTGTCTGGTATGGATGGTGCTGCATCTCTGGGTGACATGAGGGTGGATTCCACTCTGGGGAAATGAGAAAAGACAAGGCAAAGGAAATTGAAAAGGAAGGGAGCTCCAAGTTGAGCATGATTTTTTTTTTCTTTAATTAACCTTCTCTGGTTCTTATTAGTCATCTCCTTTATTTTGTCAAGGCATACATTATGTTGACTTAATAGCCCGTCCTGAAATTTTGCAGGATTATTGAGGTCACAACTGTCAGCAAATTGAGTCGTGTGTACTCTGTAAACTTAAGGTAATTTTTGTAAATCGAAGGAAACTCTTAGTTTCTCTTCTTGGGTTTTTTTTTTTTTTCCGCTCTATTCTCCCGTCTCTTTTCTTTGTCCCTCTAAATCTCCCTTCCTTCATTTTTCTCTTTGCCCCTTCCTCCCTCTTTTCTCCTTTGTATTTTTGTATATGGATAGCTAAAATAACATTTAAGAAAAAGCCTTCAAGGAATCAACGTGAACTTGCACTTTCTGTGAGTTTATCTTTTATATTTCTTTAAATATGAGAGCAACATTTGTTCTTCTCCAGGCTTCAGGCACATTTCATAGTATCCAAAATTTCTAAACAAACAAACAAACAAAAAACAAAAAACTGAAAATTTCTCCTCTGTGGTTTATTGGTCATTTCTGCAAGTTCTTTCATTATTGGAATTTAATTCTCTTAGATCTGAAGACATGAAATCATTTAAATCAGTCAGGGGTTCCTTCCCTGACTCTTTTTTCCATTGACTTGTGTTTCAATTTCCCTTCATTAATGTTTATTTTATGCTATTTAGTTTGAAGAGCCTTTCTGGAGAATGTGAGAAAAAAAAAAAAAAAGAAAAAGGCAGGAGCTGAGGAGTTCTGCTTTCTGCCTGTCGTCTACTAACATTGCACCATCTGCCCCAGGCAACTGGCCTAGTCCTTCCCTGTTCTCTTCTGGGTAGTAAACAAATTTGCTCAAAGGAAAAAAAGATAAAAGGTAGGAGAGAACAAAAGGTGTGCTACAAAGAGGTGGGGAAGGGGAATGGCACCCATTGGCTCAGGGTCAGAGGCTGTTTACCCACTACAGGCAGGCCCCTCAGCCACCTGCTGGCTTCCAGATCAGCTGCAGCCTCTCGGCACCGCTCCCGCCAGAACCGATTACAAGGAAATGGGGGTAATATTGCACAGTCGTTGGCTTTATCTGTGAATACCATAACTGCTGTAGAGAGCCATCAGTCTGAATCATCTTCGGCTTTCAAAACCTAGTTCAAACAGTTCTTCCACTCTGCAACCTTCACTACACAGCACCCCCACCCTCCCAACCTCCCACCCCGACCTGTGTACACATCCACAAAACTCACGGCCTTCTCTGTGTTGCATCTGGATCTTATACATGTCTCTGCTCTGAGTCCCATCACGTGATAACATACTATTTTTATGTCTGTCTCTGAGTTGATTGGGATTA
This sequence comes from Callorhinus ursinus, assembly GCF_003265705.2. Classification (NCBI taxonomy): domain Eukaryota; kingdom Metazoa; phylum Chordata; class Mammalia; order Carnivora; family Otariidae; genus Callorhinus; species Callorhinus ursinus. The sequence continues at coordinate 55,245,784 of NW_027397068.1, read as the reverse complement.
GTGTATTACTTCGCTAGGGTTGTCATAACAAATTACTACAAACTGAGTGGCTTAACCACAGAAACTTATTGTCTCATAGCTCTTGAAGCTACAAGCCTGAGATCAAGGTGTCAGCCCGGTTGATTCCTTCTGAAGGCTGTGAGAAAGAATCTGTTCCATGCCTTTCTCCTAGCTTCTGCGGGCTTGCTGGCCATCTTTGAGGTACCCCTGTTTGTCCATGCTTCACCCCTATCTCTGCCTTCATATTCACATGGCACCCTCCCTATGTGCATGTCTGTCTTTATAAGGACACCAGTCATTTGGGTTCGGGGCCCACCCTACCCCAGCATGACATCATCTTAAATAATTACATCGGCAATGACCCTACCTCCAAATAGGGTACTGAAGGTTAGGACTTCAACATATGAATTTGTGGGGAGCATGGTTCAAATCATAACAATCAGGTTCCATGCTTTATTTATCTTTGCATACCTGATACCTAGCACAGTGCCAGGTCTTTGCCTGAGGTCCAAGGCCTTCAATAATATCTTATTTTAATCTTAAATTTTATTTAATCTTAAATATCTCTGTCACTTTTGTTTTAAGTTTATATTTATTTATTTGAGAGAGTGACAGAGATAGCGAGAGAGAGCATGAGCAGGGTGGAGAGGAAGAAGCAGACTCCCCGCTGAGCAGGGAGCTGACATGGGGCTCCATCCCAGGACCCTGGGATCAGGACCTAAGCGGAAGGCAGCCACTTAAACGACTGAGCCACACCCAGGCGCCCCGCTCTGCCACTTTTGTTGTAGATGCTGGCCAAATTGAACATGGGATCGACATTTTTTTTCTGAAAGGTAGAACCATCAGGAAGCCAGAAGATCTCTGATAAGAGAATGGGTCCCTCTGATCTCCAGAGACATCGACGTAATCATCCAAGGCTTGGATAATAATATTCCCCTCAGTCCTCATGCAGGGGGCACTTCACATGACAATGTACCTTTAGCCCTTTACTTGGCCCATAGAGCTGACCAGCCCTCTGCCTGGCTCCCATGACCTAACACATAAAGAATGAGGCTTTTGAAACCTGCAGACCACATTCATTCTGCAGATACCTGCAAAGACAGATCCCCACTCCTCCTTCATTTCACCTTGTCTTCTATTAGAATCCAAAAACGATGAGATCAGAGATGAAGAGGACACAGGGCTCTCTTAAAGAGAAATGTCTGATGGGGAAATAAAACAGTCTGGTGGGGAAATAGAATGTGGCAAATTAACAGTGTGAGGCCAGGGCGTATTGGGAAATCAGAGGCCATGAAGATTAGGCTGGATCTTCCAAAGGAGAGTAACAGCGAGCCAGGTGAGGAGATGGGCGAAGGTCTTTCCAGGCAGGGGGCATCGCTTTACAAAATCCCAGAGATCAGAGGGCAGCAAGGACTACCACGGGGCTCTCAGCTGGCTGTCCTAGGAGTCTGGGGTCAGGGATCAGATCAAGAGCATCAGGCAAGCCACGTTAAGGAGGCAATGACTGAAGGGTTTTAAGTACTGAACTAGCACTACTAGATTTGCAATTTAGAAAGATCCCTGAACACATGGATTGACTAGAGGAGGCCTGTGGGGATCCAAGAATATAGGTTGGGAACCCATGACATCTTTCAAGAGGGAAGTAATCACAGGGACCGGAACTAAAGGTGGACAATGGTGGGCAGCGAGAATCAGCACGAGGTTGTGGACACTTCCTGTGTCCACACAGATCCCCTGTCATCCTTGTTAACACTTTCTGTGTACCCCCTCTTGCTGCATTTGGGTTTGAATGCCCACATCCCCCCCCCCACCTGTGCTTCTCCTTTAGAAACATTGCTTGACCACTGGAGGGGTTTGCCCACAGGCGTAAAGAGCTCAAAGTGACTACAAATTTACTCTCCAATCTCCACCCGCCCCCCCGCCCTGCACCATGATCACCACTATCCCTTCAAATCCCACAGTCCTCAGCCAGTGACTATAAAATATAACACATAAAAGCCTAGTTGCTTTGATTTTGCTTGGGACAAATTCCAAGGCATAAGTTACACTTCAAAGTTCTCCCTGGCACCAGCTGAAACCAGGCCCTTCCCTGTCTTTATTTCCCCCAGTCCCCTACCTGCTTCTCCTGGAAGAACCTCCTTAATAAGTCACTCACAGGTAACTTTTTCCCCTGAGATGTCCTTCTCATGAACTTGTCCTAAGACAGAAGCTTTGAAAGCTATTGGGGAAAAAAAAAAAAAAATGTAACATACAGAGCTCAGCAAGTGGCTAGAAGGGGGAAACTCTGATATGAACTAGAAGAAAAACATTCAGCGAAACACAAACTGTTTTTACAAACATGTGTTTGGAAATGAAAAAGACAAATGCTATTGAGGTAGAAAGTTAACTTTACACATCTAATTTTTATTCTTGCATTAACTCTCTGTGGGGGAGAAAAAAAAGGCTTTTGATCATTAAATTGCTCAGGCTTTGTTGCTCCAAATTTAGGGCACTGAATAGGGTGCTATGGAAATCCATATCTCCTTAGTAGAATTTAGATGGAATTACCTTTGCATCCAGAAGAGGATTCCTGCCGGCCCCGTGGTGCTGTCCCTCCTTGCCCCACTGCTCACCGCTCCTCCTCCCCATCTCCAAATATTCCTCATGTCCCGGGAGTTGGCTCTGCACAGTGTTCTGCACTGGCTGTTATTCTGGTTCCCCTTGCCCTGCCTTTAATTCTAAGCAGTGTGCTTTCCCTTCTTTTGTTTTTGTTTTTGTTTTTTCTTTTTAAATTTGTGAACGAACGAAGGTGGAACATGTGATACATTCTATGAAGTCTGAGCTCCTGAGGTCTGATGCCGCAACCCTGAGAAGGGCTTCTGTTGTGTCTTGTGCATGACGCCCCATATTCTGTAAATGTATCTGAAGCATAAGCAAAGTTTGCTATTGCAATCAAACAAAATTCACAATGAAGTTAACCTGATGCAAATGTAATGACAAGGGTAGTAAGTATTATGTTGTTAGGTGTTAATAAACCAGAAACAGCTCCCATAAATGTCTCTCAATATCTAATTTTTACATAGGCAAAGTAAATAGGTTGCCTTTAAGCTTTTTTTAGAGAGGCTGTAACCAGCATTCAGAAGACTCAACAGCTTTCCAGTCACACACTTGGTTTAAACAACAAAGTTCCCAGATTTTACCCCCGAGTAATCATTACCCAGGAACATTTGAGCATCTGCTTTATGTCAAACGCTGTACAAGATGCTATAGACATAAGGAAAATGGCAGCATGGTGTCCATCATCAAGCAACCTGGGTTCTCTAGTTTTCACGCCCAGCCCCCAACGGCTAGGACTGACATTTCTTGGGTTCTGCTCCTACCCTTCTGTCTCCCCAGGTCTCTCATTGCCACACTCTCCCCTCCTCAGAATAGTCCCTGTCCACTGCCTCCATGGTGTCTGTCCACAGACTCCAGGCTAAGGCCTCAAGTCTATGGAAACTCCGTCCATTAGTTCATGGCTTCTCTGCTAAACCAGGGGTGTCGGCAGAATTGTTACTCTGTTCATCTCAGGATGGAGTGGACACACAAAAAAAGAGATGAGGCACAGTGAAAAAGGGTTAGATCCTTAGAGGTGGGAAGGACAGGGTGAGAGGTGGTAGGGCAATGAGAATGGCAAAGAGCTAGGATGGGAAAGTAAAAGGTCAGGTGGTCGCAGAGACGTCAACTTTGCCAAGTTCCCCCTGGGACCCAGGAGCTGTCCTCACTGGCCAAGGTTACCAGGGTTCTTCTGAGAAGAACTGAAAGGAATCTAAAAGTGAGGGCCGAGATGATAGAACAGTAATAGTAGCATGTGTTCAGGCTTGCTAGGAGCCAGGGACCATACCAAGCCCTAAATTCATTATCTGTTTAATCCTCACAGCCACACTCTGAAGGAGTTACTACTGCCATTTAGCAGATGGGAAAACTGAGGCTAAAAACCATGCCCTGAATCAAATGTGTAGTGAGTGGCAAAACAAGGCTTTGAACCAGCTTTTCCTAAATTCAAGTCAAAATTCCTAATGCTTCACTCTACTGCCTTCATAAAAGACACCCAGGTCTGCCCATTTTGCTTTAACTTATACCAAACTACAGCATGAATGTTGACACAAAGAAATGGTGTCCCTTTCCTTATCGTTGGCTTTCTCGTCTCAAAATAAAATTAAGGAAGAAATACTTTTTAAATAAAAGGGAATTAGAGAGAAGTAAGGCATCAGTGTAAACGAGATTTGATCAAAATATAAATGGGAAGATGAGCGGTACTGAAATCAGGAAGGACATCACCTCTGGCGAAAAGGACGCAGAAAGCAGAGGTTGGAGATGTCAAGCTACATGTTACTAAGCTGGTTCTTTTGCCAAGTTTGGTCATATTTATATGCAGCCAAACAGGCAAACAGAGGCTGCATCCAGAGGTTCTTCGTGCTCCCCTGGGCCCCAGGACCGCAGACCCTGGCACAGGCCCCTGCTGAGGAGCTTCCTGTGACTCTGGAGGCAGGCAGGAGAGCTGCACTCAGCTTTAGGGCGCGGGGAGGCATCCCACAAAGAGAAAACACCACCATTTCTCCTTGTGTCCCCATGTTAAGACCTGTTCCAGGAGATGCACCACAAGAACAGATGAGCCTGAGACCTAAACTTTTAATACTTGTCCCGCAAATTCGTTATCCTTCTGCTGAGAGGGAAGGATAATGACTTGGACTTCACATACACCCATCCCTTTGGGACAGAAAGACTGAGAAAACTGCACTCAGTTAAGTAACTAATTCATTAAGTAATTTCATGGATAATTGATGGACATTCATTCAAAACTTCAAATACCATTTTTGGCCCAGCGCGTGTGCCACAAGGTCATTCATCTTCCTGGTGAACTGACTGGGACCCAGAGCATTGCCCGGAACCCAGGCAGCACCAATGTATGAATTGTCAGCACATCTCTTGCAGGGACAGTCACATTTACCAAGTTCACAGGGTAGATATATAAACCCGAGGGCAATTTATTTAATTATGTGGAATGAGCAACGACCTTCGCAGGGACTGAAAAGTTTTCGAGGTCACGTGGCTAGGACATCTCCTGTGGTGGGCACACCTCTGTGGAAAAACAAATCCCACTGCAAAGTTTGCCTGGGGCCCTGGGAAGCCAAATGAAGAGAGTTAAAGAAGCAAATACTTAATGGCATCAGTCTGAGATGGCCAGATGCAACCATCTCTCAGAACAGAGGCCCTTTAGCTTGGGTTCCCTCTCCCTAGACGCTTCCTGCTTGGGTGTGTCGACAGGCATTGGCCAGTTGGCATCCAACACTTCCTTTTTTTTTTTTTTTTTTTAATGGCTAACCAATGCTTTTGTTTTCTTTTTTTTTTTAAATAATACTTTATATCTGTTATCAACCAAACCTTAGAGGCCTATGAGCCATTCTGTCTTTTTTAAAGTTACTTACATTCTCAGCTTTTCTCATTTGTTTCTTTTAAAAGTAAATTCTCTGACAATCTTACTTTACTCTTAGAGAAAGCCTTTCCAAGCTCATAGAAAAATTACATAAACCCCTACACATGGACAACAGTGCACATTTTAACATTATTGGTGAACAGAAAGAGGATGAGAGGCAGAATAATAAGACCAAATAACTTTCCCTGGGAAACCAAGAATTCAATCCTGTCAGAATATATCTGTATTGTATAGCACATTATTCGACTCATTCTTTCATTCCAAAAGCATTTGGTGAGAACCTACCGTTGGCTGGCCATGTTCTAGAAACAGGGCAACAGTAATGAACCAGACCGACAAAGTGGCCGCCTCCACGGACCTTCAATTCAAGTGAGAGGCAGGGAGACAGACCGCAAACAAAATAGAAAATAAAAGAAAATAGCAGGTAGTGGCCAATGTTCTGATAAAAATAAAACGTGTCTTACAGGGTGACCGGGCCGGGTGGTCAGAAAACCTCACAAGGTAATGACATATAAACTAGGACTACATAACAAGAAGGAAATAGCTGCATATCAGTCTGGGAGAAGAGCTTTCCACACATCGGCTCCATCTGGCTCAAGGCACACATCGGTCTTTATGCTAACCATCTCTCATTAACGGGACTTTCACAAAGAATTCTGTAGGCAGCAGCTGCATTGCAGATACTCTCTCGAACACTGAGAAGAGAGCCTAGATGTCAGATGCTTTTTGGTTCCAGGACACCATCCTTGAAACCTCTCTCGAGACAGAACAATTTTCACTTTATTCACCCGACTATTCTACACATGGTAGACGATTAAGACGAGAAAAGAGAACTGTACCCGATTTGGCTGCTTTCCTGCAGCTCAAGCTCTCCTTCCCCAACCAAGAGCCTTAAAAACCTGGCAGGATGCCAGCACAGTTCCAAAGCCTCTACGCTAAAGTAGCAATAGTGACCGTCAGTACTCTCATCTAGGCATTGAATTTTCTGAGCAAGGAGAGACTTGCTTGGTTAGATGTGAATCCTCTTCATGACCTCTCACTCCCCGTGACGGCACCAGAAAGAGCGCAAACGTCACCAAGTTTGGGCACCACCCTTTTGATTGGCAGTCTTTCCTCTGCTTCTCGCTCTTGACTTCTAATAACCAAGGTCACGTTTCGCTCTCATTTCTCACATGGGATTGTAGTGGCCAAGAAAGAAAACAAACCCTAGAAAGAAAACATAGCTACAGTTTTAGTGCCCTGACTTTGTTATGACAATGATATTTAGTACTGGGCCGAAAGCAGCGCTGGTGGGGGGACAGGGAGTGAGCATTTTGTCGTGGTCAGTCCACATGGTAACAATGTCTTAGCTTGTGGTTTGTGGGTTTCCTTTGGCATATTCTGTCCCTCTAGATAATTTGCTGTTGTTTCTTAATTTAAAACTCATCATTTTAAAATGCTCTATGTTTTCCTACTGAATGTAGGAGAGGACCCAAAATATTCTAGTTTAATAGCAATTTGTTCTCAAGACATGCAAACTCATGGATTAGGAGCATACTTCACAAACATCCCACATCATGTCACTTGTAGTCAGGTTTTAGCACATTATTCCCCAAATACATTCCTGTTGCATTTGTGTGATGGAATTCGCCTTACCCAAACATCTCTAAGTATCTCCGTAAGTGATATTCCAAGGGGAATTAGCCATCACCATCAGAATGAGAAAAACCTTATAAAACCAGATACAGACCATAGATTTCCACGCCTTTCCTTACACTCACTCTTTACTCTTACATAACAAGATATAACTTTGTTTACTTCAGCTGTAGTGAACTGAAATTTTACTGGGACTACACTTGCATTTCCTTCCGTTATATAAGCCATCCTTCTCTACTTGTGTGCCTCTCTGACTTCTCCTTTAACAGCTAGGACTGTGGTAAGCAGTGGCAGAGGGTTTCTAAACCGCCTCTGGAGTGCTTAGAGCCGGCCTTTCTATAAGAAGTAACAATGGTTTGAATATTCTTTCCCAAGAACTGCAGAGGAAGTTCCTAATACTTCTTGCATAACGTCAAAATAATCAGATAGATCACCTCAGTCAAATAACTCGATTATATATTTAGCAATTAAATAAAAGTGGTTAAACCTAAAAATCTCCAAACATACATCCTCAGTTGGTCTTTATCTGAATCTTCAACAACTTAGTTGCTTTATAAAAGATCCAGATTTTCTGCATAAGGCATAGATGCAAAGATTTCAATATTAGAGAATTTTGAAAGCCATGACAGAATTATCAATGAAATGTATAAAATTAGTATCCAATTTAGGTATGTAGACATCAATTTAGAGTATCAGTATGGCTTTGATATCTCTGCTTGAGAAATTTTAAAACTATATTGCATTTACTTTCCTTTGCTTCGAGTGATTTACTAAGACCTTGGGCAAGTCAATTTCCTTCTGAATACCTCAGCTTATTTCCATTTGTGAAACAGATCTCTATACAGATCTGTCCTTAAGGTTCTGAAATTGCTGCAAATGGAGTTATGTAAGAAGAAAGAGTCTCTGTTGTTGTTTTTATTGAGTGATTCCAGAAAAGCACTTTAGATGACCACAGTCCAATCTCTTATCCGACACTGGAAGATATTGCCAACACGACCGGGTGTTGGGTAGGTCTATCTACCAGTTTGGGTAGGTCTATCTCCCTAGCTACTAGTTTATTAGCACATCACTTGGAGAAGCCCACCAACTCTTTCAAAGGGAGTGATATTTTAAATGGAAATTAAATAACCCATGTAAGTAAGTGGAGCACCTCACTGAATAAGAAAAATACTGGGCAGCTTGTACCTGATTCTATGTTTTTGCCTTTGATCCCCAGCTACCTGCTGTGGTTCCTGACTGAGCTCTATTCTGTATCTCAAGTATCTGGCTCCTCCCCACCAGAATGCTTCAAGATGCCTACATGTGTGAAGTCTCTTTACCTACCCAGCCTTGCCATGATTCTGCCTTTTGGAGTTCACTCTCCCTTACCCAGAAACTTAATAAGCAACTCAAATTGTGGATCAAAAGTGGGTTGTTGTTGTTGTTGTTGTTGTTGTTTTTATTTAACTGATGGAGTTTATTCCAATTAATACAATTCAAGACATTATTGTGCTCTCGGGATATATGTATTTCCCACATATTAACAAATGCTGAAAGAGCATCTACCATATCCTAAGCACAGACAGTAAGTGTCTCTCCCTAGTCTGTATCCATGTAACATTTTCTATCCTTCAAGTGGTTTTACCTTACTCTGTCTTATCCATTGAGTATTAAGTAGGTGGAATGCCAAAATGACCCACAATGACCTGAACTCTCGTCTAATCCCTTCCCCTTGAGTGTGGGTAGGACCTGTGAATATGGTGGGATACCCTTCCCATGCTTAGGTCATATTCTATGTCACAGTTGACCTTATCTGACCTCCTTACTGAGACCATAAAAGGGACAGGTAAAAAAGATTTGAAATGTGAGAGGGATTTGACCCAAGGGGGGATTCTCTCTGATGCTGGCTTTGAAGACAAAGAGGGGCTCATGGCAAGGACCTGAGAGTGGCCTCTAATTGCGAAGAACCGTCCCTGGCAGCCAGGAAGAAAACAGGGACTCTGTCCTGCAACTGCCTGGAACTGAATGAACGAGCCTAGAAGAAGACTCCAAGCCTCCAGACAAGAATTCAGCTCAGCCAGCACCTGAAGTATGAGACCCTGACACAGAGAACACGGTTGAGCCACATGAATGCTAAATTACAGAACTACGAGCTGAAAAATAGCTGCTGTTTTAAGCTGCCAAGTTCATGGGTAACTCATTACACAGCAATAGAAAATAATATAAGTGCCATATCACATGGCTGGACTGTAAACTATTTTAAACCAAGGTTTTGTCTACTTCTATATATCTCCTAGATATCTTTTGGAAATAAATGCTCTAGGTTGACACTGAGAACCACTTCCTATGTTTCTTTAACTGGCTTATTCAGAGAGCACTTAAAAGTCCTACTAGTACAGAATCATTCCTTTTAGACCTAGATTCTTGTTCTGGTTTCAGAGAGACATGGATCAACTTTTTCAAGAATAAAAGAAAAGGTCTTTAGTGTTTCCGAGTCCTGTAAAAAAAAAAAAAAAAAAAAAAAGAGCTAAAAGGCAAGGAACTGGACGGCTTCTGAAACTTGTATTTCTTCCCCATGATTGTTTTGTTTCTCCTGCCAGTTGTGACATTATATAGGAGGAACACTAACAGAGTTTTCAAAGACTCAGGAGTTAATTGGACGTAAGAGTTAGCCAACTGGAAGTTAGCCAGGAACAAAGAGGGGGAAGAGCATTCCAAAGAAAAGGGATATTTTGTGAAATATCTGGAGAAAGAAAAAAGCAGACCTGTTCAAGAACTCCCAGTATTTCAGTATGATTCAAATCTAGTGTAGAAGGGGGGAGGGCAAGTTCTCAGGCATGAGAAATAAACAGGAATCAGTAGACTTTGACTTTTCCTCTGGCTCTAAGACCATCTTCTAGTGCTCTCCAAAGCCCAGTAATGTGTCTACTCTGATGTCAGGTAAGAGCTAATGAGCTTGAGTCCCCTCATGGGTGGATGATCAGTACAGGAGTTTCTTGGGCTTTTGGTGGCCTCATGAGAATGTCTTACTTCGGTGCAAACAACACTGATCAAAATCCCAGAGAACCGTTCCCAAGTGAAGCCCTACCATGAGTGCCTTCTATCTTGGCAAATGGCAGGAGATAAAGAGGTTTAGATTCCCAAGATCTGCCAGAAGGTCAAGAGCAGTAATGGGTTTCCGGGTTCCCCAACCTTAGAAGAGTAGAAACATGGTAGCACATGGAGAGCTTTCCTGTGTCCACCTAAATTACCTATCAGTTCTATTGGACAAATACATCAGGAGACAATCCACAGATGCAAGACAAGTTAACTTATACTCACTCAGAAATTATTCTCACTTAGAAATTCTTCTAAATTAGCCCAGCATGGATTTACTTAGTTGTGTGTAACAGTGTTAGCATTTCCATTTTTCCTGAGGAAAACCTACAATTTCACCGAAGAATAACTCTTATTTCTATGTTTACTTCAAGAGATCGCGATCTTTCTTACAAGTTGATATTTTCACGGGCGATTAAACTGCTCTTATCCTTCACAGAAAGAAGCAGATTTTTTTTTTTCCTGTGGTTTTGATTTCTAAATAAGGTTCTGCTCCTTGCTATTGCTAATGTGGAACAGGGCTGGAGAGGATGGAGTTAAGGTGAGTCAGGCACAAAGCAGGCAAGGGGTGGAAGAAAAAGTAGCTTTCTCTCCAGAGAGGTCTTTGACATGGAAATGTGCCTCCTGAAGATAATGGGGAGGGGAGGAGCCCTGCTGGTGCAGGGGTTGAGGGAGATGAGCCCCCAAAACAAAGGACATATACCTCCCCAAAACAAACAGTAAGAATGAAAGAACTCACTGTTGTGCTCCTCACAACCTCCTCAAAGGAGAGAGAAGGTGACAGAGCACTTGCTCCACACCAAGTCCTTCAGAAAAGATATTTGAGGCTACACTCTCAAATGACAGCATCCCGCACACAATTAGCACAGTGTAAAGCCTAGGTAAGTTGGATTTCTTACTTTTCACATTCAGATTGTGAATAAAGGGGGCCCTGAGAGGAGAAAAATAGACTTCTGTTATTTTATCAATGGTTAATCAGTGAAATTCTAGAAAGAGTTTCCCACACTTCGTTCCACCCCACTTAGGATTTTCTGGCTTTGACCAGCTCCTTGTCACTGCTGTTTAAATTATAGTGTGGCCTGCTGTTTCTTTCCTTCTTCAGAAGGGGCCCAAATAATGTCAGTTGATGAGCAAACACGGGAACCTGCCTGAAATTTCCTCACCTTCTCTTGTGTAAGTGTAACTGTTACTTATGTTTTCGGTTTAAAAGTCAGCTTTGCAGAGAAAAAATTATCACAGCAAATACAAGGGCTGTGGGTCATGGAAAGCCAAAGAGGGCAAAAGCCTGGAAGCTGACTAACCCTGGGACATTACTGATAGAAAGTGGTTAGGATAGAACATGACACATACTAAGAACAGATTCTTCCAGCACGGACCCTCCACACCCCCACTCAACACCACTTCCACTGACATCACAGGCACCTTTATAGGGAATGGGATAATTCTCCAAGTGTTAGAAGTTCAGTCCGTTTTCCCCTTCCTCCTAAAGGAATATTGGCCGGAAGATGGGGGAGGGGTGGTTTGTGCAGGAAGCTGATTGGCACATGGATGTGCAGGGAGGGGGCCCCTCTCCAACTTCTCCTTTTCTGGATTGTTCAGTCACACACACTCCAGGATCCTTCTTAGGGAAGGAGAAGGAAGGAAGCTACCCCATGCTTTCTGTGCAAAAAAACGAAGAGACCTCAATAGAAGGCAAAAGGGAAATGAGGACTGCTTTATTTCCCAGATCTCTTCACATTTATGTAAATCAGATTCTAAGGGATATCTGGGGAGGCTCTACTCTAACCACTTAGCTGCTGTGGATTTTTGGGTTGGTGTCTTTCTTATTTTGAAAACTAAAAATGATTTTCATTGATAAAAAAAGTTAAATACACGCACACACTTTCTTATATGCAGCAAACCCTGTATTTCCACTGCAACAGAGGCGGCCAAGGTTAAACTTGGTTCAACCTCCCAGCGTGTATGTGTGATGTGTATAGTTGATTCGGTTTGGCTCCCACGTAAAGATCATACTGTACACAGTGTTTGTTACATGCTTTTACACTTAACAGCATTTCATGAACAAATTTTCCTGCCAGCAAATATTCTTCTATATTTATTTTTAAAGGCTGCATATGAATTAATCTCTTTCTGATGCTGGATAACCCCTCCTCAGCAGAGTTGAGAGGAAAAGCAGCAGCAGCATTTCTAGAATCCCCTGATAGCTTTGTCTCTGCCATTGACTCCCCTGAGTCAAGAGTGCATTCAGGGTAAACACTAAGGCAAGTCTCTGCTCCTTCAACCTCATCCTCTGTCTGAGGTGGGAAAGGAGGCAGCCACATGTCTGTTGCCGAGGAGGGGCCCATGATACGCGAAGGCCAAAGGGTGCCAACAGAAAGGGCTCGGGAGACATGAACCATAAGAACACCCCACACTCCTGTACCTCCCTTAGAGGTGTGTTGGTTATTTTGCTCCCACTGACACTTAACCTATGATTCCTTTCCTAGGTCCTGGATTATTATTAAAGCCCAAAATAGATCAAGATAAGCATTTTACAGTTAGATGTTGACTGCAGATGTCTCTGTTATCATGACCTTCATATTTTCAGTGTGGTCTAGACCACAGATAAGTCCAATTCAGAATGCACAGGAAACAGTGAAGAAAAATTGCTTATCTCTCCGTCTTTTCCTCTTTTCCTGGTCCTGAACAAGGACAGCTGCTTCTCTGTTCACTGCTGTCAGCCTCAATTTGCCTGATGCCTTTTCCCAAGGTCTCAAAGCAGCATACAAGGCAACCTAAGCAGGTTGGGTGCAATGTAGGAAAGTATAAATAAATTAATTAATTAACTCATTAATTACTTAGTGATAGATAGATAGACATAGATGATCAAACATCAATTACAACTAACTCTGACCACAGAACTCAACTGACCCTATTACATTTCCAAGTTGCTTTTTAAAACTAATGTATCTCAGGGGCAACCTCCTATATTATCTCAAATTCTTAGGCATATTCTAGAAGAAATCAGTCACGAGAAATAAAATATAATAAATGCTGTGGTAACAACTTGATTTCTTGCTTTGCTTACTAACTGACAGGATTACATTCCCCAGGCAAATAGCTGAAAATAACTCCAATAAAAATAATGACATAATTATATAGTATAATAACTTTCAAATCCACTTCTTATTGTCTCTTCTTACCACTGCCTTACTAATAATACATAACATTATTGAGTGCTTACGGTTTGCTAGACACAGATCTAAGGGTTTTACACATATCAATTCATTTAATCTTTACAGCCCAATGAAATAGCTGCTATTTTGATCCTTGGTTTATAGAGGAGGAAACTGAAGCATAGAGAAAGTAAGAAACTCCCCCCAAGGTCATGGCTTGGAAGTCCAGGATTCTGCAACACATCATGAAGTTTCCTGGGTGCTCTGCTGCACCTCTCACTAAGAATTGGCTCTTATTCCTCTTCCCCTTTCCTGATTGATCTCCCTGCCTCCCCTCTCTCTAGCCCACGTTACAGAGCTACCAAAGTCATTATCCATATGCAAAATGACACCATGTGGTCACGCCTGTTCAGAGGCCACCAATGATTGCCTTTCGCCTCCAGAACAAAGTCCGCCCCGCTTAGCGTAGACCCCAGCATGTTTCCTATTCTCACCTTGAAATGTCTTTTCAATGTCATTGCCACTTGGGTCTGTTTTAGCCCCCGGAGCAGGGTGGGAAAAGTTTGCTGCGGCCATGCAGGAAGGAAAATTCCCAAAGTTGGGGGAGACCATGACTCAAAATATAATATCACTGAGTTATCAGTTGTGGTCTTATATTTCTGTTGCATGAGTAAGAAGGGGAAACTTCTCTGCAGATGGCATGGCTTTTCCATTTCCACCTCCTGTTTACTCCTCTTCTGAGTGGCCCCATCATGATTAAGCCTAATCGACCACTTACAAAAATGTTTCCCCATTCCTTGCAATGCATATTGGCTGCTGCAGAAAAAGCAGATTCAGTCATGCCCCCATCCCTCTGCTCCTTCTACCTGTCCAAAATTCTCTTTGCTCCCATGAAGGCATTGTCTGCAAAGGCGGCCAGCAGCATGGTATTAGAAGGAGATAGCACGGGTAACAAAACATTCAAAGAAGAAAACAAAGAAGAAACAAAATAATAAAAATATTGGGCATGGAGAAGAAACAAAAATTCTAAAAAGTGATTTCAAAAGCAAAAATGAAGAGGAATGGGGCACCATGTAAGGAAAGAAAGAAAACCCACTCCCCCTTTTACTTCCTTTAAATAGTATTCTGGCCTCTGCTGAAACCTGGAGCACTCCACCTGCCTTTACTTCCTAAACCACACTTTCTAGGATGTAGCAATAATAAAGACTGATATCCCCAGGGCGCCTGGGTGGCTCAGTCGGCTAAGCATCTCACTCTTGATTTCAGCTCAGGTCAGGATCTCAGGGTCATGAAATGGAGCCCCACATCAGGCTCCCCACTCAATGATAGTCTGCCTGAGATTCTCTCTCTCTCTCCCTCCCTCTCCTCCCACTCACACACACGCACCCACTCTCTCTCTCTCACTAATAAATAAATTAAAAATCTTAATAATAATAATAATAATAAAAACCCTGATATCCCCAATATCCCAAAGAGTTCAAATGCTTGCCTCCAAATCACCAAACAGCTTTATATAGACCCTCATCTGTCACTTAGATAAGTTCCTACATTTTATTGCTTGGTCATGGGTCAACTTTGCATTGATATTATACAGATTAATGGAAAGAATGACACTGCTTCCATTAAGACAATATACCCTTTCCCCACTCCCTCTTTACCAGCATAACATGCTCCCCTAATTTTGTCTTCTGTCAACCATCATAAACAGTAGCTTCACATTATACAAATAAATTTTAGTTCAGTTGAATGACACTAAGATAGTCAACATAGATAAGATGTAGAAAATCTCATCTATAATCTTCACATATTTATGCAATCCTCCTGGCATAGGTTCAAAACATTAATGGTTCTTTCCAGCAATTCTTTTTCATCACTTTACTTTAACTAGGGACTCCCTAGGTCTTTGTTTCAGTTCCTGCAAACTAGTACATTCCAGTTCCAAACCAAGAGTGAGGTATTTCCTTAAAATATTTGGAGTGCTCATGTCAGCTAAGTCTTTACTAGTTGAAGGTTTTTGTTAATATGTTTTCTTTCTTTCTTTCTTTCTTTCTTTCTTTCTTTCTTTCTTTCTTTCTTTCTTTTCTTATTATGACCATCACATTTTCCCTCTACATCATCAACTTGACTGATCTTTCCTAAGGTCTATTCCTAGAAATCTGATTTTCTCCCTATCCCTTCCTCCAGACTTTGATTCTAGGTATCCCCTAAAATCTGTTATTCCATGGTGAACTCGTGAGTCCTGGTTAAAATCTAACCAAGTGAAATTAAATTTAAAAAATAGCTAGAAATAAAAAATACAAACAACTGCACAAACACAAGATGCGGGCACAGCTTGTAGCTACCCAACTAAGGAATATTGGGAGATGTTACTTCTTTGCGTGCACATTGACAGGCCACAGTGTGATGAGCTTGACAAAAAGGAATGTTTTCTTATGTTATACTCAGGAGAGCCTCAAGACTAGATTATAAGAGGGAAAGTTCTACTTTCCTCTGCATTTTTCAGAAGTTACCTGTAGTATTGTCATCTGGTATAGGTAATACATTTGAAGAAGTATAAAAGTAAACTAAAGAGTTCCCTGTGCAGAGAATAATGAGTAAGAAGTAACAGATAAATTGTTCTGACCCACATGGAGTAACAGGGAGCAGATTTGCCATCCTGCCCAAAAACAAAACCCAAAAAACTAGATAAAATATATGACACAAGTTTTTAAGACAATGGACATCAGGCAACAAAGGACAGTGATTTTTGAGAGATGATAAGGGAAAAAAAGGTAAATTCTATGATTATTCCTGGTTACTGTCTTGAGAGCAATATCAGGTAGTGGCTCAGGGTATACAAAGCCACATGAAACTTGATGGACACTCTGAGTTGAGGATATAGGACTGAGAGTCAAAGAGATCACGGTAGCTAGAGTTCACAGAACAAAGTACTATAGAGGAAAAGTGATAAAAAGAAAGAAACTCCTGGACCTTCAGAAGATGTTCTTCAAGTACCCAGCAGACTACTAACCAGATGATACATATGAGGAAACTACTTGATGTTGAGGAAAGAACCATCTGACAGGATTAGAGCAAACAGTTTCTAGTCTTCGTAGTTGGCTAGGAATAGCACCTGTTCTCATGAACTAGACTAGAAAATCTTAGAATTTATAGGGCATGGGCAAATTCAGAGGGTCCTGACTCAGTAATAGGGAATAAATAACCCTAGAGTAAATGTTACTCTGGTTCTGACTAACAGATCTTAAAAGAAAGACCAAATATAGATGCAAACTGTTTTCACATTATTTAGCTGCATCCCAGAACAAAGTTCAAGAATATTTTTAGGAACATAAAATTATGCAGCACCCAGGAAAGTAAAATTCACAATGTCTGGCATTCAGTCAAGGATTACCTGGTATGCAAAGAAGGAAAATAGGACAAAACAAGGGGAAAACTCCATTGAAACATTCCTAGAACTAATGACAGATGTTAGAATTAGCAGAAAAGCACCCTGAAGCAGTCATGATGAATGTATTCAACACGCTAAAAAGAATTTATGTAAAGGCATAACAAACTTTAAGAAATGAGAACTATAAAATGTCTTAGATAAAAATACAATGAATAAGATTTGCAAACTTGTAGAAATAGCAATAGAAACTTCCCAAATGAAGCACAGAGGAAAAAAAATAATTAAACAAGAAAAAAATATAAAGTATGTAACAACATCACAAAGGTCAGGAGGAGTGAAATGGAAGTATACTATATTAAAGTGTTCATATTATTTACAAAATGGTAAAAATCACTTAAAGGTAGACTGAAATAAGTTAAATTGAATACTATGAATCATGAAGCAACAACTAAAATAACAAAACAATTATAAAAATATCTCCAACAAAGGAGATAAAATGAAATCATAAAAAATAATTGATACAAAAGAAACCAAAAAAGAGGGGAAAGAAGAGGGGAAAACTCCATTGAAACATACTTAGAACTAATGCAGATGTTAGAATTATCAGAAAAGAACACTCCAATTAGAAGGCAAAGATTGTCAAATTGTACCCAAAAGAATAAGAGCTTAACCAACTGAGCCACCCAGGCGCCCGTTAAGAATAAGAGCTAATTAAATGCTACTAGGAGAAACATCCTTTAAATATAAAGGCACAAATAGGTTATAAATAAAAGAATGGCAATACCAACCAAAAAGAAAAATAAAAGAATGGTAACACTAACCAAAAAAGAAAATCGAAGTGGTTATATTAATGTAAGACAAAGTGGATATGAAATAAAAAATATATCTAAGGATAAAAATGTTCATTTCTTAATGGTTTAGGGCCCAATTCATCCAGAGGATATAAAAATGTTAATATTTATGCACTTAATAACAGAGCTTCAAAATATATGAAGTGAAATCTAATAGAACTGCAAGAAGAAATGGAGAAATACAAATTATAGCTGGAGATTTATATTTACTTCTCTCAGTATCCAAAATATACAAAAAACTTCTAAAATTCAATACCCAAAAAATAAATAATCCAATTAAAAACGGGCAGAAGACATGAATAGACATTTTTTTCCAAAAAAGACATACACAAGGCCAACAGACGCATGAAAAGATGCTAAACATCACTCATCACCAGGGAAATACAAATCAAAACTACAATGAGATACCACCTCACACCTGTCAGAATGGCTAAAATCAACAACACAAGAAACAACAGGTGTTTGTGAAGATGTGGGGAAAGGGGAACCCTCTTACACCGTTGGTGGGACTGCAAACTGGTGCAGCCACTCTGGAAAACAGTATGGAGGTTCCTCAAAAAGTTACAAATAGAACTACCCTATGATCCAGAATTGCACTACAATTTACCCAAAGGATACAAAAATATTAATTCAAAGGGATATATGCACCCTGATGTTTATAGCAGTATTATCTACAATAGCCAAATTATAGAAATAGCCCATGTCAACTGATGAATGGATAAAGAAGATATGGTATATATGGTATACACACACGCGCGCGCGCGCATGCGCACGCACAATGGAATATTGCTCAGCCATAAAAAAGAATGAAATCTTGCCATTTACAATGTGAACAGAGCTAGAGTATTATGCTAAGCAAAATAAGTCAGTCAGAGAAAGACCAGTGCCATGATTTCATTCATACATGGAATTTAAGAAACAAAACAAATGAGCAAAGGGAAAAAAAGAGAGAGAGAGGAAAACCAAGAAACAGACTCTTAACTATAGAGCACAAACTGCTGGTTACCAGAAGGGAGGTGGGTGGGGGGATGGGTGAAATAGGTGATGGGGATAAAGGAGGGCACCTGTGATGAGCACTGGGTGTTATATGGAGGTGTTGAATCAGTATATTGTATACCTGAAACTAATATTACACTGTATGTTAACTGGATTTTAAATAAAAAGTTTTTTAAAAATTTTAAAATATAAATAAATAAAATAAAATAAATTTACTTCTCTCAATATTTGGTAGAAACAAGTAGACAGAAAATTGTCTAAGACATAGGATACTTGAACAACAATATCAATCAAATTTACCTAATTGACATCTATAGAACACTTCTCTCATCAATAGTAGAAAACACATTCTTTTTAACACACACAGGGAACATCTAACAAAGCAAACCATATTCTGGGCCATAAAACTAGGCTCAGTAAATTTCAGAGGATTGGGGCACCTGGGTGGCACAGCAGTTGAGCGACTGACTCTTGGTTTCGGCTCAGGTCATGACCTCAGGGTCATGGGGTAAAGCCCCTCATCAGGCTCCAAGTTCAGCACAGAGTCTGCTTAAGTTTCTCTCTCCCTCTCCTCCTGCCCTTTCCCCCACTCTCTAAAATAAATAAATAAATCCTTAAAAACAAAAACTTTAAGAGTGAATGCATACGTTAATTATTTAATTAATTAATTAAAGAGGATTTAGGTCATACAAAATGTCTGCTCTGACCACAGAGGAATTAAATTAGAAATCAAAAACAGATCTCCAGAAACTAAATAACAAGCTTCTACATAACCCAAAGGGCAAAGAAGAATTACAAAGGTAAATTAAGAAATATTTTAAACTGAAAAGAAAAATATGACATATGAAAATTTGCAAGAAGCTGTTAAAATATTTTTATGGGGAAATTTATGGTGCTAAGGGACTATATTAGAAAATAAGTTTTCAGGGCGCCTGGGTGGCTCGGATGGTTGGGCGTCTGCCTTCGGCTCAGGTCATGATCCCAGGGTCCTGGGATCAAGTCCCACATCGGGCTCCTTGCTCAGCAGGGAGTCTGCTTCTCCCTCTCCCTCTGCCTCTCCCCCTGCTTGTTCTCTCTCTGTCTCTCTCGCAAGTGAATAAATAAAATCTTTAAAAAAAAATATAAGTTTTCAAACCGATTAACTTAGTTCCAACCATAAGAAACCAAAACAGGGCTTGGCAAACTATGGCTCTTGGGTCAAATCAAGATCACTGATTATTTTTGCAGAAATAACGTTTTATTAGAACACAGCCATGCTCATTCTTCTATATTCTATGGCAGCATACATGCTGTGATAGCAAAATTGAGTAGTTGCACCAAGAATGTAGGGCTCACAAAACCTAAAATATTCCATCTAGTCCTTTGCACAAAAAGTTTACTCACCCCTGAACTAGGGGGAAAAAAAAAAAAACAAAGTAGATGGAAGAAAACAAATAATAAGGATCACAAAAGAATTCAGTGAAATTTAGAAAACAAAATGAATAAATCTATGCTTCTTGGAGAAAATCTATAAAAGTGACTAACCATTAGCCAGACTTATCAGAAAAATGAAGGAAGATACAAATTACCAATATGAGAAATGATAAAAGTTACATCAGTACCGATTCTACAGATAAAAGGGAAATAAGAAAATATTTTGCATTTTGTGCTAACAAATTCAACAAGAGATGAAATGGACAAATTTTTGAAAAACATAGAGACTAAAGGTCACTGAAGAAATAGGTAATCTGAATAATGCTATACTTATTAAAGAAAACGAATTTATACTTTAAAATCTCTCACAAAGAAAATTCCATGCCCACATGGCTTCACTGGAGAATTCTTTCAAATTTTAAGAAAGAAATAATAACAATTTTATACAAATTCTTCTAGAAAATTGAAGAAGGATTCTTCTCAATCTGTGAGGCCATCATCCCCCTGATAACAAAAGCAGATACAGATGTGAAGACTAAAAAATTCTATACCAATATCCTTCACGAATAAAAATGCAAAAATTCTTTTAAAAAACTTTAGCAAATCAAGTCTAATGATATATAAAAAAGATAATACATCATGAAAGAGTGGAGTTCATCCCAGGAAAGCAATGTGGATGAGCAATTTTGATCCAACATTTGAAAGTCAATTAATTTAATTTATCAAATTAATACACTGGAAAAGAAAAACTGTATGATCATCTCAATAGAAGCAGAAGCAACATTTAACAAAACTCAATATACATTTCTGTTAAAAACTCTCAGCAAATTAGAAATAGAAGGGAACTTGCTCAATTTGATAAAAGACATCCATGAAAACCTACTACTAATATCATACTTAACGATGAAGGAATAAATCTTTCCCACTAAGATCAGGAAAAATACAGGGATGTCTGAACTTATTATATAATATCTATTTAACCTTATACTGAAGGTTCTAGATAGTACAATTAGGAAGGATAAAGAAATAAAGGCACCAGATTAGAAAGGAAGAAATAATTTCTCCTTAGTGTTAAACAACATGAGTGTGTAAAAAAATCTCTTGGAACCTACAAAAAAGCTGCTATACCTAATAGTAAGTTTATCAGGTTTGCAGAACACAAAATAAAAGATCAATTGTGTTTTCAATATTCCAGCAAAAAAATGAAAATTAAATTTTTTTAAAAGATTTTATTTATTTGAGAGCAAGAGATCACCAGCAGGGGGGAGGGGTAGAGAGAGAAGCAGACTCCCTGCTGAGCAGCGAGCCAGATGTGGGACTCGATCCCAGGACCCTGGGACCATGACCTGAGCCGAAGGCAGACGTTTAACCGACTGAGCCACCCAGGTGCCCGAAAATTAAAATTCTAAAAATAATTAAAAAATACAAATCTTGTAGGAGTAAATTTGACAATAGATATGCAAGACTGATGGGTGAATATCTACAAAATATTACTAAAACAAACTGAAGAAGACCCAAGTAAATGAAGAGATAACAACCCTCCATTATGATGTCAATTCTCCCTAAATTGGTCTAGATTCAGTGCAATCCCAATCAAAATCCCAACAGGCTGTTTTGTAGATGTTGACAAACTGATTCCAAAATTCATATGAAAATGTGATGGACCTAGAATAATCAACACAACTTGGAAAATGTAGAATAAAGTTGGAGAACTAATTCTACCTGATTTCTTCTTATTGACTTATTATTTTTATAAAAGACTTATTATATAAGACTTATTATAAAACTACAGTAATCAAGATGATATGGTAACCATGTAAAGATAGATAAATCAGTGAAATAGAGTTAAGAAATAGAGCTTTACATATATAAATAACTGATTTTTAATCAAGTTGCAAAGGCAATTCAGTAGCAAAAGGATATTCTTTCAATAAATTGTGCAGGAATAATTGAATTATCTGTATGCAAACTACATGAACTTTCATCTTATCTAAAGGCATATATAAAAATTAATTCAAAATTGATAATAGATCTAAATGTAAAATCTAAAAGTGTAAAACTTTTAGAAGAAACTGTAGCAGACTTTCTTCGTGAACTTTCTTTAAGCAAAGGTTTCATAGATAAAATACCAAAAACATGATCCATAAAATAAATAATAGATAAATTGGGTTTCATTAAAGTTAAAAATCATTTTCAAAAAACACTGATAAAAGGACGAAAAGACTAGAGAAAATATTTTCAAATTGTATGTCTGATAACTAACTGTATCCAGAAAAGAAAAAGAACTTTCAAAACAAAACTCCAGTTTAAAAAGAGGGACAAGAGTGGAACAGATATTCACCAATGAAAGTATACAAATGGCAAATAAGCACATGAAAAGATGTTCAACATTATTAGTTGAGAAATTAGAGAAATGCAAATTAAAACCACAATCAAATAGCACTAAACATCTATTACAATTAAAGACTGATCCATCCGAGTGTTGGTGAAGATGTAGAGAAGTGCAACTCTCATACACTGCTGGTAGGATTTTTTAAAATGGTACAACCACTTTGGAACATTGTCTGGCAGGGTTTTGTTGTTGTTGTTGTTGTTGTTGTTTTTAAGTTAAATGTACATATGATCTCATCATTCCAATCCTAGTTATATATCCAAGAACAATGAAATCTTATGTCTATACAAAGACTCGTACATGAATGTTCAGAGCAGTTTTATTTGTAATAACCAAAAACTGGTAAAAGCTCAAATTCCATCAACCGGCAAATAAACAAACATATGAGGTATATCCATCCAACAGAACCCTATTCAGCGGTGCAAAAAAATAGACCACTGGTATACCCTACAACAGTAATAGATCTCAAAATAGTTATTCTGAGTGAAAGAAGCCAGACTTCCCAATCCACCCTCCTCAAAATACTATATATTGACTGATTCTACTTATATGAAACTCTAGAAGGTACAAAGTAATCTACGGTGACAAAAAGCAGGTCAGTCTTCTCCTGGGGATTGAGACAGGATAGAAGGAAGAGGGAAAGTATTAACAAGGGTCATAAGGAAAGTCTTGAGGGTGATGGATATGTCCACTATCCTGACTGTGAGGATGATCTCTGTGTATATCCATATTTCAAAACTAACCTAGTTGTACAGTTTTAACATGTTTAGTTTATTGTATATCAATTATACCCAATAAGCTGTTTTTTAAAGGAAAAAAGAAATAACTGTTACAAATGTTTAGCCAAGAAAAGAGAAAATTTAAGATGAATAGGATAAGCATCCTTAAAAACCTGAAAGCCTATCTCTGAGCCAGATGGCTCTAGAAGAACTTAACAGGAAGAAAAATTGGGGTTATACAGATATGTAACCCTGCTAAATCCATGCTCTACATGGTCACAGTTTAGAATGGTGCCATAAGCAAGAGACACAGTCCAGCTAACAAAAAGGAACATAAGAATAATTCCATTTCCTCCTTTGCATTTCTTACACAATATGAAGTATATAATCTCCAGTGATTCTTCTTAAAATTTCCTTTTTCCCTCCAACATTTTTCTCATACTCTGTTAGTTCTGTGCCATACACCCCAGAAATGTCTTCCCCTAGCCCATCTGCTTTTTATTCTTCTCTTTACCGTTCCTGGTTCTGCATCACAAAAGTCTAAACAAATAGTCTGGCAACAGCCATCCTGTCCTTGGAAAATGAAGAAGGGGGAAAAACTGAGCGAATGACCCTAGAATCTACTTGACCAGTCTAAAGGTGAGAAAAATTTTGGAACATTCACTCAGTGAGGCGGAAGAACACTGATGAAGTTAAAGAACATGGGCTCCAGAGCTAGAATTTTGGGGGTCCTATGCCCTGCTCTATTATGTACTAACTGTGTGACATTGATACATCTATCCAACCTCTCTGTGCTTCATTTACCTCATCTGTGAAACAGAGATAATAATAGCCTCCTAAGAGGAATCTTTGAGCATTAAATGATTTGATACATGTAAGACACTTAGAACTAAACCAGGCAATAGGAAGCTCTTTGTAAATACGAGCTATTCATATTGTATATTAATAATCTTGACCCTTTCACACCAAAGATATTTTTGGAAATCAGTGCTTAGCCAAAATGGAATGGGCAGCCTCAACTGGCAGTGAGTTTCCTCTTTCTAGAAGTGATCAAACCGATGCTATATGAGTACTCCACAGAGAAATGGCACATCCAATTAATTCATTTGATACTGACTAGACCAGGAACCACTGAAGTCTCTTTCATATATGAGAGTCTATATCTCCATGCAGCTTTTTCTGTCTTGGTTATTTTTTTCCTGCTTTCCCAATTCATCCACCCTAGATCAGAACATCCTGAATTCTCTTGATCCTAGATTTTTTATTTTAGCTTGAAGGTGTTTCATAAAACCCTTCTTTCAGGTGACAAAACTGACAATTCATAAAAGAGAGAAATAAAAATACGAAAAATGTTAACCTCACAGGAAATCAAATATTTGATAATATGAAGAATGCCCCTGCCTTGTGTATACACAAGTTTTTAAACCACTTAGATTTTTATAAAAAATGTAAAATGTTTTCAGCCAACTGACACCTATACAAAACAAATCTTTTTGCAAGCTAGATGAAACAGAAAAACAAATTTGAAGTTAATATCTTCCAAAGAGAGAATTGGCAGGTATTTAACTGCAAAATTCATTTCCCTGTTTTCTTTTTTTTCCTACTTCTTTTGCATTCAAGAAAATTCTAAGTAAACAAACAGGTTTTTCGACCCTGGTTTTCAAAGGAAAATCCATTTTCTAATCAGAGTGAAATCAGTAATAATTATCAAAGTTTGTCCCCACATCTGACTTTTCTCTAGCCCCCGCATGTGAGAGGGGTGCTTTTCTTTCAGTTAAAGGCTATCACCACCTCCTCTGAGAACTCGCCCCCCCTTTCCTGTGCCTTTAATCTTTCTCTCTATTCTGACATCCCCCCCAAATCTGCAAATATCCCCATGTTCCTCCCATTCATTAAAAACCCTCCTTTGACCTTGGCTCCATCTCCAACAATCAACCAATCTATTATTTCTGCATCTTTGCTTGTTTTGTCTGTTCACTACCTCCCTCTTCTCCCCTTTAATTCTGTTGACTGTTATTCCTTTGTAAGAATGATTTCAGATGTCATTTCCTAACCATGATACCAGACTCTACCTCCAACCCACCAAGAGTGGTAAATGTCTCTGAAGGGCTCCAATAATACCCCAAAATACTTTAGTGAAATTACCTCTTTACTTCAATAGCCTTGAGAGTAAGGCTACTAGGCTTGACCCATAGTAAGTAAAGAGATATACACAGACTTTTTACAGAAGGAATGAATGCCCCAATTCTGGGCAAAATGCATATGAAAAGGAACTGATGAAATTTATGCTTTAATTTTAATATACAGTCTTAGTTATTGGGGTTTTAAAATTTTCAGATCCAAAGGGAAAGTACTCAGTAATCTGTTTGGCCCTAAGTTCTGTTTCTGTATGCAACAATGTGTAAGCTCCAAATACTAGTCATTTTTTTGGTCCCCGCCAATCAGTAATTCAATCATGAATACATATTTTTCCCTAGGCCATTTGGGCTAATCTTGCTATGATCTACATAACTTCTTTTGACCTTGTCCTTCACATTCATAGACCAGTGTACTGCCATGGGCATCCCCAGATTGTCAGTTACTTCCTGGCTGGCATAGAATCGACTACAGTAATATATGCCTTCATACTCAACATCACAGACTTTGAGATATAGGATGATCTGGAGATATAATTTAAGCTTTATTTATCCAAGGCCACATAGTTTGATTTTTTTTTTTATTTGGGGACTTTTGTAAGTTTAAAATTTTTCATTTCATGTATCTTATTTTTTTAATTTCCCTTCATTGAGGCTCATTATGGAACAGAACTATATGAAGAGCTTTGCTTACATTTTCTTATTTAATATTTAAAACAACCTTATCAAGTTTCCATTATAATTATAAATTTATGCCCATTTTACAGTTGAAAGAACTGAGGTGTAACGAGATTAGGAAAGTTAATTTAAGCCATATAACCTGTAAGGCTAGAGTCAGGGCCCACGTTCTTAACCAGTACTCCACACTGTCTCCTGGCAAATCCAGGAAGAGATCTTCAGAGAAAAACTGAAAAAGAGAATAAAGACTGGGAATATATTTCTTTATCATTAGAGTGTGCATGTTTTTTTAAAAGATAGAGTGTGACATGGGGAAAGAAAAAAAAAACCTAAGGATCTCAAAAATAACACTTTGGTCTAAAGAGGCTCCTCAAAGCAAGTACTTGACTCTCTCAGGCCATTAGTCATGGATTGAGATTTTCTTTCAAGCTATTGATAGCAAGTGAAATGGCAGTTTACAGATTTAGTTAATCATTGTTCTCTCGGTGAGCAAATTTTTCAATCTGTTTTAAAAACAGTCAAGTAATAGAACTAAAACATATTAAGCCAACTTGGATGGGAAAGGAGAGCCTTAAAACATTTGCACTGACATCATTGCTTACCTAGTAGAGACCCTCCTAATATTCTAGGAAAAACAACTCCTTGAGGAAGGGTTTCTCTTCTCAGAGAACATTCCACAAACCTTTATAATTAAGAAGAAAATGCAAGGCCCAAGAGACTTTACCCTACCAACAAAATCATCCTAAACATACATGAATTTATTTTCTAAAATAATAGATAAAAATAAGATAATTTAAATATGAATAAATGGGGGGGATCTGTTGTCTGTTTGCTTTCCTGTTATATGAACCCATCTCTCTCTTCTCTTTAAGTTAATCGTCATCAAATGACATTAAATCATACATGGCAGGGACTGTGACTGGCTGGAGACCAGTGTTTCTCATTGTTTGGTTATACTGGAAAGTCTTTGGAATGAGCTTAATCTGAAAGACCTTTAAACCAGCAATTCTCTTAGACTTCTAAACGTCAGAGGTTTGGGGGTTTTTGTTTATTTGTTTTCTGGGTTCTGGTGGAGGAGACATGAAGGAGTGTGTATATGTGTGATATATATGTTTTTCTTCAATTAAAAATAAGACAATATTAAGACTCTTTCTCTTCCTCCCATCCCCCTTCACACACACACACACCCTCTTTCCCTCACACAACTTGTGTTGTTTAGAAGCCTAAAAGAATGGGAAAGGGGCTCAGGGGTATGGGGAGGGAGACATTCAATTTTAATTTCATACATTTCTGCTTGTTTGCTTTTTTTAACCATGTTTGTGTGACATTTTCAGTTAAAATAACCTTTTTGGACACTGAACAAAATGAAAAGGCAAAAAGACACAGCACACACATGCACACACAGCTGTGTAATAAAGAAGGAAGAAGAGAAGTACAAGCAAAATATTCTAAGATGGCAGTGTTGTTAGTATTATTCTCTGGCTGAAAAGTGAAGTTTTTCCTGCGGGTTTAGGTTGTTTTCCCTCGCTCAGGGGTGGGGTGAGGGAGGCAGATTTGCATCTGTAGCTGATTGGCAGTTTCTGTGAGAAATTATCCACTCCAATAAGTTTTGTTATTTTGGCAATTTCTTTTGCAAAATTGATGGTGCCCTTTACTTTCAGGCGGGGGTGGGGGGGTGGGGAGACTGGGTAGGGAATGGGATGTTGTTTCTAGTGACTGCTGGGAAAAGGGAGTGGGGGGCAGCTGTCTGACTGAGAGACTGAAAAGGTTCTGGGAGAATGGAATGTTGTTGTTTCTCCGTTTTTGAAGCCACTTTTCTTTTTGATCATGTTTATACTTTAAAATTTCACACTGTGGTCAAAATAGGCAAGGTATAATTTCACATGTCCCCCATAAACACTGGACAACCACACTTATCCTGTGTGCACACAGGCACACAATTTTTATGGACATTTAAGATGAGTACCTTGGTCGGGAGGGAAATCACATTTTAATAACCAAAACGTGACAGTCAAATATTTTAAATGCAGCCTCTTTTTTTTTTTTGCCTTTCCTATAGAGTCTTCTTACTTTTTAACATATAAATCCAAGTGCTGCCTTTCTCAACTATAGTTTAGAGTTACACTGACAAAGACAGTTATAAATAAAATAAAGTTAAAATATATATTTCAGATGAAACTTTCCACTGCGACATAAAAAGCAAGCTTTAAGTTTACTAAAAAGGAATATTCCAGCAATTACCAGAAGATTCCACAGCTGCTAAACTAGAGAAACTATTTTTCTTTCTTCGAGGCTAACTCATCATCTCTCACAATTACCTCATAACTAATCAAAGCTTTTATGAAAACGTTAGTAGCCAAAAGAGCCACTTTGATTGCCTTCATTCCATTGGAGCACTATTTACAGGCCTGTTTATTGCCACTAATAACTTTTTTTTATTTTAAAATTTGTTCTCCTGGAATCTGCTTTAACAACAATAATAAAATATGGTCTAAAATATTAACATAGTATATGGATAGAGCATCAATTTTCTTAAGCATTTCTTTACAACACGTAATAAAAAAGCACTCCGGGGAAAGGAAAGGATGCAGCTGTTGATCTTGATGACTGCTGTATGCAGGTTTGGTGGAACCTCTTCATGTTATTTAGGGAAACATGCTTGGAGGAGCTATTATAAGAATATAGGCACAATGGGGCGCCTGGGTGGCTCAGTCAGTTAAGCGTCTGACTCTTGATTTCAGCACAGGTCCTGATCTCAGGGTCGTGACATCAAGCCGGGTGTTGGGCTCTGCACTGGGTGTGGAGCCTGCTGAAGATTCTCTTTCTCCCTCTCCCTCTGCCCCTCTCCCCCTTCAAAAACAAACAAAAAAAAAAGAATATATGTGCAGGACTTATAGAAATTGATGATAGATCAACAATCATACCTCCGTTAGATTGTGATCCAGGCCTGTATTCATGAGATGTTTGGCCAAACCTTTACATTAGGTTTTGCTAATACAGTTATGTATCCGAGATAAATACTGCTCTTAAAATGCATATAAGGACTTTAAAGAATAGTGTTCCTTTCTACTAGATCCTAGACCTTCAGGCCAGTCAGCTATTACCAAAACAATGCTGCATAATCAAACTAAAAATCTTGATATTTTTTTGGCTTACAAAAATAAGCATTTTTCTTTCCTTGCTCATAGATCTGTAAATTGGGCTCAGCTGATATAGGCCAGGCTTAGCTGGGTTTGGCCCCAAACTTTGGATTGGGTGCAAATCTGCTAATCTCTCCGTGAACCAGTGGCTATTGAAGGCATGTTTCCAAAGCAAAAGAAAAGAGCATAAAAGGGAAAGTTCCTCTACACATTTTAAGCACTTACTGTTACATCTGCTGACACCTCATTGGTCAATACAAATCACATGACCAAGGCCAGCACCAATGGAACAGGAAGTAGACTCCTCTCATTAAAAAAAAAAAAAAGAGCTAACACTTGCTAGACAAAAATCCAATCTCCCAAGATCCTCTTTTCTTTTCGTATCATTCTTTCTTTCTCTACAGTTCTCTCCAAACCCAGAGATATCCTTATTTTCTATGGATTATTTATGGATAATTCACCAATTTATATGTCTAGTTTAGAACTCTCATCTTAGTTCCAGAGTTTCATGACCAAGGAACTACTCGGCAACCATACTTGGATGTTTCAAAGACAGTTCAAATGTTATATATCTTAAATAAAACTCATGATTACCCCCTCTATCTCTGATAGACCAAAATTGGCATTCTCCTAGAATTCTCCATACCACTGAATGCCACAATATCCATCTATGCAAACCAGGAATCCAGGAATCTATGATATTCCTTCTCCTTCAGCTGCCAAGTCCAATCAATCGCTAAGACTCATTTTACCTTCTGCATGTATCTTGAAACGTTCATTTCTACTTCTCTTCATCTTTACCAGCATCCTATTCCACCCTACCACCAATTTATACCTGGATCACTCTAATATCTATTAACCAAGACTTGCCCTGTTTAATTTGTTTTCCACTCAGAGTAATATTTTTGAAAAGCAAATCTGATTATGTCACCATTCCTCCTTAACACCCTTTAATGGTTTTGTGATTTTAAAATATGTCCCAAATTCCTTGACACTACTTCTTTCAAAAAGTGGAGCTTAACTGCCCTCTTTTTGAATGTTCCTAGGAATTAGTGACTTACTTCTAACAAATAGAATGTGATGGAAATCCTATGTGACTTCTGAGACTGGCTCATGTTCTCTCTTGCAAGCGCTCTCTCTCTCTCTCTCTCTCTCTCTCTCTCTCTCTCTCTCTCTCTCCCTTTCATCAGTTGCTCTGGGGGAAGACAGCTGCCATGGCATGTGGATACTCAAGCAGCCCTATGAAGAGGTGGATATAAAAGGGCTGAAACATCCCACAAAGAGCAGTACCAATGTGCCAGCTATGTAGCTACTGTGGAGACCCTCTGCTCCAGCCAAGATTCCAGATAACAGTAGAACTTTGGCGCACATCTTGACTGCAACCTCATGAAAGACCTGAGCCAGAACTGCCCAGCGAAGCTGCTCCTCGACTGCTGATTCACAGAAACTGTGAGATACTAAATGCTTATTATTTTTTAAGTCACTAAGTTTGTGGCAAGTTGTTACACTGCTGTTACACTTCCCATGGTTCTTAGGACAAAGAAAAAAAATGCTTAACCTGCTTGTAAAAACCTGTATTCAACTCCTTAGCCCTTCCTATAACATATCTCCCCACTCTACCTCCCAGACATTCAGGCTTTCTTTCAATTCTTTGCACATACCATGCTCCTTTCTAGCACAGGGCTTTTGTTCATACTTCTCCTTCTTCCAGTGAAGGTACTTCTTTCTATAGTCACTGAGTTATAGCCTATATTTCCACTAAATTTCAGCAACCTTGTTACTTCCCCAGGTATATTTTTCCAGATAGCACTGACCTGGACAAATTCCCTTATTATAACCTCTCTCTGCACAGATATCTCATCCACCTGTGTACATATTTATCCTGGATCATTTGATTCCTCTCTCTTTTCCCACTAGATTCCGTGAGTGCAGTTTACTCACCATTGTAGCCGCCGTACCTATAATATGGCAAGCACAGAGTTGGCAATCGAGGACAATGTGTTGAGTGCATGGATGAACTGACATGGATGCACACAAGAGCAACAGTAGCACCAGGCGAACCCTGGCAGGTTCAGAGGGACTAGAGCTGGAAGGTTGGTGAAGAAGTTAAAGGCAGATTGTCAAAGTGGCCTTTTATCTCCACCATTTCTGCTGCTTCTGTCTTTCCTCCTCTCCTTCAGATGCTGCCTTCCCCTTCCTCCCCTTCCCTTCACCTTAGAAGTTTCCAAAACTTTTATCTCTATTTTCCCTGTTTGTCAATCTCAGCTGTCAACAAAGGGTCAAATAAAATAATTCACACCAAGGTGCTTGTCACCAGCACTCAATCCCATTGTTCTGGAAGACATAGAAGGGAAGTAGAGAAGAGGAAATGAGCTGGCAGGAGGCTCGGACCCCAAGACAGAAAGGAGGCCAGGTAAGGGCTGGCAACACTGGAGTAAATCCGGGCCAGGGAGAGCGGTGAAGTCAAAGGAGAGGGCGGCCCCTCAGACCCGGGCCCAGCAGGACTCCTGATCCAAAGGTGTTCGATCTAAGAAACAAGAAAGGGACACAGCTTCCAAGCTGTAGAATGAAATCAGAAGTACTCATGGCAGAGCTGGGTTCCATGTGGGAATGAGCTAAGGAATAGGGGCAGGACAAAGTCTAGCACTGAGGAAAGAGGCCTTTAGGAATGGTTGGGAAGGTCAAGACCAACACCACTCTGGGCATCAGAAAGTTGGAGGAAATAAGAGATGGGGGAAAAAAGGCCTCCCATATAGGGCACTGTATCCACAGACTCACCATTCCATCCCAGACCCACCTCTCCTAGTCAGAGGGCACAGAAGGCTGTTCTCAGCACCACGTGGCCAGGGGCAGTTCTGTTGGTCTCATGCAGACATCTTCTGGGGGCTCCCCTGGGGCAACAATAGATGGTAGCTGTTCACTGTCCATTGGTGGACCTAATATACTTAAACAACTAAGAACATTCCATTTGTTGGTTGTTTTTTCAACTTAAAAAATATATTTAAGTTAACTGAATAGGCACTGATTATGGACTTATATGCATAAAATAGCCAAGAGGATTGTTGTAGCATGCATTAGGAACACAGGTGGGCTCAGAAAGACCTGCTGATACCTGCCTTTGGCCGCTGAGTGTAGTCATAAGCTGAGCCACTGAGTGCTCCCTGACAACCGGCACTCAAGGTGATCATGGCCAACATCAAACATCCAGTGACAATTCTGAGACAGATGGCGAGGAGATTTCAAGAATCACATTTTGAAACAATAAGTTTACTCCTTGCCTTTAATTTAGTAAACTTGAAAGCCTCTTCATAGCTTTAGTACAGTTTGTTTATTAGAGCATCAGGGGCATCTCAGTGACTAAAGGAGAAAATTGGACCAAAGGACCACCGATCTAGGATTTTTAATTTGCAGTCTTAGTGACTGAAAAAGATCAGCAAATGGCTGATTGTTATTGTTATTGAATGGATCATGCAAAGATAAAAATAAGAAATTCTACATTATTAGTGATTCTACATATAGTCTACTATTATTAATTATTATTATTCGTTTGTTCTGTCATGTGTACAGACAGAACCCTTTTAACCTCTAACGTGAGGTATACCCTCTAGTCTTTGTGTCACCTAAGCTTACAGAGTCCAGGATGAGAACCCCACCCCAACCACCACCATCCAAGGCCTAATGGACAAATTACTCAGCTACATCCTTTGATATGTTCTGTTGGAACTCAAAGGCCTTCAGAAGAATTGCCCTAAGACTGTCAGGTTTGCTATCAGAACTTCCCTTTGGGGCTCTACGAGAGTGCTGGACAGCAGAGAGGACCCTTCCCCAGCCATAAATTAACTGTTGAGTCCATCCATACTTTCTCATTCTTAATGTTGGGAAAGTGGGAGGGCAGTTCTGATTGTCGCCATTTATGTGGCTGGTGACACGTAGAGTCATTAAAAATAAAAGTATAAAATCAAACTTATTTGCTGTAATTTGTTCCCAAAGTGATGCATTAAAATGCTATGTAACCTTGGGAGAGTGGGAACTCCTCAAGGATGTCTCTGACAAGCTTTTGAAATAAGTCCTTGTCAGCTGCAATGAAACAGCCCAGCAGTCACAATCTATTTGAAATCTTTCAAGCATAAGCTGTAACAATAAGAGTTTTCAAAATATTTGCTCTTAAGTAAATTAGATCAGATTTGGATTTTCCGTAGAATAATGTCACTCACTCATTTGCATCCTCTTTTGTTTTCTTGAAAGGGGAGAAAAATACATAGATCCAGCTAATGGGGGAACCATTGAATCAACTGTTGCCAAATATTCTCCTTTCCTCCCTTCCCTCTTCCAGGAAAACTCCCTCTTCTGAGAAAATGGGTTTGGACATCTTAGTTGTATATCCCTATGGCGGTGTGTTCCCTATGAAAGTGTCATTAATTGTGCATCTCATAAGAAAAAGAAGGTGATCTCAGACACTAGGTCTTCTTTGAATATTTAAGAGTGTGTGAAAAGAATGGTCTGTCTTCAGCTTAGCTCCCAGAGTATCCTGAATTAATGCAACACTATAGCCCTTGCTTCTCACCTGCTCAGTCTGGACAGTGGTCATGACATTTGACTGCAATAATTATTCACATCTTTCCCCTCACTAGGATGACTAGCCTTGAGAATATGAATGTGTCTTTTTACCTTTGTGTCCTGGGTCCAGAACAGAGCCTGGCACATAATAGAAATTTGGTAATGCTTATTGGATTGGATGGACAGACAGACGGATGGCTTGATGGATACCATGCAGAGTAAATACAGAGGACAATGTCCACCTAAACCACAAACGCTGCCTTCTTTTATTGAACTTGGGAAGTTCTGACAATGTTTTGAGAACTAAGGTTATGTTTTGACAAAACTAATTTAGTGTTTTGTGGAGCATAATTTTGGAGCCCAAATGACTATGTTTGACAGCGTCTCTTTAAGCAAAACTCCATTTTGTTTAGACCAGTGCATCATGACTGACAAGTTATATTTTTTCTTTGTTTGAAAGCCTTTGCAAAAATTTAGGACTGCACCAGCTAAGGATACTTTCTGGTTTCTGATGCTTTATAACCTCTGACAGAAAGATCTTGCTTCCAGGAGTGCAGTGTCTTAGTGGGTTTCCCAGAATCATTAAAATGCTATAAGAAGTCAATAGCATTCTGAAGGGTAACTGAATTCTGCTAAAATGATTTTGAAAAATGTTTCTTTAAGGGCTAAAGACTGGAAACAATGCCATGGAGGACCTTGATGGGTCCCACTGAGAGGGCAATGGATGTGTGTCTTTGAGGAAGGGCTTAATTCATAAGGTACTTTACTAAACTCAATGCAAGCAAACCATACGACTGCAAATTTGTCTATGAATTGAATCATTTGTTCCAATTTAGTGTCCCAGACTTTCTGAGAAGAATACTTCCAAGAATACACAGGAGGATTCAAAGTGTGAATAAACCCAGATTTCTCTCTGTTCTTTTAAACTAAAAAATGTAGGTAATAAATGACAAATTAAAACATTTGTATTTTATGATTTAATATAAGCTTACACAAATTGATTACTTTGTGGCAAGTTTCAACTTGAGGCATGTAAAAACAATCAACTCTGGTTTTAGAGAAGATGGTGTAAGTGGAAGGCAGAATTTAGCTTATTATTTAACTTTGGTTTCTTTTTCCTGTGCTATCTTTATAAAGGCTGTAACTAGCAGCTTAGAGATGCTGGAGAGTTTTTTTTTCTTTTTCTTTTTCTTTTTCTTTTTTTTTTTTCCTCTCTTTTCCAAAAGAGGATTTGGCCAGAAACTTCATTATTTGCATGTAGTAGGATCTTGACATATACTGCGCTTTATCCTGTCCACACTGTAAAATGTGACTATGGACTTGCGGATTTCAAACAAATCAGCAGTTGCCGAACTCTGCACTGAAAATGTGTTCATTCCAAGCTGAATTATCATCGCCGGTGACGTTCTCCTCTCGAACCTGAAAAAGCTAAAAAATGGTAACACAAACCACATGGTTGCTTCATTCCACCACCACTCTTGGCAGGACGAGCGCTGCCTGGCAACCTTGCTGTCAGCTGGGCCCGTGCTAATCAGAGCAACACTGGCCTGTAGTTAAATCGAATGCTTTCTTTCTGAGAAGCCTTCAGTGAATGCTTTTCCTTCTTATCAGTCTTCTCAGTACTGTCTGAAAAGGGCTTCTGTGGATGAGAAGAACAAGTCCTCATAAAGGGAACTGCTGAAATAGTAAAAAAAAACAAAAACAAAAACAAAAAACAAAACAATCAAGTATTCTAGTGACTCTGCAAAGAAATGGCCTGCAAGAACAGCCTGGGTGTCGCCTTGGACTTGGGCCCTGCTCCCTTGGCTCCTATTTCCTCCCTCATCCCGGGGCTTCCCTCCCTCTGCAAACCCAGACAGCAAGGATCCAATGTATGGAAGGAAGAAGTTAGGATCTGAAGACTAGAAACACAAACATGGCTGTCTCGCATTTGGCTCTGGAAACAATGACACTCTCTTAATTCCCACATACTTACGGGGAAAATATGTATTTGGAACAAAACTGATGATGACGACATCCCTTCGAGCAAGCCTGGTTAAGACTGAGATGACACAAATTTGCTTAGATAATTGAGCCTGTGAAAAGTGACGCTTGCAGGAGTGAGGGATGGCCAAGCAGCCGGAGCCATAGGGGTGGTGTCTAATGCGAGGGAAAGTCAATAGGAAATTGGATTCACCCAGCAGACTTTTACTTCACTTTATAGCCAAATCGCATAAACAAAGACATCATTCAACTCTTGCTATTCCCCGATAGACAAAATGATAGCATATGAAGTGACTGGTCCCATCCCTGTTCACTATTGGCACCTAAAAATGTGAGTTTGCTCTTCTCCAGTCAGGCAAATTTCCTTTGAGAACCTGGGGTTCAGAGCCCCTGTGGTGCATGTGATGCTCAGCAGAGCTCTGTGGGCCTTCTTCCTCCCCTCAAGCACCTCCCATTGTCTCACCTTCTTTCCTGAAGCCTACAATGACTAAGAGAAAAGGATTAATCTGAAAAAGAGCTGAAAAACCCAGCCCCATTCCAATCACTTTTCTGAGCAACTCTTCTTAAAGTAAGCTCTTCATGTGCCCTGAATTTTGGGATCCTTGAACCCAAGACCTTGGATGGACTTTCTCCTAAAGCTAAGAATACCATACCCTGGAAGGAGTACATAAATGGTTCAAAGTCAAAGAACCCGGGGACAGCCTGGCTCTTACGAATCAGAGAGCTGGAGTGATCTGTATTAGCTCATCTTCTACAGTGTCTAGAGCTGCCTGGTGAACAGACAAAAAATTATACGTGTGTCTGGAACTAACAGTATGCACACATCAGAAGTTGTGCCATAATTAAAAGCATGTACACTGGGTGTTATATGCAAACAATGAATCATGGAACACTACATCAAAAACTAATGATGTAATGTATGGTGATTAACATAACATAATAAAATAAAATTTTTAAAAAAGTACATATTTTAGATTTCTGTTATTATGGGCAGAAAAGAACTTGGACCTTACTTAATATTTCTTTCACAAGTCCACAAATACTTAGAAATCCACCTACTGAGTGAACAGGCACCCATGGGACACACATGCTCTGGCTTGTTCCGTTGGCCATTTCCTTCACCTGGCCAGTAGGGTGAATCAATCACACTCCAACGTTTGTTATAATCACTCTCTGCACGCAAGTGCACAGATTCACCTTTCAGGGCTATTATTTGCCATTCAAATAATAAATGAAATTGCTTATATTTGCATATGTTCTAGAGTTTCCCAAATGTTTTACACTTGTTATCTTGTTTGATTGTCACTTCTGTGAAGCAGGCAGAAATAGATATTAACACCCTTATTCCAGTGATAAGGAAACAGATATAGAGGTGAGAAAAAAAAGGTCTTAGGGAAATATATTCGATGCAGACTGTCACCAGGTGGTGGAAGGCAAGAAGATGATTTCTTGTTTTATTTAATTGAGATTCCTGTGATGGACACAAGTGGGCCCAAGTAAATGAAATTTAAAATATATAGCTCATTATTTCAGTTATAGTGCATTTTGTACAACTTTTAAATAGCATAAAGTTGAATTTTTCATAAGTACTTTTCCAAAAATCTGTCTGTATCACCATTTAATCTCACCTTCGCCTTCCCCCCAGACTTGATTAGGCTGCTTTTTTAATCCATGCTGTATCCACTGCCTTCAAGCCAGATTCTACGTAGCCCTAACCCCAGGTGTACCTCTCTATCTCTATGGGGTCTCTTTTCCCTTATTAGCTTTCTAGAAACAATTAAATACATAGCTTTCATTTCCTTCCCAACCCCTGTGCATTAGCTGCAGGGCTCTGTTCTGTCGAACTGTCTCTCTACATAAAAGAGGCACGAGTTGATCACTGACATTTAGAGCATCCCTCTATTTCTGCGGAAACTCCACCCCCCCATGATCCACTCCTCCCAGTCCAAGAAAGCTTTCTCCTAGCGTTGTTCTTTTCAGAATATGAGGGAAAGTGTTCCCTCCTTTTCCTAATTCCTTCTTGGATTAGCAGCTGCAAGCTAGGTATGATGACTTTCAACTACAAAACATCTTTGAAGCCTGTTGCTACCAGTAACACAACATACAACTTTTAAACAACTCTGTCTGATACAAACTGTTCTAGCCAAAGAGTTCCTCTGAACTGATTTCTAAAATGGGCGATATTCTTCCAGAACAAAACGTTTTATGCTAGATTTTTTTCAATGGTGATTTAAATCATTGCATGACCCATTTATCCTTAAAAGCTCAACTTCTTTCCTGTTATGCAGCTCAGCTCAGTTATGATTTCTAGCACAATGATAATGTAAGGGTCCCGTATGACTTCCAAAACGCTCAGAGTGCTTGTGCATTTGGTTTCAAAAATCCTCACGGGGTCCTTTTTAAGGGGAATGCAATAGGTAGGTGCATCTGTGTAAATTTGGAGAGGAGCCAGTAAATGGTCAAACATCTTTTTTTCGTGGGTTTTAGCTTTATTAAGACTTTAACTTATTTCCCAGAAGATTGTGTGCATGTCATTTACCCCATATTCCTCCTATTTAAAATGGCAATTATCTGGAACTCAGTTACTTCTTCCTTTAGTTCTACAATGTTGAAGTAGTTAATAATTTTCCCAGGCTCCACCTGGTTGCCTTCATTATATCTTACTAGACCTGTCTCTCTGTACCCCAAACCTGTACTATCCAATACAATGGCCACATGTGACTATTTCAATCTTGATTTAAATTAATTAAAATTAAATAAAACAGGCAAGTGAAATAAAAGCAAAAATAAAATACTGGGACTACATCAAAATAAAAAGTTTCTATACAGAGAAGAAAACAACCAACAAAACTAAAAGACAAACTACTGAGTGGGAAAAGATATTTGCAAATGATATATCCAATAAAGGGTAGTAGCCAAAATATATAAAGAATTGATACAACTCAACACCCAAAAAACAAATAATTCAATTAAAAATGGGCAGAAGACATGAACAGACATTTCCCCAAAGAAGACATTCAGATGGCCAACAGACACAGGCAAAAATGCTCAATATCACTCATCATCAGGGAAATACAAATCAAAACTACAATGAGATCTCATTTCACACCTTGTCACAATGGCTAAAATCAAAAACACAAAAAATAATAAGCATTGGCAAGGATGTGGAGAAAAAGGAACCCTCATGTATTGTTGGTAAAAATGCAAACTGGTGCAGCCACCATGGAAAACAGTATGAAGGTTCCTCAAAAAATTAAAAATAGAACTACCCTACAATCCAGTAATCACACTATGGTATTTACCCCAAAAATACAAAAACACTAATTCGAAGGGATACATGCAACTCTAGGTTTATTGCAGCATTATTTATAATAGCCAAACTATGGAAGCAGCCAGCCCAAGTATTCACTGATAAATGAATGGATAAAGAAGATGTGATATATATATATATATATATATATATATATGTATGTATGTATATATATATATATATACACATATACACATTGAAATATTATTCAGCCATACAAAAGAATGAAATCTTGCCATTTGCAACAACATGGATGGAGCTAGAGAATATAGTGGTAAGTGAAATAAGTCAGAGAAAGACAAATACCATATGATCTAACTCATATGTGGAATTTAAGAAACAAAACAAATGAGCAAAGGAGAAAAAAGGGAGAAAGAGACAAACCAGGAAACAGACTCTTAATGATAGAGAACAAACTGATGGCTACCAGAGGGGAGGTGGATGGCGGATGGGTGAAATAGGGGTGTGGATTCAGAATACACTTATCATGATGAAAAAAATAAAAGAGTAAAAAAATTAAATAAAACAAAAAATATAGATCTTCAGTTACCCTGACCACATTTTAAGTGCTCAATAGCCACAGGTGGCTAGTGCCTACTGTACTGGACAGTGTAGACATTATACATTTCTATCATCACAGAAAGTTCTACCTGACAACACTGCTGTGGATTGTATGATCATAAGAACAGGGACCACATCTGACTTT
Organism: Callorhinus ursinus; assembly: GCF_003265705.2. Lineage (NCBI taxonomy): Eukaryota > Metazoa > Chordata > Mammalia > Carnivora > Otariidae > Callorhinus > Callorhinus ursinus. The sequence goes on along the minus strand of NW_027397068.1, from coordinate 55,206,196 downwards.
TGTATGGTAGCACAGGACCTTAAGTATTTAGCATATAGTAAGTGCACAACAATATTTGTTGAATAAATAATTCATCCAGGAATTCCTCCCCAGTTCCCAGTGTGGGAAGACAGAGAATGGGGCTTTAAAAAGAATTCCTCATGGAAAAAGAAAAAACAGGCTAGCTGAAATGACAGCTGATAAATACGGGCAAGAAAAATAGCCCAAAGCCAAACACAAGTGTGTACCTTGTACTGCAAAATTCAGTAACTACAAAAAGATCCATTGCTCACAATGAGTTACATATCCATTCAGCACTTAATTTAAAAGTTGTTAAAATCTGGCTACTTTATCAAAACTAGCAATTCAAGTCATTGGTCTAACCAGCTCCTAGCTAGAGTTGAAACAAAAAGCGGTGGGGGCAGGGCACCTGGGTGGCTCAGTTGGTTAAGCGTCTGGCTCTTCGTTTTGGCTCATGATCTCAGGGTTGTGAGCTCAAGCCCTGTGTCAGTCTCCATGCTGGAAGTGGAACCTGCTTAAGATTCTCTCTTGCCCTATCTCTCTGCCCCTCCCCCCCCTCGTTCTCTCTCTCTCAAAAAAAAAAAAAAACAAAAAACCCTATCATTGGGACTAAAGGTTCTCTGGTTACTCTGATTAGTTCAACACTTTATTGAGTTCAATATGCAAAGGATGAAAAACGAGAAAGTGGGGGAAATATCATTAAAGTACTCACCACACAAGAACTTCTTTATATAAAGGCAGTTCCTAATGAGAAAAATGCATTTGGCTTCAAGAGTTATAAGTTGTTTGTTAAAGTCAACTTTCCCATGTCCCATAGAAACAGCATCCCCTGATGTGAAGTTCCAAGAATAGCCTTCCAAAACCAAAGTCATCCATCCCATAGGTGAAGTAGACAGTGAAGACTATATGTACCACCGGTATATTGGGAAATACATTCAAATTGTAATTCAGGGTGCCTGAATAGATGCCTCACCTAACTGTCCCTACCTGCCTTAACTCTGCATTACTGGTGGGGTTTTTGTGGCCTCAGGCCAAGAGGACAAGAGCCCCCACCATGTAGAAACGAAGCAGAGACCCAGAGGGAAGATGTGTGAGGAGCTCTAGAGGAAGCAGTAGGATGAGCAAGGGTGAGAAGCAGAAATAGGGCCCCTGGGAGATCTGAGGTAAAGGCACAGTGGCAGCAGAAAAGTAGCGGTGGAGAAACAAAAGGGAGCATGCCTTCTCCATTTAATACCACCCATCAAACCGCCACAACCCCTCTTCCTCACCGCACAAGGCACTGTGATAAAAGCCATAAATGGCACACGGCTCCCAGTTCTCTTGGGATAAACCAGAATCCTACCTTGACCTCAGATCCATTTGTCTGGCTCTTCTCCTGCCTCAGCTGTCACAAGGTTGCCCTTGACCTCTTCTCCCCGGCCACGCTGGTCCTCTCTCTATCATCCCCATGCTCCAATCCACCTCAGATCCTCAAACATGCTACTTACTTAACCTGGAAGTTTCTCCATTTCCTTCTGGGATGAATTAATTCCTATCCAACCTTCATATTTCAGCTTTTATCACTTCCTCAAGAAAACCTTCTCTGAACTCCTGGATCAGATTCAATTTCTCCTCTTTACTATTCTTACAGCACTACGGACTTTTTTTTCCTCATTGCATTATCAGAGTTGTGGTTTTACATCTATTCATGTAATTGTTTGATTAAAGGCTATTTTTGCTCTTCAGTCTAGACCGTAAGCTCCAGGAGGTCTACATCTGCTTGCCGCCGTGCGTGGCACATAATGGGTATTCACTACATATGTACTGAGCAAATGCATGAATAAATGAATGAATGAAATGCAATGAGGAGAGACGGCTTTCAGGCTTTAGATGAGGGTCTTTAGGGGTTAGCCCCTCATGATTATAGAGGAAAAGGCAAAGAGGGGTGATGTTTAAGTGTACCCAGCTGTTCATAAATAAGGAGTGACCACAACTGAGGAATTGCCTGTATTCATTTGAAAGTTAAAATGTTTATGCAATTCAGTATGTTTTTCCACTCTTCCTCTCAAGCCACCCTACTTTCCTCTCATATGTGATTTATTCTAAGAGGCTTGGGCTGAAATTTTTAGTGTAATTGAGAAGACGGGAGTTTCTGTCCTCCAATAGAACACACACTTCCTCTCCTTAAAAGAGAAAAAAATACTTTATAAAGCTAAACTCTTCACAGAACACTCTATTTAGAATTGTTGCAGGGGGGGGGGATCAAATTAGAAAGTAGCTTCTTTGCCTTACTTTATGGTTACAATTAAATAACAACAGACCAAGAAAATCAACAGGCCTAATTGTGTGGTTTGCAGGACCTTGAGGAGTTTCCCGACAGGGAGCCCAGGTCTTCCTAAATGGGATTTGCTCTGATGGGATGAGCCTCCTGAGAATATACCAATATTTACACTTTGTGCTTCTGACCCTAAGGGGTTAAAAAGGAAAGCAGGAATATTTTCAGTACTCATTGTGTTGTGTCCTGCTCAAGTCAAAAAGAATTGCTTGTGAAGGCACAAAATGTCACCATTTTTGCACTTCCCCTGACCCCAGCATCTAAAAATACAAAATGCTGGAATTTCTAGAGCAGGTGACTTTAAAAAACAAAAAACTTAAAGAGGGCTAATTGGTTAAGGTCTAAATGCAGTCCATAGAAGACAGAAATAGGGTGGTGTCTCTCCAAGTGACCCAGCCTGCATAAAACTGGGCACACAATTCATTTTGAAAGGCTTTTTGTCTCTGCACTTTTAAAGAGAAGGATTTCGTTTTCAGCATAATGGATAATGGTGTCATCTTGACTACCTTCTGTCTACAAGTGGGGTTAATTTTAGTCTGATCCTTATTTTGAGCACATGGAAGATTTTTATATTACTCATCAACCTTTGCTGGAAGCCCAAGACAGCCCTTAGTCTTGGAGAAAGAATCTTCTGTTTGAAGAGATTTTCCCAGCACGTGTTAAAGCTGGAGAGGGTGGTTGTGGATTTAGATTTAGAAAAGGTTGCACCTGTTTTTGTATGTACCATTACTAGTAACCTGGGCTTGGCTTTCAGTTTAACTTTTCTTTTCCCTTTGATATGTACTCTTCTTCTTAGTTTAAATACACATTTCCAAAACACTTCCTTTGGGTTCCAGTGTGAAGGAAATTGATCACTCTTCATCTGTATGTTTTTAATTGACTTCCTCCTTCCTGGCTAGGAAATTAGCTTTCAGTCCTCTCTTATTTGATCTGTTAAACAGTGTATGTGACACCTTCCTAGACAACAAGATTTAATGAATCCTACATGCTGCAGACTTCACCTGGCAGAGGCTCCACAATCCCACATAACTTTTAAAGATACAACAATCAAGCTCACAACTGAATTCTTGCTGCAGAGCACACTGACCGGCACCATTGTCCATAATATATCTAAAAAGCCAGCTATTGTCTCATTTCTTCCTGCTCGTTGCAAGACGCTCTTTAAAAATCAATTGCCTTCTCCCTGTGCGGAGTTGCTAAAAGTGGGTATCTGATCCCTGAACTCTAAAAGTATTTCTTTATTTCTAGTCTCCTAGTGGTTGTTTTTATTCCCATTAAAATTGAAATCTAACGTTTGAACTGAGAAGGATCAATAACGTCTGAGAACAGCTATGCCCAACAATTTCACAGTCCATTGCAAGAGGTTGTTGTTGTTCAGAATGGTTGTTTGCCAAACTGCCACCTGGGCAACCAGGTCGGTGACCAAACAGGTGATAATGTTCTCACAGTGCCACAGGAAACACACCCTGCACTCATATTGCCACACTACCATTCCTTGACTTTTAAGTGCTTTATAGATTTTCCTGTTGTTCATGTGATTAGAGTCCACTGGTGAGATGAATAAGCTCTAGAGTTCCCGATCGCAGCCTCCTAAGGTGGAGTTTACTTCTCAGAAGAAAACCTTCCTCCAAATCCCGGAATAAACTGTAGTTGTGACCTCCAGGGAATTCTGCTGCCTACAACAGCCTATTTTCCTAGGAAGGAGATTCCCTAGATTCTTTTTGTAAATATTCTTCACCAGGGGGAAATTCTGTGACTCTGCGCTCCTGGATTCCTCCATCCTGTTGTCTCAACCAATCACAGAAATATCTCCTATTACCAAATACACCTTCTTTCTCTCTCTTACACGCACACACCCTGTGTGCACATCTACTCTGACCTCTCCCAAAGACAGAATTGTTCATGGAAATAAAATTGTTCTTAGTAATTGATTTTCCTGGGATGAATTAAATTAATTTGCACCCTCCTCCTCAAAGGCTGTTTCCTTTTTTTCCTTTTCTTTCTCTGGCCAGAGTTCTGTCCTATGAATTTTAGAGACACAAATGCTTTTACTTTTACTTTCCTAGCTTCTTTTATCATAATTTCATAGTTGTTTTTTATCTTCCACACCACGCACTCGGTTTGGTTTTTAAATAGGTCTTTTAATATCTTGGAAATAAAGGTCAGTTGGGGAACAGGAACAGGGGAGATGGAGCTTTGTCGTGTTTGTAAAAGAAAAGATGAAGCCAAATGAAAATTACGAGATCTGTTACTTTAGTCCATCCGTAATTTTCCCCTGACCAAGTGTCATACTTCAAACTTTCTCCCTGGTTCTAATGGAACTGACACACTGCAGGTGCCACAGTTTAGATTTAACAATGAAAAAAGTCCATTTCTTTTCTCGTCCCACAGCAAAGACATCACAAAAGATAAAGTTATCATGAGCTAATTACAGTCCTTGAAAATTACCTTTGTGCTTTGCAAATATGCATTTTTTTTTCCTTTGCTGGTGATGAAGAAGTTGGCAGTTTAAATAAAAAACACTATTTAAAGTAACAGAGTACAGTTATATAACCTTTTCACATAAATCACACAATAACTCTTTGTGCTTTGAAAAAAAAAAAGAAGTGCAGTGCTTGTTAAGAAGATTTATTTATATAATAATCTATGCAGAGGGCTTTTTTTCTTCTTTTATAAAAGTGGGATGTTCCTTTTTTAACCTCTGGAAGTTACAGACTAGAGAGCAGGAATATCCTCCAATCACCACATTTAATGGTACACACCCCAGCTACTAAAGACTCCAGCTTAAGTAGTGTTTTGGCATTACCCCACGTCTTTATTTCTAAGCACACAGAAAACTTAAGGAATAGTCTGTTCCTACTAAATAAATAAAAATATAGAGTCACAGTCCAATCCACTAGAAGGATTCCTTTGCATCTGCAAATCACAACAAAATCTGGGATCCTTTTTCTCAGTTCTTCAGGGATATGACTTCTTCGGGTATGTTCGATGAGTGAAGGGCCGGTGAAATCCATGGAATCATTCATGTCCAGAGTTTCTGCACTGATTCTCTATAATTCTTCCATCAGATTCTTGTTCCCCCCCCCAGCTTCCTACCCATCCCTCATCTGCTCCTCTTAAAATTATTTGCTGATTTAAAACGAAAGCAGTCATCTTTCATTATTTATAACATTGTCCCTACCATTTGAAAATATCCCCCATATACAATGTCCTGACATCAAGTTAATCTTAGGTCACTGACCAGTCCACCCTGAAGAACCAGGGCCATACGAATCAACTGCTAAATGTGAATCTTGGCTCAAACTGACCCACTTAATCCTCAGACCAGAGGATCACTCCTAAGAAGAATTATCCTTCCATGGAGATAAACCTAGTGGAAGCATTTTATTGGTCAAATATATCTATCCTAACTCTTTCTGAACAGTGGGACTTCTGAAGACAGGGAAACCCACAAGGGCTTTCTTGTGTGTTCTTATCTTTCATTGAGATGCTGACCTAACTTTTAAAAGCTATCTCCATGGAAAATTCTGGGCTCTACTCCAAAACCAACCAGTAGGAGGTGGCTCTCTTAATCAGTGGCTGTGTTCCATCTTTATATAAACAGGTTAAGCCAGCTGCCAGAGCCTCTGCGACGAATTCCAGCTCACATTACCCATAGCTGGAAAGATGGGCCTAAACCAAAGCTATGTTATGAAAGCAGAGAACTCTACCTCTCCCAGGTTATCGCAGAAGACCTAGTTATCTAGGGGGACCAGAGTCATCAGCAATTTTGATTTTGTTCCTCAAGAAAATGACTAAACTCTGGCACATGCTCATCCCCAGAAGGGGTAAGATCTTACCAACCTGCCAATTGGAAGGAAAGGCTCAAAAGGAAAAGAGGAAATTTGATCCTTCTGGTTGATACATTATTGTCGAGCTATGCATTCTTCTGGCATAGTGGGAAAATACTAAAAGTAGAGATAATTCTTTGGTTGTATATGGAATGGAGTGATTGTTAGGGTAGAATTTGATTAACTGGAAAGACATCCTCCCACCACCTGACCCAGAAACGGCTCTCATTGCCCTGGATGGAATTCAGAGTGTCAGTGTGTAGAATCAACAGGCATGACTAAACACCAAAAAGGCACTGCTAACAAAATCTGTGACTTTCCTAAGACATCCACTCCTCTCCTTCTACCCTGAGGATGTTCCTCAAAGGCATGAGTTTCCCCAAAGTGGCAACAAGCCACGTGGAATAAACTAAAAACCTGGAATAATAAAACAGGCTTCTGAGCTATACTTTACAGACGTGAGCCAAAAACAATCAAGGCAGAAAAGATGATCCATCATGAACCTTGGTTAGGGTTAATCATTACACCAGAAGCATTAAAAGAAACAAAACAAACAAAGGAAAACTTTCCCGTGCAGTGTGTTCTTATAATGGACTAGTAAAGAATATTCTGCTTACATTAATCATTATAATGGTAATAATTAGAAATTCTGGACCTTGCTTCTGAAAGAAAGGCTTTCCCAAAGAAGGGATTTTACCATGCTATCACCTTGACTTAAAATCTCTGAATTAAGGCCACTGGTTTATAGGTCAAGCCATATTTGAATGGCTTAGAATAACTTTTCTCTCTTTTGCTACCAGAATTGAATGCAAAGCATGTAAGGCCCTTGGGTTGATCTTATTTTCAAACACATGCAAGAACTACTGCAATTCCAGTAGGATTCCTCTGTTTTTTATTTTGACAGCATAACGCTACACCCATGGGAGCTGAGCTTTTCAGGTGTTAAAGAGGATTTGTTATAAGAAAATGATTATAATAGGATTTAATGTAATTGAAAGTCAAGGTACAGTAGCCATAGTGTATCAGTGGGTGTCAAAACTTGCAGTGAGGGTGGAGTGCCTTATGCAAAGTAAACAACAAAAGTGGAGAGAGAAGAAAATATTCTCTGTACAACAGGATCTACAAGGTTGGCCAACCTGATAAGCCTGCCCCACCACAGTGGGTAGCAAATTCACAGGTGCTACAGTCCTTCCCTGGCGAGAAGGGCCATGAAGAGCTCCTACATTCCCACCCCAGAAGAATGTCTTGAAAACAAGTTATATAATAACCTGAATTCCTGTCTAGAACTAGGCAATAACAATAGGCCCTCTGAGTCTCCAGGAGGGAAAGGCCCATCCCTGAGTCATTGCCCTGGCACTTCTAGTCGCAGACCCTAGTGTCACTCTGCATCTTGTCACACCTTTGCTAGGTTTGCTGATACAGGTGGGCATGAGCACTCGTGCCCAGCACTCGTACACAAGGCAAGAACTGGCTGGCTTTCTGAGGTTCTGTTCCTTTTCTTGACAATGTCATTCTCTCTCCAATAGCATTGGGTTTATCAAACATTAGAACACCTTTCCATGGACATAGGTCCATGAAGAATGCACATATCCTCACCACTCAGCCATCCTAAAATAATCGCAAGCCCTCATGATCAGAACTGGGTGGTAGCAAGCAGAAGTAGGAGAGGAATAACTGTTAGTCCTCCTCTCTATCATTCTAGGACATTTTTCTTCCCCCACATTTGCTTTCTGGCCATTACAGGATGTCATGAGGCAACTTGGTCATAATTTCTATCAGTAGCTATATTTTGGTTGGCTTTTCATTGCCATCTTTAATTCTGTACATGGGCAGAAGCAGGACCTGAAGTGTAAGGCCATATTCATCTTAGACAAACAGCTAGCGAACATTCTTTCTAATCATTACTGCTAGTTCTTCACAGCTGTGGCATCCCATAATAGATTTTGGAGAAGAGAGACAACAGTGCAGTCAAGACCAGGAACTTTCTATCATTGCTATCAGCATTAATGTATATATTGTATTTCTCATGCATGAAAGTGATTTACAAAGTGACACATGACAGCAAATGGTACACATGGACTTGAATCGGGTGTTTTGAGGTGCTCCTTCTTCACACCAAATGCATTTCTATCTGCATTCCCAGTCAAGAGAAATTTAAGCATCCTATATTGTGTTTTAAATCTGAAGGTTTTTCCTTCTAATTGTCGTTGCCTCCAAATCATGCAGAGTCATTTTAAAAGATTCATATCACACATAAGGAATTTTTTCTCCTCCTTTCTGCCTAGGTTCTTCGTATTTTTAAATTTATCCCCAGCATTTGCTGTCTTTTCTCCTCTGTAGGGTTTCACTTCTATTCCTATGCTAGCCAATGCTCTAGACACACCAAAATAAAGGATAATAGTGAAAAATAACCTAAAATGTGAATAAATGTAAACATCATTATTCAGCAAGCATTGGATAACATATATATATATATGCATAAGTTTATGCATTTGTCTGGCATTTTGAAAAGTTTTTATACTTACATCTGAATATGTTTTCAGTGATTTGGGAATTAATATTTTACCCTACATTGTGATGTCATTCTAAGAACAATATATTCAAGGGAACTATAAAGCCTCTGTATTTAGAACTACTCACCACACAGACTGATGACAAAATACCACATGAAAGCAAAGTCGTTGTTACCTCTACAAAGCAGGTAATCAACTAATTACATGTTTTGATTCAAATATCCCTCTCTTTTAGAATTTTCATTTATTCTGAGGGGTTAGAGTAAACTGTGTAGTGACAATCTCAGTAAGTCATAAATGTTAAGGTATGCCACCAGCGAAACCAATTTGTAGGACCCGACACAGAAATTCAAATATTTACTATACTTTCTCAATCGACTTTCCTGTTGTTACATCTCCTCCATTTGAAAACATTTCTTTCATTCCGAGCCTGCTTTCCCGTGCCCCTTCTAGAATTATTCTACTTTAAACACAAACGTGACTTCCACGTCAGAATCCTTAATAAAGAAGTTCTGTCATAAACCATTTGTTCCTTTGATCACCGTTCTGTGCTCTTTCATGCTTCATAAACTTTAACCTCAGTGAATTTTGTTTTGTTCCTTTTGCACAGTCTCAGTGCTAAGAACTCTTACCTGCCCGTTCTCCCATCATGGCGGCCCACCAATTCAGCAGCTGCCAAATCTCCTCCTCCTCCTTCACCCTCTCCAGCAAAGCCCCCTCTTCTGACAAATGTATGTGGTCAAATCCAAAATCAACCTCAGTTTATTTGTTGTTTGCATTTTAGAATAATTGCTACGCAGAATCATAGTATGGATTTTAGTCTCCGAGTTTAAAAATGAGCATGCAAATAAATGATGTTACATTCGTGAAGACCTAGTATCATAACAATTTCATAAATATTCAAGATATCCTCCTGTAGGTCACAAGTAGAATTGCTGTCCTTTACCCCCTGTGAACTTAGGCATAACCATGTGGTTTGTATTAGCCAGTGAAGTGATTAAGAGACAAGGTGTAATGCCTTTTTCTCTCCTCCAGTGATATTGGGAGCCATGAGTCTAGAAGGTGCTCCCAGCAGCCTGGATCCCTTGGTGATTTTGATGAGCAGAGCCCCCACCAACTTGCACTGACTTGCAGCACGAGTAAATCTTTGGGATTATTTGTTGCCACAGCATAGCCTATATCATCCTGACTAATATAGAGATAGATTTGTCCTTTCCCTTAGTGTCACTGCAGACCTCACCTTCATAATAATAATGTGGTGTATTTCAAAGCTTTAAAGAATGTTTATCACTTATTTTCAAGGTTTTCTTTTTAGGTTATCATTTTCAAGTCTCCAGTGGAAAACCCAAGACATAGAAAGGAAAATGATTCCATCATTTCTAAAAACAATCATTTCTAAAAGCAATCATTTCTGAAGGGAGAATTAGAACAGATCTGACGTCTTGCCAGTGCTCTCTTCTCTGAACCAGAAATTACAAAGAAATCCAGGTTACAATCCAGTTAGAGGGATAGTCATAAAGGCAGAGACTATTAAAGCTGGAAGAACTTCAGAGCTCCCCTGATCCAGGCACCTTGTTTTAAGAAGAAGATCCTGAGGCCCAGTGGGTTTAAACGAGTGTCTTGGCTAAGATCACACACCACCTAGGTAGAGGTTGGGGAGTACAAAAACTCAGACCCATTTGACATTGTTTTTCTTTGATAACATGTGTACCCTGAATGAAAGGAAACATCTTGAAGATTCTGAGAACATGTATGCCGAGTCTCAGTTGGCAGATTAACATAATCTTGGAATGTATCTTTCAGATCTGAGTTATTGTTATAAAAAATAGTTTTGCTTGGAAAAGTGGATAATCATGTGCAGAAGAACAAAACTGGACTCCTCTCTTACACCACTACAAAAATTAACTGGAAATGGATTAAGGCTTAATTGTAAGACCTGCAACCATAGAATTCCTAGAAGAAAACATAGGGAAAACTCTTTGACATAGGTCTTAGCAATGGTTCTTTTCAATTAAGAGCATAAGTAATCAAGGCAAAAATAAAGAAGTGAGACTACATCAAACTAAATTTCACCGCAAAAGAAATCATCAACAAAATGAAAGAGCAGCCTCCAGAATGGGAGAAAATATTTGCAAACCATATATCTCATAAGAGGTTAGCATCCAAAATACATAAAGATCCTATAAAACTCAAGAGCAAAAACACAATCTCATTAAAAAAAGAGGAACTGTATAGACGTTTTTCTGAAGTACACATAATAAAATGCAAATCAAAAGCACAAGGAGTTATATCTCACACCTATGAGAATGGCTGTCATCAAACATGACAAGAGACAACAAGTGTTGGTGAGGATGTGGAGAAAAGGGAAGCCTATGCACTGTTGATGGGAATGTAAATTGGTGCAGCCACCATGGAAAACAGTATGGTTGTTCCAAAAACTTAAAAATAGAGCTACCATATGGTCCAGCAATCCCACCTCTGTGTATACATCCAAAGGAAATGAAAAGAGGAGATAACTGCATCCCCATGTTTACTGAAGCATTATTCACAATAGCCAAGATATGGAAACAACCTAAATGTCCATCAGTGGATGAATGGATAAAGAAGATGTAATAATATATATATGCAATGGAATATGACGCTGTGAGAAAAAAGGAAATCCTGCCATTTGCAACAACATGGAATGGAACTTGAGGACATTATGCTAAGTGAAATAAGCCAGGCAGAGAAAGACATACTGCACGGTATGACTGATATGTGGAATCTAAAAAAGCCAAACTTGTATAAACAGTATAATGGTGGTTTCCAGAGCCTGCAAAGTAGGTAGAGGAAGTAGGGGAGATGTTGGTCATTGAGTGCAAACTTCCAGTTAGAAGATGAATAAGTTCTGGAGAGCTAATGCACAGCATTGTGATTACAGATGATAGGACTGTACTATACACTTTAAAAGTTGCTAAGAGAGTAGATCTTAAGTGTTTTCACCACAAAAAAAGAATGGTAATTATGTGACGTGATAGGGGTGTTAGCTGACACTACTGTGGTAATCACATTGCAATATCTTAGTGTATCAAATCAACATGATATACACCTTAAAATTACAGGATGTTCTATGTCAATTGTATCTCAGTAAAGTTGGGAAGAAAAAGTATTGCCTTTATAACTAGCAAAATGACTATTAAAATGTTCTATCAAAACAAAACTTTTAAAAAATAGAATTCTTCTGGAACACTCAATCCTTGAGAATCCTTGGATTCCAGTTGGGTATTGCTGCATTAGACTCACTCAACAATGTTGTCAGATTCCCTCATTTTTATGTCTATAACACCCAGCCCAGTGCCAGGACAGAGTAAGTGTTAATGTGTATTTGTGGAATAGATGCTTCTCCTTGTAATACCCACTTCAGTTCTCTTTTCAGCATATCATGATGAAGTTAGTAACCAGTGGATGGTGACTCTGTTAACTCATCATCTGGATGACAGAGGTAATGTACGGGCACTGTATCAGCCTAAATGATTTCTTGGTACACACTGATAGGAGACACTAAGAAAAAGGAGAGAAAAAAGGCTCTAGCATACTTTTTAACAGATTAGAGGAAAAGTTGAGTGTCTTCAATGAGTATAAATACCACCTCTCAGCATACACACACTCCAATTCCATCTCCACTAATTCTGGAAATTAAGTTGTCATATAGGAGGCATATTCTCATCCCCCAGTACAGTTAGTCACTACCCAAGATGGAACTCCCTATCTCAAGGCAAGGGAATAGATACTTTGTGTCAGACATAGTATATGGATCAGTTCGATCATTGACTGTATTTCCACTTATGGAGAAAGAAAAGTTTACAAAGCTAGAAGTGAATAATTTGCCCAGGCTCCTTAGCCAGAATATAAGAAAGGAGGACTTTGAACCCAAATCTGAGAGCAGAGAGAATGACAGAATTGTCCCACTGAACCAGGTCGCCTCTCACTGCAAAGCAGCCTCCTTTTACACCCCCTCAGATTGCAGCTCTTTGGGGAAACTGTCACATGACTACAATCCCTACCAAGAAGACTTAGTCCCTGAAGATGCTCATTTGCACTTCACTTTCATCCCTACCAGGTCAATAGTAAAAGGACAGCGTAGATGAGAATGACTATCGCTAATCTTAAAGCATCAGCAAACCAGAAACTCACTCCTCTGGCCCTCATCATGTAGTTCTTGTGTGGGTGAAGTCAAACTCAGTAGTTAGCCTCATGAGAGGGCAGACTTTGGCTGTTCTGGAACAATTTGAAGGTTGCTTTCTGGTTTCTGTGGTGAAGTACCTTGAAGTCCTGCTTTCAAGTAGAAGTGGGTAAGAGTTGAATTGGCACAAAAGAATCAAGAGAGGTTATGGGTCTCCAGATCCACCTTTGTCAGGTAGAACCCACCTTTGAGGCTTACACTGAACTCTCTTTGGACCCTCAGTTTCCAAAATTCCTTATCATTCACCCTGCACCAGTCCCAGGAGAACTTCCAACACTCTAAAAAATGGACAATGTGAATCAGGAGTGGGGGTGGGGTGAGCGGTTTCCCCTGTACTCAGTGTTTTTAACATCTCTTCTTGAGGCTACCTTTCTTTTTGTCAACACAGATTGGAAGGGATTGGGGTCCCAGGGTGGGTGGAATCGTTAGAAGTTACAAGTCATTTAAATACACCGACCAGAGAAAATTGATATTAAAAATGGAAGTTTTCCATGCTGAAAGTTTAAATTTTTAAAAAATAAGCTGTATAAAGAAAACAAGCCATGTTGTTTGCCCTGTTATTATTAAAGGGAAGATGAAATAATATTCTGGGCTCAAAACCGTTCCAGCAGACATAATATTTTTGCTCGTTCTATTGTTTAATCTGCACTACAGTAAGGAAGCACTTCACGGGCACACTCTGCTCAAACAATCTTATTTTCCTAACACTTCCTTCTAATGGATTTCTGCACAACAAAGTTATCAAGACATTTTAACAGAGGCTGCCTTGCTTGCAGTGAGATGGAGAGACCCTTAAGGAAAAGAGAATGGCCAGGAAGCGAATAGATTTAGGCTGGAAGGAAGCAAAAGTAAAAAAAAAAAAAACCTAGGAGGAGATTCAGAAGCCCTGGGTCTGGAGTAGCCCATCAAGAGCTAACCCGGGAGGGCAGGAACTCAGGGAGGGAGGTTGGGAACGATCACAGTCACAACGTGGTCTTGTCCTTCCCACCTGCCAGGCTTTCTGTTAACCTAGGTTCCTTCAGCACATCATGTTTCATCTCATGATAACCTATGAATAGGTACTATTATGATTCCTATTTCATATATCAGGAAGCTGAGGCCTAAAAGCAATATATGTTTGCTTGTGCTCAAAACAGTAAGTAGGAAGGAGGAACTTACCCTGGTTTGTCCAAACAATTATTTATGTGCTCATTTGATAACCCTAATATAACAGCAAATTCATCAGACCCTCAGGTTCAGGGATGAAAGTAAAGAGTCCATAAATAGTTTGAAATTGCACAGGAAGCATTATGCATACATCCTGGGGGCGGGGAAAGTGTCTACCAGACGTACAGAGTGTTCAGGGGCTGGTTCCCTCATCTTCTGCTGGGTTGTCTGATCTTGAGATGGCGGTTCATACCTCTGAATATCTATTTTAGATTTCTAAGATCTCTTCCATCTTTAAAATACAATGGCTCTGTTATCTCAAGTGTCCTAAGGAATAGCCAGGAAGTATAGCAAACCGTCCTTCCGCCTCTCATGACCCCTCCCCTCCTACCTGCACCCCCCAACTTCACACTCCCACCCCCTACTAGATCACCTGTTTTTATCACTCCCACAACCAGACGAAATATATCCCATTGCCATGTGCATTCTTCGTAGCCTTTCCAAACTCTGGTTATATGATGCATGGAGTATGAGTCAGGCTAGGGGGGAAGGGGGCCTCTTCTTAAAGTTTATATGTAACTGTGAGAGCATTCAAGCATGTCCTGGCATGCCAGCCCTGCTTTAAAAAAAAAAAAAAAAAAAAAAAAAACACTGTTAACAATAATGTTTTCCTGGTCAAAAGTGGTTCGGGGACATCAGAACCTGAGAGTGGTCTGTGTAATGGGGAAGGGGGTGCATGCTCAGGGGCTTTGGGGGGTAACGTAGCCCATAACCATTTCTCCACCTTAAATTTCTGCTACCAAAAGGTTCTCCAGCTTCATTCCCCTCTGAAGTCGAAAGCTCCAGTTTAAATTCCTTACTTGGAAGGTCATTCATTCTCTCATAGCCCAAAAGCCTGTTTGCTTTTGTCTTCCCACTTGCTTTCAAATGAAAATATCAGACTACAGACCATCTTGCTTTCCCAATGCAAAAATTAATTACATCGTGTCCAGAAGTGAAGGATGTTGGAAGTTATTAATGTATTTGTTGAGAACACTCTGCATTCCGATACCTTTTACAGGAACGCACAGATGCCTGTTTTCGACCTGACCTGATCAGTAGTTCTGGATGGTGGGGGGCAAAAACCAGGGACACCTATCATCCGCTTCAGTCCCTCACTGTGCTCATTCAAAAGCACGTTGTCAAGTACATTTTTATTATCGTAGAGTGTATTTGTTTATTTTCCAGTGTTTGTCGACATCTCCTAGAAGCTTTTAGAATAGGACTTCTTAACCTGCCAGTTCCAACCATTGTCTATCAACCATTATTTCTACTGCCCGGCAATTCTAACAGACCTTGAAATTAGCACTGTGTTTCTGCGAGTCTCACGCGCATGCTTGCTGGCAGTGGCACGCCAAGTATATCAGCTGGATGACAGACTCCAAGTCAAATGTGGCCTGGGTACGTACCTCTGCCACGCTGGGCAGGGCTCCCGCCCCAGGCCTGGGGGGTCACGGGTGTCCGCTAGCCGTTGCCCTGGAAAGAAGAAATAAAGGCCCAATTGTTTGGGGGCAGGGCTCAGCAGATGTGGGGCAACAGTGAGAGCTGAAGCACTTTTAGGTAGTTTTTCAGAAGTGGATTTAGAGAGTATTTTTTTCACCAGTTAAGGCACAGTCGGGACACATAATCTCTCCCCAGTTAGGGTGAGGCAGGAAATGACTAGGCATGAACCCATGATTATCCAAGATTCTCTGTGAACCTACTTAGAGCCCATCCAGACACGGAGGGCACACTTGTGGTCCAAGCCTTTGGGGAGGGAGTGACAGGTTGATTCCCCAGAAGAAAATAAAAACAGAAATATCAGAACACAGAGTGACAGACTGAAAATTTTCAAACGTGGTCCTTCACCTCAGAAGTTCTCAGAAGCCCTGCCTTGGGCACATTAGGGAGATGTACTCCCTACAGGCATGGAGGTGGCTAGGACGGAATGTTACAAAGTATCACAGAAGTCAGTGTAGTTAGAAGAACTGAACTGTGGCAACAACAGGGCAGGGGCTGACTTTGGGAGCAAATGGACCTGGTTTGAATTTGAGATCTAGCCTTTGAAGTTGACCTCTAGTGCAGGATTTAACTCCCCATGCAAGGTCTCACGTACTCCCCTCTTCCGCAGCCCCTCATTAAGTGCCCCCCTGCGCCTGTTTTTCTTAGTGGTCCAGGCATGAACTCCTTCTTAAATTCTCCTAACAATCCACATGTATGTGCTATTATCGATGCCCATCTCTGTTTGCCTCATGCCACATTTCCATGTAAACGTGCAATCAATCTGCTTCATTGGATTCCAAGCATGAGGGGGGCGGGCATGATCCGTGACTCAATCGGTTAAGCATCTGCCTTCAGCTCCAGTCATGATCCCAGGGTCCTGGGATCGAACCCCACATCGGGCTCCCTGCTCAGTGGGGAGTCTGCTTCTCCCTCTCCATCTCCCTCTGTGTGTCCGCACTGCACTCTCTCTCACTCTCAAATAAATTAATAAATCTTTAAAAAAAATAGTGTTCAACAAACAGATGTTCTCTAAATATTTCTATTTTTTTTCTGTAAAATGGAGATGAGAATGGAACTCGCTTCACGCGTTACACCTATGAAGTGATGTCGTGCATGGGAAGACCTCAGAATAATGCCCGGAACATAGCAAACACTCAATAAAGTTTAGCAGACATTAATATTCGGAACATTAGTTCATTTCCTCGGAGCCTGTCCTCAAATTAAGAAGTTAGGTGAATCACCTGAACTGTGTGCACATTGTGTGTGTACATTTTTCTGGGAAGAGGATCTTTGATATTCCTCAGACTCTCAAATGGGGCCTATTACTCCAGGCTCCAAAAGAAATTTTGAGTCATTGCCATAGAGACTGATAGCAAATATTAGGCTGTGTTCTTTACCTAAGAGTCTAGGGACCACAATTTCTAATACTCACTCAGAATAACTTGCTTTAATGCTCAATTAAATCTCAGAGTGCTGAACTAAGAACCAGGACACAGGGGCTCTCATCTGAGTCCTTTCACGTTGTTAGCTCTGTGATCTTGGTTAACCTTATTTTGTAAATATTTTTGCCCTTGATCATGCAGAGATAATGCAAGTAGGAAAAACTGTAAAAGAAAAAAAAAACTAAACTAGAGATAAGAAAATAGAGAACTACATGAAAAATATAGGGTCTGCAAGTCAGAAGATCTCTTACTCAGAACATCCTGTTTCCTAATCTGTAAAATAAGTGATTTAAATTAGATGACATTTAAGATTTCTTCTAACTGCTCTCCATAATCCAAAGATTTGAAATATAAATAGTCTCTGTTCTGGGGATTTGTTTTTTATTTGAGTTTTCACTGTACTAATTTACACTCTTGCCCACATCAAGGACACTATTTTTATTGACCCATTTGCAAAACTGGGGTAGGGGTGGGAAAGTAAGAGGCATGTTCTGCTCTTTGCTGATTTCAATTGCATATATTTAACAGTGCGTTGGGCTTCTTAGACTTCAGCTAAGTAAGGATAGTAAGAGGAACGCAAGAGTTGATGAAGCCAAAAGCACTAAAACTCCAGCTCAAAATATCTACCCATAAGGCCTAGCAGACTACAAATGGCAGATGAGCTGAACTGCTCTGTGGCATGGGAAATTCTGTGTCCTCCTTCCCCGCCCCCCCAGTGAATCTATCTGTTTTGCACACTGAGGTATCAATGTCTTTTACTGCTCAGAAGATCCATCTCAGGAAATGTGAGTTGGGAAGAGAAGGAAAAAGAGCCAAGTTGAGGGTATTAACTTTCAATAATAGGATACCTGAAAAAGTTTCACAAAGGAGGGGTCAAAGTCTCTGAATACTAGAAGGCAGAATATGACCCTGCAGGTCCACTGGAAGCGAAGGGAAGGGAAAGGAATGGGAGGGAAGGGAAGGATATGGAGCTAGAGCTCTGCAACATGGACTAGGTTTCTGGAAAACCACCTCTGGTTTTCAGCCCTGGAGAGTCCAAAGGACTGAAAACGTAAGCTTCACTCTGGCGAACTTGAGCTTTCCAGAGAGAATCCAGACTAATGAATCTAGTCACCTCCAGATCACTCTCTGGAGCTCTGCTCACTGTCTGTTCCTCCAGCTCCTTCTTCAAAGCCCATTGTTTGGAGGCACATAGATAAACTTAATATCGTCTCAACTAATGACACACCCAAACTTCTCAACCATGAAGACAATTTTCTATATTCTGCTCTGATATGATTCCTATACCATTTCTTTGCTGATGGCCCAATTTCTCAGGGAGGAAGTTTCTACTCTGGAAGACAGTTGAGCCTCAAGTGCAATGAAATCGCATTGCCTATAACTCACACGGTCTCACTGACCTGATTTCTATAAATAGATAAATTCGTCAAGGAAAAACACAGGATTGAAATCTAAAAGTGAACTCAGGAAATTATTTGTTTCAGACTTTTGCCTCAGGTCAAATTAAAATTTCAATCATCCCTAAAACCATGTCTATATTTTTTAATAGAGATTCCTTGATAACTTCTAATATATGATCAATTTTTCCGTCACAAGAGTTCTTTTTTATGAATGCAGTGGAATAGATGAGAACTGGATAAATCTTCCAGACTGTAGTGGATGCCATTTTACAAATGACAACATGGAGCATTAGGAAAAAATAGATGACTTTCCTGAGGTAGCATACATTCATTCATTCATCCATGTATTCATTCATTCAACATTCACTCATAAAATATTTATCGAATGCCTACTCTATCTAGTCACACTTCTAGATGCAGAGACACAGCAGTATATTAATTTGCTAGGGCTGCATAACAAAATAACACAAACCAGGTAGCCTAAACAATAAAAAAAAAAACAATAAACAAAAAATAGCCTAGACAATAAAAACGTGTCTCATAGTTCTGGAGACCAGAAGTCAAAGATCAAGGTGTCGGCGGGGTTGGTTCCTTCTGAGAGTTGTGTGGGAGAAACTGTTCCACGCCTTTCTTGTAGCTTCTGGTGGATTGCTGGCAATCTTTGGCATTCTTTGGTTTGTAGAAGCATTGCCCGGACCTCTGCCTTCATCTTCACATGACATTCTCCCTGTATGCATGTCTCTGTGTCCAAATTCCCCCTGTAATAAGGGGATGCTGTGATGCTGGATTAAGGCTCACCTTCAGTGTGACCTCATCCTCATTAATTACATCTGCAACAACCCCAATTCCAAATAAGACCACATTCTGAGGTACCGGAGGTTAGAACCTCAACACATAAATTTTGAGGAGATGAAATTCAATCTGTAACAAGCAGGAACAAAATAAAATCTCTGCAACCAGGGAGCTAAGATTCAAATGAAAGGAGACATTGTGGGGTGTGTAGGGTGTGTGTGTGTGTGTGTGTGTGTGTGTGTGTGTGTGTGTGTGTTGGGGGTGTGTATTATCAGGCAATGAAAAATGCTAGGAAGTCATAGAGCAGGGGAGGGCTACAGTGCAGTGATGGAGTTTAAGGGATAGCTACCTCAGATGGACGTCTCTCTGATGAAGTGCCTTTTGAACAGACCTAACTAAAGCGAGAGGCTGAGCCGGGGGAAAATCCAGGAGGGAGCACAATCCAAGCAAGAGGGACCGGTGGGTACACACGCTGGGGACCAGACCTCTTGCTGTTGCCTCTCACGCAAAATGACCCAGGGAGTGTTAATTACTTCAGGAACGATGTATGCCCATATTTATTTCACTACTCGCCCCTAGTCTTTTCCTCCCCCTTTTGGAGATTCATCTCAATAAAGAGTTATTGAGTATCTATTATACTCCAGGCATCACTTGGAGCTAGGTGGAAATCAAACTGGGAATCCTCCTTGCCCTCCTAGAGCACGTTTAGCAACAATCACTTAATGTTCGATTGGATGAGCCATAAGTCATTATAATTTTTACGTGGCTCTAAGAGCAAGAAAGACTATGCAGCCCCCGAGGGAACTCTTCCCGTGATAGAGCATTAAAACTTCACCACAAGGCTCATTTCACTGGGAGCAGCTCACTTGTTAGAAATGCCCTTTATGTGGAGCCAAAATCTGACTTTCTGACACTTATACCTGTTAGACCTAGACCAACACAGAAGAAATATTATTCTTCCCCTTGCACGTGATCATTCTCAAAAGTTTGCCGCAAATTGGAATTTCTATTCATTTCCTCATCCCCTTCCATCATCAGCACATGTAACCCACAGTCTCTGCAGTATTACCTGCCTCTAGGTACTCTCTACTTAGCCCAAGTTTTTGATAAATACTGGGTCCAGGAAATATGGGTCCCATGTATGTTTTGAATAGGTCCATGTTCAGTGGGAGTACTGCTTGGCATGACACAGACATGCTTCCGTTCATCCATGCCGAGATTAAATTAGCATTGTGAGAAATCATAAGGAATTGTTGACTTACATCGAACATTCAACCTAAAACGTACTTTTTACTCCAGTGTTAGACTTTACATTCATCACCTTCATATTTCATCTTAATGGTTTTGATCTGGCATTTGCAGGTCTTGATATTATTTCTAATCATGACTCCATATCTGTTGCAGTGTGACAGAAAACAGAAGTCCCCAGATTATTCACCATATGACTCTGATTGAGTCATTTGATTTCCCTGAACCTCAATTCTGCTCACTGTAAAGAAAAATAGAGGGCAGTCGTGGGGAGAGGGGTGTGGGAACTAGTAATAAGTCTTCTTAAAGCATAAGAATCAAGTGTGACAAGCTAGGGGAAATTATTCCATAAAATGGGACACACTATGCAAATGGTAAGACTGGTTTTTCTCCTCAGTTTTGAATCATTGATTCAAAAGTTAAGCAGATCAAGGCCAAAATATCAATCGATATGCTCTAGGTTTGTTTTCAACCTGTTGTGAATCTGCCTAAAGGTATTATGACCCAACCTGTGTAGCCTTAGCTTACCTTAGCCTCAAGATCTCATGAGCCCACTGTGTATCAACTACAATATGGTGTAATTGATACCATCAACAGCTTTGAGTCACTCACTAGTAATGTGACTTTGAGTAAATGACTTGCTCTTACTGATCCTCTGTTTCTTATCTGTAACCAAGGGAGATAAACTACCTACCTACCTGCTAGAGTTATTGTGGGAGTAAATGAAATAAGGCAAATAGGGGCTAGCGAATAGGAAGTGTTCAACAAGTCATTCTATTTTTATATTATTGTGAAAAATTAATTTTCCTAGTCAATCCTCTGATCTTTTAAAGTAGCTTCATTCCAAAAGCAAAAAAAATAAATTAAGCCAGCATAACATAACGTTCCTTATAAACCCATGTTCACTCCTAGTAACCACCACATTCCTTAGTTAATACTCATAAACCATTAGCTTAAGAATCCATTCTTGCTTTGTTCTGCGATGGCCTCTGAGAAAAGCTGACCTGGTTATGGATTGTGGAATCTCTTCCTCTTTTTTGAAAAATGGATTGAGACTTGCCTTATTCATTCATCCTTTGGTCTCTGCAATATCTCAGTAACTCCTGAGATTAGTCCTCAGTTCCTATTCACTCATTCAAAAAGGGTATTTTGAGCATCTACTCTTGGCCCAGCACACCCCAGTCTTCTGAGCGGCCCGGCATCCCTGGCACCCAGGGATGGCACCTAAAACTCATTTCATGTGACCAGGCTTTATCTGACTTCCACTCATTTACATAGAGTGGCAGGTCACTGCCTCCCTGCACTGTTTGTGAATGTGGACGAGTCATTTAATGCTGAGTCACAGTTTTCTCCTTGGTAAAGTAGGATACTAATAACTAGTGTGACTGCCTCACGGGGTGAAAATACAATGAGACAAGGTGGAAAACAAAACAAAAAAAGTCCCCAAAAAACAAAAATTCCGAAAAAATAATTCAAGGTGTTATTTGTTCCTACCCTTCCAGCGTGCAGACAACTTTCCTAGCAGAATTTGAAAGCAAGATACGAATTGAATAGTTTTCTTATCTGTTATCATTACACCATCTGCCAAAGGCAGCCTGGTGATCACTTCTTTGTTCTTTTATTTTCAAACACAGACTAAAATGTCCTTTTGTGGTCTTTAACGTTTTCCACAAGCCCAAGTTTTATTACTTATTTGTTATTTATAAACCTATGGCATTCTATATTAAGATGCTAGTACGATCAGATCCAGCAAAACTAGAAAAAGATGCAGAGATCAAGAATGAAAAAGAAGAGATGGATGGGTAAGAAAACTTTGGCTAAATATAGTCTGTGTGATGGAATTCATACTCAGCTTCGCTTTTTGGAAACAGCTAAAATCCTGGACTGGAAGGCAACACAGGAAGAGATACACTGCACTCTTTGGTTAATTACAGGAAGTGTAACAATAGACACACTCTGTCATGGTGCTAAACTCTAAGAGGGATCCCTGACAGAGTTTCCCATAAAGGACACAAAACAATCTAATGGAAAGTGTCTCCAACAGCAATTTCACGAAAGAGGAAATATGTTCTCCAAGCAGTCACTGTTATATACGATCCTTAATAAGAGATGAAGTTGTGATGTCACACTGTCATTCTGTGGGGGTCCTTGTACAATTCACATTGTACACATGTGAATAAATGTTCTTATAATCTGGCTTCATGCAAAGCTGAACAATTTAATATCAAGAGTCATGAATTAGTGATTGTGACCAGTATGTGATTTCCCTTTCTGTGTTTTAGCCAGCCCTTGACAAGTGGGGAGGCTGCTGATACACTGAGGCTGAGGCTAGACTGGAAATAAAGAATATGGTTTTTCTGTCTTACTGATGCAATAAAGAGCTCCATGCCTTAAGTAACTGGCACACCAGGGGCAACGATCGATTTCAAAATGTAAGGTCTTCTCGCCTAAAAGGGGGGCTTTCCCCTCATCTTCAGGAAGGTAAACTATCAAACCAACATTTCTCTTGGAAAATAGTTTGTAATGTTGTGAGAACCTCAAACAAGAACTTTAAACCAGGCAGTTCTACATCATAGAGTAAGGGCCAGCAAACTGTGGTTCCTGGGCCAAATATCCCTCTACCTGTTTTTCTAAATAAGGTTCTAACGGAATGCAGACACACGCATTGGCTTATGGATTGTCTACGGCTGTTGTTTTTTTTTTTTTTTTTCACCAAATGGCAGAGCTGAATAGTCACAACAGAGAACACATGGTCCACAAAGCCTAAAATATTTATTATCTAGCCCATTGCAGAAAAAGTTTGCCAACTCCTGCCAGAGAACAGAAAGCGAGAATTCAGGTTTAAAGCAGCTTGACAGCTATGGTTATGTACCCACCGTCAATTTTCACTACAAAATGGTGTAATATAGCCCTTGTAAATGCTTTTATTTTAAGCACAGCAACATCATAAAGGGCTCCCTGTGATGAATTTGCTCACAATTCACACCAAAACAGTAACTGAATTAGTCTTCAAATAGTGAGTTCAGTGGGGTAAAAACAGACACGTGCTTGGACTGCCTTTTCTTTTTCACTCAAATTTTAACAATTTAATGGCACTTTTCTATAAACAATGTATTTCCCCCTCTTCTAGGGAAGAGATGAATAGACACCCTCTTCTAAGCAGACTCTGAGCTTATTGCCATGAACAGAATGGCTACAGATCAAGCTTGCCCTGATTAGTGCCAAGAAGGAAGGGCAGCAGAGGAAAGTTGCTGAAACCGAAGTCATCGCTGTTGGTGGATCTGATTTACGGCCATCCTGTACAGCTAGTTTGTCAATAGTTTCTGCAAGTATAAATTCTATAGCTAGTTTATATCACACACTACATCAGGAAGTTATGTTCCTCAGAGACACAAATTTCATTGACGCTTTACCGATTTATTTTCAATTCAGGCGAAAATGATTGTTGGGATGCTCAGTGTCAAGATCTTTGGGGCCTTGATCTGCCATAGGCTGTGCCCTGAGAGACTCAAATCACATCCTAGGGTATGCTGGGGCAGGGGGGGGACCTTGACTTAGAGCCCTTTTTTTGTATTAACGACAAGAAAGCTCAGGGACTGCTGCACAGCCAACCCTGGTGAGGGTGAGGGACCTTGCAGATCTCCGTCAGTCTGACCCACTCCTGGCTTCCTTTAGTTTTCTGAGTCTCATTTTTGCTTTGTCCTCCTTTCCTCACCCCTTATTTTTCACTTTATTTTATCTTCCGTGGTATTAATCGACAATCTACCTTAAATCCATTGTGGAACAAGGCAGGATGTAAGTAAACAGGTAAAAATGAACTCACCTGTTGAACCGAGTTATTTAGTATTGTCCATCTGAATACTGAAAAAAAAATCTGCTGGAAACAACTCTTTTCTTCTGGCATGGTAGCTCTGAGGTTTTCTTTCAGCTAGAAATTGCTCGGAGGCCTGGGTGGCTCCATTGGTTGAGCAGCTGACTCTTGGTTTCAGCTCTGGTTGTGATCTCATGGATGGTGAGATCAAGCCCCCTTCGGGCTCCACACTTGGTGGGGAGTCTGCTTGAGTTTCTTTCCCTCTGCCCTTCCCCCCACTCACTCTCTCTCTAAAAATAAATAAATAAAACCTTTAAAAAAAAAAAAGAAAGAAAGAAAGAAAAATTGCTCAGCAGGTGCAGGGGCCTCTGGTTGCTCCCGCAGGCACGTGATGTTAGCACCGTGCATCCGGAGAGAGGTGTAGGCTCACGTTGTCACCTGAGATGGTGGGAAGGTGGGCAACCCAGTGCCATTGCGTCAGCAACAGACAGATAGTCAATGGAAAGGGCCAACATCATCTCTTCAGTCTCTCTGGGGGGAAAAATGTGTTGGCAATTAGTATTTGAATAGTGCTCCACAATTTGCAAAGAAATTTATACATATGCCATCATAATTCAATCCTCACAATAACACTGTTAATTTGGCTTATGACACTTTGTTTTCAGAGGGAGAGGAGACGCTGAAAGCCAAGTGCAGTGAGTAGAGGAATGAGCACTGAAGCCTAGTATAAGAGGCCATGTCCTACACTCTATTTCTCCATGCTTCCCCCATCCCTTCAACATATTTCTAATCATTTGATCCCAGCACAATAAAGTCTGGACAGCCGCTATGTCACAGGTCATAGTAAAAGTCTTTGGAGTTAGACCTGAGATTAAATAATAGATTTTTCATTTTCTAGAAGTCTCTTTAAGTCACTATATTAGGTTCCTAAGGCAGTTGTAACAAATTACCCCAAACAAGGTGGCTTAAACCAACAGTAACTTATTCCCTTACAATGCTGGAAGCCAGAAGCTAAAACCAAGTGTCTGCAAGGCCACAGTCCCTCCAAAGGCTCCAGGGAGAATCTGTTCCTTGCTTCCTCCAGCTTCTAGTGGCTCCAGTCATTTTTTTTGGCTGATGGCCACCTCCTGTCTCTATTTCCTCTTTGTCTTCTCCTCTGTGTGTCTATTTTATTAGGATATGTGTGACCCATTTATGACAAGCTCCTCCTCTCAAGATCTGTCACTTAATTATATCTTTTGCCATATAAGGTAACATTCACAGGTTCTGGGGATTAGGATGTGGACATACCTTTTTGTGGGCCACCGTGCAACCCACTAAAGTCACTGAACCTCATGTCTCCCTTCCATAAAAATTAGAATAGCATCACTTATCCGAAGGGTAAAGATTAAATAAGATAATTTAAAAAGAAGTGTCCAATATATAATAGATACTCAGTAGAAGGGGTTCATCCCTTTTTCCTCCTCAGGACAGCTGCTAATATAATCACACCACTTTTGAGATGATTTCCCTTATTTGTCCCATTGGAATAATAGCTAAATGTATATTCAAATTCCCCCATTTTTTCATTTTCTCTTTAAATTCCTTTTTCTAATGAACTGTATTCCAAAGAGCAGTACACTTTTTGAATTCTATTTTATCATGAACTATGACAGTGCTTCTCAGGCATCTGCAATGAAGGATCAGTTTTAATTTTGTAAAATAAAATTAAAATGTTGTGATGATGAAAATTGCTTTAAAAGTATCCAAATACTTACTTTGATCTTGTTACAGACCAATAACAATTTGCCCTTGTCAAGGACATCATTTTGAGGATTAAAAATGTGAACATTAAAAAGTGAAGCACATATCGAGTACTTTAATTTTTATCAATATTAATTTTCCAGAGGATAGTGAAATTCTCTCATTACTGCAAAGGGTTACTTCATACCAATATTTAACCCTAAAAACATAATACCTGTATTTTTCCTCTTCCCAAGGGGCCTGAGTGGTATATTTTTATGACAGTAAATGTTGATTTCTTTTTTGCTTGTGCTTTGTTTCCATCTAGATGTATACCTTTGTTATACAGAGCACTATTCTATTTTCCTTCTACTGTATCAGTTTTTGAATGAGGTATGTTTTTCTCTTGAAATATTCAGGGTGAGTTTTATACCATAAAACCTTAGTCTTCTCAATAATATTATACTTTTTTTTTTTTGGTTTAAAACTTCGAGTTCTTTTGTCGCCTCCTTTTCTGTGTTGACCTATATAGTCTCCTAAGATCATAAATATTTTTTTTTTTGAGAGAGAGTGTGTGTGCAAGCAAGTGGGGGGAAGTGGCAAAGGGAGAGGGAGAGAGAGAATCTCAAGCAGGCTCCATTCTGAGATGTGAGGCTCCATCCCAGGACGCTGAGATTATGACCTGAGCTGAAATCAAGAGTCGGACGCTTAAACCACCAAGCCACCCAGGTGCCCCCATAAATACCGTTCTTAGTGAACATCTCTTTTATTTGTTGAATCAGTGAAAGAGTGATAATTACTAAGGACCACCTCCACTATACAAACCCTTTCTCTGGCATGCCCATTGTCCTTATTACCTACTTGGTAGTTGGTCTTTGTTTTTCTCACTGCCCCTTATTCATTCATTTTTGTTAAATATGTTCTCCATTTTCAGTAGTTCATCCTACTGACAGTCCTATCATGTTCGAGAAGACAAATTCTTTCCTTTAGATACCTTCTATGTAACCAGCTATTACCTGCCTTCTTCTTCCAGAGTCATGACCAATAAACTGGAAGAAGACAAAAAAAGTCCCACTCAACATTAAATGTCTTCCCTTCCCTACCTGGTCCTAGAGATGTAGATCCTGTGACAACAACTTTTGTTCCCACGTGAACCATCAGAGTAGCACGGATCGGTGCAGTTGGTGATCTTGGCAGGTCCTCTCTCATATCTGGAGGCCTGCTCTGAGAAGTTATAGTGCGCAGACCCACGACCACAGCAGGTTTATGCATGGCCGTCTCCTCCCAACCAGAGGAGTTCACTATCAAATAGTTATGATATGTGTGTTTTTATTTGATTGAGATAACAGTTCCATCATTTTTTGAATGCTTAGGAATCTCTTGGAATCTCTTAGAGGTTGGATAATGCCTCTACTTGAATATGTCTGGAATTGCCCTCTAGGAGAAGAACCTCATAAAGCTTCCACGCAGCTTGATTTTCTCTGGCTCATCTTCAGCTGTGTCGCAGTTGTCACACTCCTTATAGGTCCCAGATGGTTAAGCTTTCAAAAAACAAAACAGAACAAAAAGCTGTGCCCTTCTGCTCTATGTTCTATCATTTGTTTCTTTCCAAGGTAGGTTCTGCCTAGGATATTATAGAGTACAATATGACTCACCCACCTCCTCCCTTTATTGTTACAGCCCAGAATAAGTACCCAGGCCCTTCCAGTTTAAGACAGTATTATTTATTACTGTGGAGAAGTAGATAGGTTAAGGACAACAAATGTGAAAAAGTTACCACCAAAATCAAGAAATCTAAGCGTTTTCCTAGCTATTTTCCTTGGCATGTAATTACTGACTTCCTTCCTCTCTAGTATACTTAGAAACGAGGGTGAGGTTTTGTGGATTTTTAGTGTCTTCTACAACTCACATCCTAATATCTGTCCCTGGTGTAGGGCTTCACCAGTTGACCAGTCTGACATTCCTGTGGGGCCCTATTTGGGGACAGAGAATAGAAAAACCTAAAGATTCCTTCTCTGCACTTCAGGTTATTTCACTCTGAATTTGCAGGTATGTCCTCACTCTTCCTGAGACTACCCCAGTCTTCCAGCCCTGCAAGCCCTCCTTTTTGTCTCTCCCATTACCAAGAGAGAAAAAGGTCTTCCTTCTTAACTCCCTGAACATTCCTCCGCCCAGAGGATACCTGTCCTTCCTTGACCAGTGGTCCTATCTTTCAGCTTTCCAGGAAATCTGCTTTATGCAGTGCCTGCAACACACTCAGCGGCCAGGTAAGATGAGTTCTGCTTACAGCCAGTGCTTGCTTCTTCTCCTGCTGTTCTCAGAAACTATCCAGTGCAGCTTCTCTGATCTTGGCTCTTGTGGCTCCCTTCATCTTAGAGTAGCCAGGACCAGCTACCTAATTTGCAGGGCCCAATGCAAAGTGAAATTGTGGGTCTCTGTTCAAACGTTATTAAGAATTTCAAGACTGCAGTAGGACACCATAGACCACATGCAGGGCCCTCTGACTGCAGGATCCCATGCGACTACACCATAAAGCCAGCCCTGCGAGGAGCATGTCTTTCTGGAATCTTGGCATAGTCTTCAATCTTGTGTACTCTTCTTTCCCTCGAGGTATCATCTTTGGCTAAATTCACCATATTCATGCTTCAGATTGTCAATTTATGGTAAAAGAGGTTATTTTCCTCAACTAGTCCATAATCTAGCCCTACTCAGGTCAGCTTAGCGGTTCTACTCACCCCCTAAATTCTCTGAGATGACGCACAGGGGTGTCCCATTCTCAGGGAAGTGACTGTTTTAGAATTAAAATTCTATAACATAAGAAATAATTGCAGTCATTCATTAGTCACTTGCTGCAGAACTGTTCTCTATCCAGCATGATGCTAAGGATACAAAAAAAAGAGGACCCCTGCCCTCATGTAGTTCACAACCCAGTGGAGGTAAGCACACTTAGAGAAACGGATAGAAAACAACCAGAGCAATGCTCTAACAGAAGGATTCAAATTTAAAAACCAAATCAAAAAGAAGTATGGATAAGCCTAATTTCTACCAATGGGAAAAGCTACTTAATTCACCACATCTACTCGTTGACAAAGATTTCCCTTCTCCTCCTTGTTTTTTTTTTCATCTGCCTTATTTTTTGTGTTAGTTCCTCAACACATCCTTCTCACCGTGTGGAGTATACAGAGGTGCTGCTCAAGCCCTTTCACCTTCTCCTGTAAGCAAGAAACAAGTTATAATTACCACAAACATTATTGGCCAACCCCTCAAGCACAAAAGAAACATATCTACCACCCTGCCACAGATTGCAACAGTGGCTTTGCTCTCAGTATTTCTTCACCTTCTAGATAAAATAGTAGTGCTTCTGAAATGACTGTAGAAGAAAGCTCCTTCTTAGAAAATGTTTTGATGTACCACGGATCATGTTATAAGTTGGCCATTTCATTCTGCCCTAGGTATCTATAGTCAGTAAGAGGGGAGGTTAATTGCTGGCTCTCCAGGACACTTCCCAAACTCCACAACCAAAAGTTTGGGACTTCAGTAAAGCAATAGATATGGAAACAGTTTGGGAAAACCTGGCATCACAGCCAGTCAATGGACTACTTTTTAAAAAACGTGCTGCATTTTTCTACTGCACTGCCTAGGCCGTCAATCTTCATAATCACTCTTTCTTCTCCAGGAAGGATCTCTGACCAAGTTACAATGACTAAAGGAATCATCTTGGCCTTCCTCTAGAGAGGCTGAGAACCCAGCTGCAGGAAAGAAAATGCTTCCACCCTCCTCCCCTTTATCACCACCACCCCCAATGCTCCCCAACCTCACAGTCAGCTTCAATCCAAATGCCAGAGTCCATAGTAGAGTGACTTAGAAGATTACAGAGCAACAACATGCCAGCAAAAGGACTCGGGTTTGGTTTTTTGGCTTTTGGTTTTGTTTTTGTTTTTGTTTTTGTTTTTGTTTTTGTTTTTGTTTTTTTCCAGAGGCACACTCTGGTCAAGCACCCTTCAGCCACCTACATTAGCCTTCCTCCATCAACCTCCAGGATCAGTCTCACCCATGAATCGCTCATGAATAAGTGTCACTTACGTCCTAAACATCCAAGGGTGTTAAGAAACCTCTGTTGCTTTGAAGTTGCGTCTTCACTTGCCTCCCTTGATTCTTGAAATTCCACCATCAGAGTCATTCCTGCAAGTAATGATATAATTGATTAGATTCTTTCCAGGTGATAGCTCGCCAGATCAGATTGTGTTAAGGGGAAAGTGGAAAGAGTATGAAGGTCCAGTGTGCTGATGGGAGAGGAATTTCCATAATAGAGACAAAAGCTCTGAAAGGGAAGCTTGTCTCCCAGAAAATGTCTGTTTTATAACTACGCTTAGGCCCAGAACTCCTGTCCCACCGAGAACTTGTTCTGATCCTGTTAGTCGAGTTGTCTTGACTCAACACCTTATATATAAAAAGACCACAACTAAAGATCATAGGAAAGCTCAGGCTGATTCTGGGTTATTTCACGGCACTCGATACAACAGTGTTTTCATATGTTTGATCTCCTCAGCCTGAACGCTCAGCAATTGGGTGAAATTCTGGAGTGGCCTCTATGAACTGCTCATTTCCCTCAGGCAATACAGTGAGAAAAAGAAGACACTTTGTTCATCCTCAGGGTTCTTAAAGAGATGGGTTAGCCAAAGGCAATGGCCTCCCCACCTCTGGTTGGCAGACCACTGCAAGAGTTAGTATTCTCTGTGCATTTACCTGTGTAGAGGCAGTAATGGTAGATGTTAAATTAGCCTTCTCACCTATTGGAAGCAATAGGTTATAATAGGAAAAAGCATGGATTTAGAGTCACATAGATCTTCCTAATGCTGCTATTTATTATGTTTTTGACATTGGTTAGATCACCTAATCCCTCTGAGCCTCTGTTTCTTCATTTGTGAAACAGGGATAATGATGCCCACCTTGTAGGGCCATGGGGAGAATACACATGGAGCCCGGCAGACCATAGGCTTTCTACAAATGCAGTGGTCTTCCTCCATTAGTTCCCTATTGGGACGGAGCATATGAAATTACAATGTTCTGCACTATTAAAGCTGTTTATTCTAACCCAGAAAAAGAAACCTTTTCTAAAATTCTTCCTTGCATCTTAAATACTCCAGTTTAACTGTAGTCTCACTATCTCAGGAAGTTATGTCCCCCAAGACCAGAGAATGAATTTGAAGCTCCCATTGTTTAACATAAGCTTTTGATATGATCTCTGTGCATGAAAGAAAATGCAGCTGTCTTCCACATGAAATGAGAAACGTGGGTTTGTTATGGTATATATTTACTTAGGTTCCCCAAATCAATTATTCTAATGTAGTCTAAGAATTACCAACAAATGAATTTATAACATTCTTTCAATGTTGATTTACTGCAGTAGGAACATCGAAAGAGAGAAAGAAAAAAAAGAAAGAAAGAGAGAGAGAGAAAGAAAGAGAGAAAAAAAGAAAAGGAAGGGAAGGAAGGAAGGAAGGAAGGAAGGGAGGAAGGAAGGATCCTATCAACTTATTGTGTGAACACCCAAATAATACTTAATATTTCAGAGATACAGTAGAAAAGTATCCTGACCTTATGCCTGCAAAAAATCCCTCCCCCCCAAAAAGGTCTAATTTATTTATGCAGTTCAAAATATAAAAAGTTGTGACTATATTACAAGCCTCTAAGGCTTTCTCAAAACAAAAGTAATCTATAGCCTGGACTCAAAAAATAAAAAGACTTACCACAGGCTTTAAATTCCTGAGGTGGGAGTTTTCCATAGATCACAGCAAACTGATCATGCATAGAAAGGCTGACACAGCAAGGGTCACTAAGGAAAAGAAGAGAAACACAAGGGAGAAATGAAAAAGAAAAGAAAGGAAGAAAAAAACGCTACTTTCTCTTTTTTGGCATATATAATTTCTGTGAAAGAGCTTCTGAAACGCTCAACCCTAGGTAAATATTCAATCAGGTAATTAGTTTTGAAAAGCTTTTCAAATTCCAGATAATAATGCAGTTGGGCAAAATGGTGTTTCTTTGGGGCCCCCAATGAGAAATAATAAATTCTCAGTGATTAATGGCACTTATGTGCTCTTGGACATTAAAAACATTTTCTGCTCTTGAGTCACAACGGAAGCTACAGCTTGAATTTTATTGTTCAATTTGCCTTTTCCTTTCCTGGGTGAGCCAGCACTGGATTTAGAAGTTGAAAGTTTATAGAGTCAGCTGGACCCCAAGGGACTGAGAGCTAAGCTGAGCCAATGAGGATAATGCCAAAGATTATCTACCCTCCATGAAAAAGCAGGATTCAGAAAAGAAAAAGAAGGAAGGGTGATTATAAAGACTGACAGTCTGTAACGTAGACAAAATTTCTTGGCGAGGTTGGCAAATCTCGTTTTAAAACAAACAAACAAACAAAAAATTTCCTGGTTCACAGTTGCTGAAGCTCTTCTTTTTTTTCCATCTTTGGCACATGGTCAAAGGACAAACTGATGTCTTCCCAGAGGACTGGAGGACGGTGCGTGAGTCTTCAGACTCCGTGCAGCAAGGCTCACAGCTAAAAGCAGACGGCTGAGAGTTAGGAAGTTTCGGGGGTTGAAAGGAAAAGATTTTTGCTCAGTCAGCGATGAGTTTTGTCAGTGTTGATGTGCTTTTCCCTGCGTCCTTAAAGAAGTTCCCCAAGTTGGACCTTGGGCATTACCTAAGCACTAAACAGGACTATCTCTATCTTTCTGTGATGTTCTTCAAGCACATTTTGGTTACACTTTACAAAACCATCCTTGTCATTTTCCCCAGTCTTGGCAGTGACTGAAAACAGTGCAAAATAGAAGACTTTCGTGGGAACAGTTACCCACATCGAAACCTAATACAGTTTTGCCAGTCCTGTAATGTGTTTTCTCTAGACTTAATCTCCCCATCTGTAAAATGGAGAGGACATCTGGGTCCATAAAGACCACAGGTACAAGGTATGCAATTTATAAAGACCCGGATCTAAGACTTTTCAGGAATCTGAAAGAAACAAAACCACAACAAGCAAACAAACAAAATATCTCAAGGGAGTACTGGATTAGGGTCTCAACTCTCCCACCTCCTGGGACCGTCTGATCCAGGAGCTTCAACGAGGTCCACCAGGGAAGGCATATCTTCTCCTGTTGGGTAAGTTTACTGAAAATGCGGGTAGATGCCCCTCTCTTTTTCTCTGTGTCCCAATTTCCTGTAAACGATAAAACTGTAAAACAAAAAGTAATAAGATCCAAATCTTCCTGCTGGGGACTTGATGAAGATGAATTAGACACTGACACTCAGGAAAAGATGGAAGGCTCTCCATGACAGAGGCCAAACTAATTCAAAATGAAAATCATCAATTTGAGTGTGCTCACATGTTACTTAAAAATCAATGAAGAAACAAAGTGAGGGAACCCTGAAGCCATTTAGCACCCCTGCTTTCTCACTCCACTCTAACTTAGCAGCCTTGAAATATCTTGGCTCTGAAAACCCAGTCAATCATCATTAATAATGATATTTTTATAGCACTTTAAAAATTGGAATTTCCAGAGCCACTTTGATAGATGCCCTGTCACTACCTTGCCATTTGCGTAATTTTTTTTCTGAGTTGTTTTTTTTTCCCCTGTATTTAAAGAATTTTTTAACAGAGAAGAGGAGGATTTTTCTTTTGATTGAAAAATTCATAAGGGATGGCACAACTTGCCCTGCTACGACTCCCTTACTAATGAGCAGTGTAATTTAGCAATTATACAAGGACTTTCAACTTTAACGATTCTAGAACTCGAGTTTACTTAAGGAGTTAAAACAAATGCCTGCCTGTTGCCTTCAGATCTGGAATGAGAGTTCAGTGAGTTTGTACAAAGATGAAAAAGATTAGAGGCAAAAGCCAGGTTGTTGTTTTCTCTGATACACAAACATCTCGGGCAATTTACCTGTTGTTTTTCTCACTATGAACCTTTAGGAATTACTTAGTACCTTTAGTGTGACTTGCCCAGAAAATTCAGAATATTCCTTCAAAATATTTTAATTCATTAACTTATAAATAAATTAGGCAAATTTTCATCTGCTTCTGGCTTTATCAGCTCATTTCTTACACACACACACACACACACACACACACACCAAACAGCACTGAGTATTCCTTGCCTTTGAAAATGCACATGAAATTTCTTATTTCTGTTGTAACTTCCACAAAACTATCCAAGCTTATGAGATATGTTGGCCAGCAACAACTTTGAAAAGGAACTCAAACAATTCATGTTTAACCTCTGAGCCAAAAAAAAGCCTGAATTTTTTCAAAAGTTAGTATTGTTTTGTTTCTTCCCCCCTCGTAGCTTCTTTTATTCTTTGCCTCCAAAAGACTGCACAGGAATTTTTATCACCACTGGGGGCTTAATACTGGTGGTGAAAAAAACAAGTTCCTGTCCTGGTGCTGAACTAAAAAGGAATACATGTCTTGGATGTATCAGGTTTCTTTGTCAAGCAAACAAAAATAAAAGGATCTAGTTTACTGGAATAGTTGCAGTGCTCATTAAAATTGATGACTTCGAAGATTCTGTGCCTCTCTTCCTTTAACCAGGGCCATCAGCCAAGAATCTGCTGTGCTGTTAAAGACATCATGTTATTGGGGTGTTGTAAAACAGACCACTGCTGTTGCCTGTGCTCACCCTTCATGTTTCAGTGTGACGGCGAGAGAGGCCTGGGGGCACTGGCAGAGGATGGGCCTCGCCATTTGGCCAAGGGGCACCAGTGGAATAGATGCACCGGACTAAGACGCAACCTGGTATCTTTTAGCCATGAACATCAAGTTCGAAAGAGAAAGAAAAGGAGCTGGATTAGCATGAGGCGGAGTTCAGTTTTTCTTAGAAATGTGCGACTCTGCAAAAGTGTGCCTTTATTTTTGGCACAAATTGCTATAGCAAATTACATAGCTTATCAGATGTGGTTTTTTGGGCTCAGTGGAGAAGCCACCGCAGGGACTTGTTCTCTTTGTTGTTTGTTCCCAGTTGGGAATTTGGAATAGATCAGTGTCCTCTTATATTTCAGGAACAGGCTTTAATAATAAGTGCTAACACTATTTGTGATCCAATTAAACTCACATTATTACAATTGACCAAATTAGACCTTGGACTTACAAGAGATTTCCATTCTGCCCTAAGGGAGGTAAGATACAAAGTTTGAAACTCCATGTCACAGATTAGCCAAAGGGCCCACGTAAACTTTGGGGGGAGTGAAGAGGACAGAGCAGGGCAGGAGGTCAATCCCAGTGAATGAGGAGTTTCAGAGAGAACATTCTCACTTCTTCTCACCAGCCCTCTCTCTCCTTTATTTCTTGACCGTTTGTGTAGATTCACCCTCGTCTAGCACAAGAACCCAAGGAGAATGTCACTTTTGATAATATTTCTATTTATTTTGTTGCCAAAAATGGAGAATAGATTGAAAACATAATTATAGAAACAGAAATTTTCCACTAGCTAAAATAACCATTGAGTACTCACGTGTTCGTTGGTTTATTCACTCATTTATACCAAGATAAAGCACATACCAGGGGGGATGCAAAAGAAGTATAAAAATAGGGTTCAAGTAGGCCAATTTATTAAAAGTACAACACAAGGCAATAGGTAAGCAAGTGCATCACACCCAGGAGCACAGTGTCGAAGGTAGAGGGAAAAGTCAATGTAGAAAACAGAGGCTTAGTAAAGAACAACTCCTGGGAGAAGATGAATCTTAATTGGAAACTCCAATGCTGCATAGATCTTCAAGTGTTTTTTCACTTTGGAACCCTTTTCTTCCAATGAAATCTTAACACAGAAATCCAATGCAGAGCCAGGAGAACAGAGCCCAGCTCTCACTCTCTCCACTTCCCATATTCCTCCCGTGTTTCCCCTACCTTCAAGGTTCACAATTGGAGAATCATGGGCATTGATAAAAAGCAAGTTAAGGAAGAGAAGGAAGGCAGCACTGGGTGTGGAGAACAGCATGAGTAAAGCTGAATGAAGAGGTATGATAGAAATGTTTTAAATGAGTCCAATGAAAGCATTTAGGCAGAGAAATTTGCCTGAAGTTGATTCCATAGGCCTTAGTGGACACATTGTCGATTCTCAAATTGAAGAGTGATGTGATAGAAATGAACATTTAAGGATATTAACATGGCAACTATATGCTGATGGTTTGTGATACAGAGAGTCCAGTGAGGATGCAACTGGAGTAATCTGAATGTCAGAAATAGAGGGCCCCCAACAGAGTCACAACTTTAAAAATAGGGGTGCAGGGGCGCCTGGGTGGCTCAGTTGGTTAAGCGACTGCCTTCAGCTCAGGTTCTTGATCCCAGGGTCCTGGGATTGAGCCCCACATTGGGCTCCTGGCTCAGCGGGGAGCCTGCTTCTCCCTCTCCCTCTGCCTGTTGCTCTGCCTACTTGTGCTCTCTCTGTCAAATTAATAAATAAAATCTTAAAAAAATTTAAAAAATAAATAAACAAAAATAAAAATAGGGGTGCAGCCAATAGGTCTTAGTGATTGATTAAATGTGGGAGTAATGGAAATACAGGCTTGAAAGTCATTTTTTACTGAGGTATTTATATTATACACTTGTAAGAATCTGTAGTTTGTCCATGGCCTTTATCTCTATTCGTCATTATACATTTGTGTGATTATTTTACTAATACATTTCTACCCCTGGACTATAATACTCCGTGAGACCGGGAACTCTGCCTGTTTGGTACTAGAACTTAGCATCATGGGTATAAAACAGCCACTCATATTTGTGAGATTAAGAAACTCTATAAATGATGGTGTCATTGACTTTATTAAAAGAACTAGAGAAGAGTAGTTGAGTTCGATCTTTATCATATTTCTCTTAGATGTGGAAAACAGGTCTAAATTCAGATTTCTTACCCCTGCTTACCATATGGGGCTGAAGAGCAGTTGAAATGTCAGTGATGGGTGTAAAAACTAGACCACCAACAGCAATGGAGCCATGAGAATGAATTAGTTTACCCAGAGAGAGTGTGCGTTTAAAGACAGAAGAGCAGAGAGAACTTGAGGAATTTCATGCAAAAGTCAATTTACAAACGGAGATTTACAAACGGAAAACCAGAACAGTCAAAATTAAAGAATATTTTTCTGAGGGTAAATTTGGAATGGTTTGCCATACACCCACACTTTGAGACATTTATAAACTATAACAGGAAGAAATTCTCTTTTAAAAAAAGTTTAAAACATTAGGAATTTTGGAAGTGGGGATAAAATGTACAATTAATCAAAAGGAATCCAACCCATTTTCAGTCTCTATCAGAATTTTTTTACTGTATTTGTAAAATATGACTGACCATCTTATCCCAAATACTCATGGTGTCCCTGCTGAGAAAGAGTGGCCCAGACACGGAGCTTTATCTTTGCTTTGCTTTTTTTTTCTCTTTTCTTTTTTTCTCTCCCACTTTCCTTTGATAGCAACATATAAAACATCTCTTTCTTAGAATTATATAAGCCCCATGAAATTCTCAAATCTCATTTGCTGATCTAATTTTGGTACCATTCCACCTAAATCCTCTTGTTCGTTGTTGTTTTTGTTGTCAATGCCGCTATTGTTGTGAGTTGTTTTGTTTTTAGAGTTTTTGTTTTGTTCTCTTCTGTTCTTTGGGTGGTAGAAAGGAGAGAGAGAAAAATATGTTTGAATGACACAAACTATGATTTCTTTGTAGTCAAAGAAAGTGCCTGTATCCCCCGTCCCTTCTTACTTAGAGCATGAGATAAACAGATCTTTCTTTTTTTCTTAAAAATAGCATTAGCCCCAAGGACATTACTATACAAAGTCACAATGTGAATTTTCTTCTATTTTTTTTTTCTATTTAGTCCTAGGAGAAATTATGTGTCTTTTATCCAGAAAATAAATAGGTATGGATTTTGAATGCCTCACATGCTACGTGCTGTAATTCGTATAAAAAATGTAAATGTTAAAATTCTGAAGGTATTTTAAAGTGAAGTCTAATATGAATAGCAAGGAGTCTGAGAGAAGAAAACTCTGGGAATAAAAAGGCATTGTAGCCACCAATGGTATTTCTTGAGCAGAAGCTGCACAGGTACTTTCCGGTTTCAGGCCTCAAATAGTGGTTTTGTTCCAGAGGAAACACCAAACTACCAAAACTTGAGATGGGTCCAGGGACAATACAGAGCCAAGATGATTCTCTGCTAAATCTGGAAGTTAGGCTTCAGAAGGGTGCACATCTGCCTAAGCTACCTCCAATCCACGAAGGACTTTTGGAGTTTGTTCATTTATTCATGTCCACAAAGCTCTAAGAGGGCATCTAAGATGTGTCCAGCGCTGTATTAGGCCAAAGAAGTAAAGAGACCCAGTCCCTGGTCCAGGGAGCTCGTGCTGGGGGGAGCTAGTGGCCACCACCCCCAACAGTCTTTCCTCCTCACCTTCTGAAAGATTTGGCAGGTATCCGACTGTAAGCAGGTGGCTCTCTTTGTTGCTATCAGTTGTGTTTATGAGCACATAAAAAACCTTACGAAGCTGTGACTTAATCTCATTTTCCAAGATTAACACCACTTTTTTCATATTCCCATTCATATTTTCTCTTTACGTAATTCGTAATTGCAGATGGAGCCAACTCACCTCTCTGAGTGCTATCTGCCCAAACACTTGGCAAGACGCAGGGAGCATCCAGAGGTCCTCCTCCAGAACACTGTGAGAGTCCTGAGGAGAAAGAATCATCAGTCACAGGGGAGAGAAATCGTCCAGCTTATACCAAGGGTCAGGCTAAGGAGGAATAAATGGAGACACATGCTCCATGAATAAAAAAGAAGACAAGCAAGAAGATTAAAAAGAAGAAATCATTGAACACATTGTGCTGCTTTGATGGAGCAGATTAAGAATACGATGGGTAACCTGCCAGGCATACAGGAAATAGTGTGGCATGCCGACTGCTCGCCAGGGCTGAGTGGGCCTCCGTATTGCAGGCAAAGTACAGTCAAAGCCTGATTTCAGGTTTTCCAAACACTGTGCCGCACACACAAGGACTTCATTACAACCCCACCTGTGCTGACAACAGGGAGTGTCACCCAGTGTTCTATTTCTATTATGCTGTTTTTCAAGAAAAGACATTCTTTCTTAAAACATGCAGCTATCCTATTCTATAAAGATGTCTTCTCTTCACGCTTGTGTTTTACCCTACGTGCATAACTAGAATGATCTGGCCAGGGATCGTGCGTGCTCTCTACTTTCTTTGTAACTTTCCTTGATGCCTAGCACACCAAAACCACCCAGTAAATGTTGTTGAGCAACAGGTAAATTTTTTCTTTTTAAGATTTTATTTATTCCTTTTAGGTGGGGAGGGACAGAAGGAGAGGGAGAGAGAGAATCTCAAGCAGACTCTGCACTGAGGGCAGAGCCCAATGTGGGGCTCAATCCCACAGCTGCAAGACCATGCATGATCTGAGCCAAAATCGAGCATCCAACACTCAACTGACTGAACCATCCAGGCACCCCAACAGGTAATTCTTTACAAAGAGAGAGGCCAGGCCACAGTGTATGTCACATGTTAATGAGGTGTCCCCAAGCACTGTTCATCACAGCTGCTGTCCTAAGAAGCAAGAATTTACGAGAAATGACCAGGTAGACTCCATTGGTGTTGGAGCCAATGGCAGCATCCATGAAAAGAACGGTTGACCAAACTTTGCTACCCAGCCAGTCCCCACTTGCTGATGGTTCTTGCTGGTCTGGGTTTCTTCCTGCTTCCTCAGCATGCCTTTTCTCCCCATGATCTGACACCTGGACTGTCTTCCCCAATTCAAAACACAGCCATTCTCCAGAACCCTTCCTGTGAAGCACAACTTCTATGAATTTTTCAGGTCTCGGGGAACTTGTACTCTTCGGGATTTACAGCCAATGATGGTCCATATTTAGCATCTTTATTTACTTTCCATCTGTACTCTTCCTTATTTTCTGGGCCCTTGTCTTCTTTATTTCTTATCTAGATTCTAAGCACCTGAGAGTTCATTGTCTCACAGCCTAGGACCATGATTTTATAAGTGATCAATAAGTGATCAGTTGAATGTGCAGCTTCTCAGTACACCAAAAACTGGGTAATATGAAAGTATGCACACATGTGCATACATACACACACATACAGGAGGCATCATTGAGCATTAGTTACTTTGTGTATTATCCCATTTAATACTTACAGCAACCCTATGTACCACATAAGTAAGTATGATTCCCATTTCCATCTCCTTGATGGGGAAACTTTACATATTTTGCCCAGTGTCATCAAGTCAGTGATAGGTATAGACCGTAGATTTTATTGTCTTCTGATTCAAGATAATGTCTCCTGCCCCACAGATATAATCATAACAATATAATAGCTTGTGCTCTTAAAAAAAATCTTGATAAAGTTTAATCTGTCTCTCTCACTACCCCTACTCTTCTGAGCCTTTCTTCTTTCTACCTTGAATATTGAATATGCGCAGCATACGGACATTACCTAGCATGCCAGCTATAAGTCAGGAAATGTTGCTGTAAAAAAATAATATCAGGATCAGCTTCTCAGTCTTTGTTAGTGCAAAAACCACAACACACTCGATATTTTCCAGCAAATGTATATCAAAGGGTTCACTCCACTCATTGGCATGTGGACTTGTTCTTCCAGCCTACTGAGTCAGTCAGAACTGGAACATTTGAGTGGCTGTATGTCAACCTCCTTTGAAGGAAAAATATCAACATAAGCAATAAAATTTGTAAGTATTCAGAATCATAAGGTTCCCAGCCTCTCCACAGGGATTATATTACTTGATTCTGACATGTATGAGATGCAAACAACATGTACAGTAGGACTGTCCCCGATTAACAGGTGAAGAAAACAAGGCTGAGAGAAGTTAAGTGATTTACTAGAAGTTAATAAGTTAGTGAGTTGCAGATTCTTAACTGGAATCCAGTCTTGCTTATTTATTTTTATTATTTTTTTTTTTTTTTCAAATTGTGATCTTTCCCCCACATGCCAGGAAAGGAGTTGAATGGAATGAAACTAGTCACACGACAGGGCCTGGACCAGGGTGAGCATGCGCGAGAAGTGAAGAACCCTTAGCCACGTGAGGAAAAGCCCCTTCAGGGAGAGAAGAAGCCTCCACACCATATGAGAGAGGGAGGGGGGGAAACAGGGGCTGGAGAGTAGGTACCTGCAGCTTGCAAGTTGGCAGGAGAGACTGTTCTCCAATGTTCCTGTTCAGAAAGGAAATGTATTTGAAATGCTGAGGACTCCACATATATTCTGTTAATAATTTACCAACTGAAACCATTAAAGATGTTGACAAAAGCTTTCCATTTACTATGGGTGTCTATGGGTGATTTGAAACCACTCATTACCTTTATAAGCTTCTGGGTTATTTCTGAGTGTCCCAACTAATCGGCAGCAGCAACGGCAGCTTGGACCAGCAGCAAATGAAGTTTTGGTTTGAACATACAACTACCCCGATTCCACACTCAGTGGCGTCTTGCCACTAATTCACTGAGAGACTGTTGGCCTGGGGCCTCTGTAGGCAAATTATATTTGCCAACAGATGAAATTTATACTGTAACTGGGTATCCCTGAATGGGAAGCTCGATATTAAAAAGCAAATATGTTTTCTCAGAAGAAACCCATCAAGATGTCATCAGAGCCAAACATTCAGTAGAAACGAAGAAGCAGAGCGTTCCTCTATCAAACAATTTCATATTCTTCCAGAACCTTCGAAGTACACAGGGACTAAAGTTCCTAAAGTGAAAGGAACAAACTGCCCTTCCCATGCAGGATGAATTAATTCTTTTAAGCTGCTATTTGTAAATAAAAACCAAGCAGGATATTACTTGCTATTTTGAAGTTCTGGATTCTTGTTCCATTTCTGCCATTTCTAACCCCCAGCTACGTGTTTTAGTTAGAATGCATGTGGCTACAAATAACAGGAGATGCAACTAACAGTGATATAAGCCATGAGGGCATTTATTCTTTTTCATCGCACAAAACCCAGAGTTATGGAAGCCCCACTATGGTTAGGTTGACAGCTCTGTGACTTGTGACCATGTCTCTACTCTGCCACGCATCCTGGATAGGTTGTCCCTCCGTGCCTTCAGGTGGCTACTGAAATATCCACATCAACCATAGATGATGAGATCCAGAGACAGCAAAGCAGTATCTACCTGTTCACGCCCTTTTTTAAACTGAAAGAAATTTCCAAGAAGTTTGGACTGACCATGTCCTGTGCCTAAGCATAAAGCCAGTCACTTAGCAAGGCTCATGAATGCAGTTTCCATGACTGACTTACCATAAGCAGGATACACTCCCTGGGGCTGAAGATGGAGGCCAGCCTGCCTTCAAGCGTGTGGCCACTCAGAGGACGGTAAACAAAATTAGAGAAAAGGAGGAAAGGTCAGTTTTGCAGGCAACAGGGATTATCTGCCATATCAAGAAACCTCCTATCATCTTTATGGCTCATTTTCCCCCTGTCACTGGGTAAAAACTAGGCTAGAGGTCACAGCTAAGATTCCTCCAACTGCCAGAATTCCACAATTCAAAGATGAAGATTACTCCCTCATCTGCACTTAATGGAAGAATCAACATGATTCAACGAAACAAGATTTTTCCCAGAAAACACTACAGGTTAGAAGGAATTAATACACAATAGACCAAACAAATGACCTCACTTTTAGAGTCAAGTGTACTATCATCCATCGATCTCTATATTTCTGTGAGATAAACAAAGCTGTACCATCAGAAGAAGTAAACTGAGGCAGAGAGAAGAGTAAGTAGCCCACAGCCCCATGCTCTGACTTTGACCAAATCGTTAAGTCACAGTGAGGAAAGTGGGAGAAGGTCATGTTATAGCAGTGACATCCAAACTGGGGTGTGCCGGCCGCAGAGAGTGCAACCATGCTCTGTCCACGGCTGAGGAGAAATGCTGGAATTTCTATTTATATTTTTGTCTCATCTTTTCATTTATATGAGTAATATTTTATAATGTTCATGACGCATTAGCCAAGTAGTAGTGCACGCGTATAATTTATAGCTATGTGGAAAGAGGAGATGTGGGCTGATAAATTTTTTACTCATAGAATGCACGGTTAAAAACTTTGGAGACGACTGGTATAGATCATACGAGCATTTTGATGGCTTCAACTCCAGCACAGAACTGGAAGGGAAAAGTACATGCGGAAACTGACAGGACGGCATCTGTGATTGGCCCATACTGGTAAAACAAGCCAGCCCTGAATCTGGGTTCCAGCAAAACGGAGATCCCCAGCTTATTTCTACTTGTTGGCCTTTACAAAGGCTCTCACTCTGTTTACCAGGAGACCGCCTTTATCGTTGTTTTCCTCCTCCCCCTCCTCCAAAGTATCTCCTGGTTTAAGAAGTATTAGCCTTGCTCTGTCTGGCTCAGCATAAATGGGGCTTCCTGGCACAGTCAGGGAGTCGGAAGAGCTCCGTGGGCTCCCACAGTTTGTTTGCTCATTCAATTAACAACTGTGCATCTCCTAAGTGCTAGACAGGAGGCTACAAAGAGTTGCCGAGACTCCTGGAGTCCAGTGGCTAGGAGGAGTAGTGCCCACTCTGTAGAGAGACCAACAAAGAAAGTGGTACAAGGGGAGGGAAAAGGAGAAGGCTGAGGTGTGGAAGTCAGAGGTGGGTAGGCGCGGGTACCGTCAGGAACGGCCCCCACTCCCAGAAGAAATGGCTCCTCACCTTTTACTGAGTCTCAAAGAAGAGAAGAGCAGGTCAAGTGCCAAGTTCCTGTCATCGGGAAAAATAGTAATGGCGGCTCGACTCCACCTGAGGAAGGAAATGTGGTAGGGGGAAGGGAGGGGGATCTCTTTTTCCCTTGGTAAACCTTGGCTCTGTCTCCTTCCAGTCTGTGAAGGTGTGGCACGGGTGTGGGCCTTACACTCAGTGGAACGCCACTTTCCCTGGGCTCTCTGGAGCTGTCTATCCCAGTGCACCTCAGGGCCCAGGCATACAGGCCTCCCTCAGCTACCCAAGTGCTCAGGACTCCAAGGCAAATATGTTTCCAGGGGCCCTTAGCAAAAAGAAATCAGATAGCAATGGTTTTGATAGACGGGGAGGTAGAGGAGTGGGTGGAAAGGGGGTAGAACTTAATCTCCATGTATATGCCATGTAACAGGTTAGAAAGACTTTATTCAATGAGTTTAATCACAAAATCCACTATAAGAAAATTGCAACCTGAAACTCAAATTTATTCCAATGAGTCAGCACTTTTAAACTATACACGGAAAGAAAGACTGGACTTTTTACTCAAAAAATGTTTTCCTTCAGTGCTCTTCCCTTCTTCCACACTTCTGTTTTTCCAGGGATTAGTTCAATAGTGGCTTAGAATCAGGCTTCCTACCTTAACTCAAAATGTTCTGGGTGGTGGAGAAAAGGCATTTATGTCGTGACACAGCACAAGGGGCCTTAAAGACACCTTTTTTTTTTTTTTTGCTACTTTCAGAAGAAACATGACAGGTTTGCTTAATTGCTCCTTCCTGAAACATGGAAGGAAGGGATGCAGGCAATGAGGAGTCAGAGGGCAAGATGAGAGTTTTATTGGAAGCGGAGAAAATCTTTTTTGTAAGAAAAACAAAGATTTTACCATCAAAATAGGA
Organism: Callorhinus ursinus; assembly: GCF_003265705.2. Taxonomy (NCBI): domain Eukaryota; kingdom Metazoa; phylum Chordata; class Mammalia; order Carnivora; family Otariidae; genus Callorhinus; species Callorhinus ursinus. The sequence goes on along the minus strand of NW_027397068.1, from coordinate 55,161,595 downwards.
AATCCATCAAAGCACTGTGGTGCTCAGTCCTGGCAGTCAAAACAGCTGGGGGGATTGCAGGGGGTCGGGGGGAGGAAAGAAGTTAATCTATATCCAGAATTCGTTAATTAGATGGTTAAAAACAAGGCAAAACAAAACAAAAAGGGAAGGGGGGGGGAGAAAAAGCTTTGCAGTCAACTTTTGAGTGTTGTTCAAGTTGAACAAGGAAACTGGAATTTGAACTTAACTTGCAAAGTAGGTGCCCTCAGTGAGGAAAGCAGCCTGGGGCCATTCTGGAGCCTTCCTTCACTGCTGGAGAACACATTAACAACTTCATCCAGTCTCTCCAAACTGGACGTTAATTTTAAAAACTAAATGTAAAAATTTTAAAGCAAATGCTCAGGCATTTTGCCTCAGATGACAAAGGTTTCACCCAGAATGTCGTGCCTACATCATTTACACAAGATGAGATTCAGCCCCTCTGAATAGAGAGCCCTCAACCTTTTTTTCCGTCCCCTCTTTGTCATTGTTGGATTTGAGGTGTACCTAATATACTTCGAAGCCAGCCTTAAAAAGACAAGGGTAAATGCAGGGAGAAAAAGTGAAAATGGGTGACCTTGGCAACTTCTTTAGTAATTGTGAAGGATAAGGAGAAACACAGTTGCACGCACTGGGTAACAGAGCTATAAAAGTAGCTGTCCAGAGTCTCATTAATTCAATATGCACATTTCAGTCCCCATCATGCCCCTCTCCGCTCCCCCTTCTCTCCCTCTCTTTCTCTCTCTCTCTCTCTTTCTGTCTCTCTCTCTTTCTCTGTAAACTTTAATATGTAGCTGAAATTTTCTGATATATTTCCGTAGTTGATTAAAAACATCCTTTTTTAAATTCAATTTCAATTTTTTTTTAATCAAAAGCAAACATGGATGTTGACTGCATTTCTGAGTGGATTCCATCTCAGAAGCCAGTGTTGCAGGACATGTGGAAGCATCAGTTCCAAAGCGTCTATGTTGGCGGGCCCCAGGCTCCAGGTAGATGCCATCTAAAGCACGTAAAGAAGTTTTAAAGATTAAACAAAACTATGCTGTTCTTCAATGACCTTTCTTTCTCTCTCTCTCTTTTTTTTTTTTTTTTGTGACTGTAGCCAGAAAATTTGAAGCTGAGGTAAAAATTAAGAGGACAGGGTGAGCATGCTTTATTGTCAATGTGTTTCTAATTTTATACATTTTTCCAAAGTTATGTCTTTAAAGTGGTTGTCAGCTTACAAAAATAACAAGTAAAGTAATAGTCATAATCTCAAATTCTAACCAGCTATTTGCTTTTCATTGTAAATTTTTTTTGGCTGATGCTCCCTTTTTCAAAATTTTCTCAATTTCTTTGAAATTATAAATATAATAGAAGTGGAAATATATAATTTCAAAGTTCTGGACAATTTCTTTCTTCCTGTTTCTCTCTTCTGTCAAATCCTCACTGTTGTCACTGAAAAAGAGTCACCTCCTCACAAGGCAAATGGAAAAAAAAAAATAATAAGATTTTAAAAAAATGATGTTGCCCAGAAACGAGAAATGTTGAAATTTAGGAAATAATTTCCTAAATTCTAATTTTGTGGGCAACTGTCACAGCTGAATTCCCTAGGGTGCAGCTTCCAGCCCTGACTGCTGACCTTGTTTCAGCAAAATGCACATTAGTGTCACACTAAGTCCTTGTGGCCAGATCACCTGACACGCTTGATTTAAACAAAATGGAGCAGAGACTCTGAAGTTCTAGGGCAACCTGTGAGTCATAATAAACACACTCTACTTTGTCTTTGATTCAGCTTGTCATTTCCATCGCAGAAGGCTTCTTTGAGAATGCTTGTTTTTGTTACTTGCAATATGTTTGGTCCCCGGACTCGAGGGTTCTCAATCTAGGAGATAAGAGATGGCAAACAAAGAGAGTCCACTCTCCACAAGAAAGGCAAACACACATCGTCCTCCTTTCACCTTACGGGCATAAAAGGATCATCAAAACAAACCAAGCAACCAAAAAACAAAATTCAGAAGAGATACATAGGAGACCACTATGTAATTATAAGCTATTAAAAAAGGAAATCAAGAAATAAATAGGTAAGCTGCTCTAATTTACAAGAGAAGGCCACAAAAGTATGTATTGTCCCAAGATTCAGGGAGGTCATGGCGATTTCCCCTCGTCCATACAGAGATATAAACAGAAGTTCAGAGCTGAGCCGAAGAATCTCAGCTCAGGGTAAAATCCAACTGCAACCCTCAACAAGCTTCAGCCTCAGGGAAGAGAAAGGGTTTGGGGAGCACATCACGTAGACATACATAGGATCATCTTAATCATAATAACAGTCAACATTTTTTCAGTGCCAATTATGTGCCAGGCCCAATTGCCCAGTGAAGTATGATTATCTACAGTTGGCAGGTGATGAAACCACGTCTCAGAGGGATTAAATAACTTCTCAGTGAACTGGAGAGTAAGGACTTAAACCTCCGTCTGCCTGACTTCAAAGCCATGGTTGACCACTTCAATGCTCGCTCTCTTTCTCTCTCTCTCTCTCTCTCTGTCTTTTTTTTTTTCTTGAGAAACGCTTGGCTTGGTAAGGCCCATGACTACCCTCCTTGGCATCACTCCTGTAGGCTGAACCTGTTTCTATTTTCAGGAGTTTTTATAATTATTCTTAGCAATTTGTTAAACACAGCAATATATATCATATATCCTGCCCAGACCAACTCTGGGGGTAAAAATGCCATGGGTTTATTACTAAATGAGTGCGTCTTTGTCATGTTCCATATTTACTTGGCCAGTTACGATGTCATAGATATTCATCTCAGCCTTTTCTCAAACTGTATCTTTAAAATAAAGTCTTTTTCCAAACTTTCATTTTCATCTCTTTTGCCATTTTTATCACCAATCTTCTTCTATTGGTGGGTTCCAACTTAAATTAATCTGACTAGAACTGCCCACAAAAATGCAGATGAAAAGCATCCTAATTATAATACAGGACAATAGGACAACATTTGGTTTGGTATTTCACAACTTTTTTTTTTTTTTTTTTTTTTTCTTCTTTTTTCTTTGAAGTTTCGTCTTTGAAGAATTTCTGGATCTTTACTCTTTTTCCTGGTTTCTATTCCCTTTATTTTCTACGTATTTGATAGGTCCCCTAGAGTGGTGGTAAGGCACACAAGTTTTGAGTCAGGATCCCTGGCTTGACCTCAATCCAGCTCCACCATTTGCTATTTGTGTAATCTTGGGCAAACTATCTGATGTTCATCATTAATGAAATGAGGATAATCATAGCACTAACTTCCTACGGTGATTATAAATCTAAGTAAAATAATAGATGCCGAGTGCTGAAAAGAGTGGCCAGTGCATGGTAAACTCTTGATAAATATGTTTTTGTTACTACCTAAAACCTCTCCATTGTCCCAGTTGCCATTTGTATCCCTACTTACACCAATTTATGAACTTTCTGCATTTGTCTCTTTTTTAGCTTGTCTTCCAACCCAAAGAAGTTTTATGTTATTCACAAATGTAAGCACTAAAATTCATTTGTAAGGAGTCTGGTTAAAAGCAGGACTTGAACATTGCTCCCTTACTACTTCCCCATTCTAAATTGCCTGTTTACAATACCCTTCATTTCCTATTTTTAAGTTGGTTCCCCAACTGTGACTAATCATTTTCTTTCCCCCGGTTAGAAAATCACTGGGATACTCCACTGAAAATCGAATTATCAAATACATTATGAAAATCTACATATACTCCACCCACACTTTTCTCCTTATCTGCATGCAAATTTACATCATAATGCAAGGCAATTATTTAGGGCTCTTAATTGCCTTTTGAAGAAATCTTTTCTCCCTCTTTTCTATATATGTGTGTTGAATGATCCTCGTGTGATAGTCTACCTGAAACAGAGAAGAATCAGAGACCATAATCTTCTGGACCTGTGCTAGATTTCTTCTTGGTTCTGAGTGCAAGTTATAATTTGTTTTAAGATTACCAATCCGGCCAAGCAGTTCTTCAATATCTTCCATCAACTCTTTCAGAGAAGCTCTGGGGAACCCACTTTATTAGTTCAGTCTTCTTGTTACAGGTCAGTTTAGAATAGTCAATTTAAAGCAAAGCAAGGAGCAAGTTTGACAGTATCCAGACAAGGAATCCAGAGGAGGCTGGAAAGAGACACCCTGGGAAAAACACCCTCGAAAGAATTCCTTAGCTCTTTTTAAGGACCCAGTTAGTCCTGAATCAGAGGTTCTCTCACCTACTGACCTTCATCACACCCTGGCAGTGCTCCTCATTCGGTCATCCACTAAGCACCTGTTGGGGTTGGGTACTGTGCTAGCTAGCTGATGGCAATGCCCTGAGGAGCAAAAGAGAACAAGTAAGTCCTAAACTTCACAGGGCTGATTCTAATGGAAATGCACAGACAAGGGAAAAGAAAGAATTTTAAGATAGTGTTGGTGATTAAGTGTAATGAATGAATTATCAAGGAAATGCAATTAAAAAAAAAAAACAGAAACAAAAACACTAAATACTCTTGGTTAGGGGAGTGTACCAGGATTTAATCTCTGAACTAGGAGATATTGGAGGAGAAACTGTTTCCAGGGAATAACATGAGGACTTTTGACCTGACAGGCTGTCTAGCAAACAGTAACACTGAGTAAAGGGTTAAGAGGATAAGTCAAAATTTCAATGTTAGAATAGCATTAAAGTATGCAGTTGTCCTCATCAGCTCAGGCTACCATCACAGAAACCATAGATGGGGTGGCTTAAACAACAGGAATTTATTTATTAGGTTTTTTTTTTAAAGATTTTATTTATTTGAGAGGGAGAGAATGAGAGATAGAGAGCACGAGAGGGAAGAGGGTCAGAGGGAGAGGCAGACTCCCCACCGAGCAGGGAGCCCGATGGGGGACGCGATCCCAGGACTCCAGCATCATGACCTGAGCCGAAGGCAGTCGCTTAACCAACTGAGCCACCCAGGCACCCTATTTATTAGGTTTATTTAGTTTAGTTCCAGAGTCTGGGAACATCAGGATCCAGGGGCCAGCTGACTCAGTTTCCCCCTGAGAAGCCTCTTCTGGCTTACAGATGGCTGTCTTCTCATGGTGTCCTCACATGGTGGACAGAGAAAGAGCTTTAGTCACTCTTTCTCTTATCAGAGCACTCATCTCATCATGGGGCCCCTCCTCAAGACCTCACCTAAACCTAATTACCTGTCAAAAGCCCCACCTGCAAATACCATCACATTGGAGATTTAGCATATGAGTTTTGGGGCAGGGGGAACACAGACATTCAGTCCATAACAACAGGTATGAGCATTCTACAAGAGCATGCTTGGAAATGCTTTGTCTTGTGTGCAGAGACCAGAGCTTTCCCATCACAGTCAATGGTCTGACTACAATAGTGAAGGCAGTCTCTGCCTCTCCCCCAGGACACCCAGGCAGATGGGTCTCCAGGGATGCCGGGCCTCAACCGCCAATGCACTTCAGTGCCGAGTTTCTATGACGAATCCCTTGTTATCGTCAGGCATGTTTCTAAGGGGGGAGAACTGAGATGATACTTACAATGTCTGCTTTAACATTGCAAATGAGGAATTTTACTCTCAAGAATGCTCTTACATGACTGAGAAAAGAAAAGAAAATAGTGTATTTCAACAAACTTTGATACAGTTACAGAGCAATTTAAATGCCTATTCATTCTAATCATGAGAAATGTTAATCTGGGTCAGACATGTTTCTGTGCTTTGAACATAACAAGGAAAAGAGAGTACATCCTACATACATTGCTAGTAATGGGCTTTAATTTTTAGGTGCCCATTTAGAGCTATAAGGAATGTTTCTGTGTAACAGGATCAGGGATAAACAGCAGAACACTCATTCTTTGTGAATACAGATGATATGCTAATGCTCAGAAAGAATCTCCTTTAAAAGAGTACTTCTCTCCTTCATCATTTTCAGAACTATGCACATGGACTAAAATTAATGCCAAGTTATTACCCTTAGACAGCTGGGGGTAGTAGCATACAGATAATGCAAACCAATTATTAATGACAGTTGAAAGTGAAGCAGTGATACAAATGGGGAATAACATGTCCTTTTAGTGATACTTCAGAAACTATTTATGACCACTATTTTAAAAATTATTGTATGGGGCACCTGGGTGGCTCAGGTTAAGCATCTGCCTTTGGCTCAGGTCATGATCCCAGGGTCCTGGGATCAAGTTCCACATCCGGCCCCCTGCTCAGTGCGGGTCTGCTTCTCCCTCTCCCTCTGTGTGCTCTATCTCAAGTAAATAAATAAAATCTTTAAAAAAAATAAAAAATAAAAAATGATTCTAAAATAAATGTGGTATGTCCATCATGGCCAAATTCACAGAGGGCCTCAAAGAAATTGGGCCACATGTAACCAAATCAGGATGTGCACAAGTAAGGATGCTCAAAACAGTGAAACTGGACACTAAGAGAGTACCTGACAACATCAGATGTCTCAGAGTTGTGGCCAGGAGCACTACCTCAAAGATGAAATGGGGGGCACTGAGGGCGGGCAAAAATGGCAAGTTTGCTGATACGAACCACCAAAAATGGTGAATAATTGCCTGGCACTTCCAGCAAGTCTGCCTTGAAACACCTTCCTTCTCAACCTGTTTTACCATGGCTGAATGGAAGAGATAAGCACAGACTCTTCCTGAGAGAACTTGTGAAATGGTGACAACCATTAAATTTGACATCATGGTTGAGCAGGGGGGCTGCGAGGAGGTCAGGAAGGTTTGTGGGTCTGTGTATATCTAAATTCATGCAACACTATTTTGTTGGAATCCTGGATTTTGCTAGGATAATACTGATGTTTTCTTATACGCTGTTTGGGAGCATGATTTCAAAAGAAGAAAACCCATTTGCACCCACACTGGAGAAGACTAACTGGTGCCAAAGACACTTCTGGGTTGGTCGAGCACCACTGGATGGTAGAAAGAATAAGGCTGCCTGGGTGGGAACTCTGGTTCCACGAGGAACAACTCACTGGACCAGGAAAATCACAATTTTCTGGGCTCACAGGCTTCCTCATTTGGAGAATGGGGTTGGTTGTACTACCTTTCAGGGAGGTCATAGGCACTGTTTGAGCTTCATGACCTGCTATTATGAGAAGGATTAAAAGAGTATTTTTAAAAGAAGCCTCTAATGGGCCATCTCCAGAACAGTAAAACAAAACAATAACAATGATTGTTTCTGGGAGAAAAGCTAAATTGTTGTGGGATGAAGTTGAAGGGAAATGGACTTCTGACTGTGTACTTTTTTGAACTATCATCTGGATGCTTAACCAAATCAAAGAAGAATAAAAATGTGATTTTTTAAAGTAGTCTTTGAAACTCATCCTGTTTTGTGTGTTTATCTCTACTATCAGGGTAGTCATGACTTAGACCTTGACTCTGTCCCTTGGACATCATTCAGTGTGAAAGGTATTGCACATGAAGAATAGATGCAGCCCTACTTCAAAGAAGGAATCAAGCCCAACAATTATTAAAAATTCTCTTAATAGGAACACAGAATGTGTTGACAAATGAAACTCTCATTTTTTTAAAGATTTTATTTATTTATTTATTTATTTATTTATTTATTTGACAGAGAGAGACACAGCGAGAGAGGGAACACAAGCAGGGGGGGTGGGAGAGGGAGAAGTCGGCCTCCTGCAGAGCAGGGAGCCCGATGCAGAGCTCGATCCCAGGACCCTGGGATCATGACCTGAGCCAAAGGCAGATGCCCAACCGACTGAGCCACCTAGGGGCCCCAAAACTCTCATATTTTATAACTGGTCCATCTTACCCTAAAAGAAAAAAATACTTATGTTATAAACTTCTCCATCCTTCTTCTCCAATCAGCTGTATTTTCCCTAGTCAGCTGCCTGGATTTCTCTATAATGAAAGCAGGTCATACTCCTCCTTACTTTTCCTCATCACCAAAGACTATCTTGCAACAGAAAGGAAGAATCGGTGTCATTGGGACAAGGACAAAAAGTGTCTTAATTTCCTTCATTTGGAAAAGAAAAATCAATGTTACTCTTCAGGCTCCCAATCATGTTGTCTTTCAGACTTTAAGTTCCCAAAGGGGAGAGCATTTTTCTTTTCTTCAGCATCTTAAACATGGTCAAGTCTACCTATGTTTACTAATAAACACTGTTTGAAATAACATTATTTATTCTTCATGTGACTCAGAAGCACTATTGCTTAACAACTGATTCCACAGCAAAGCAAAGCTCCCAGTGATATTTCATTAAACCCACACGCTGTCAATGCATCTCCGGATTCACCACCACTATATGCACAAAACTGCAGTCCTATTTAGGACAAGGGGAACTGGTTAACATTCCGAGCTCCTATCCCAGCGAAGTTCCCAACCACAGTGCTCTCCACGCTAAATAGCCATGATCCCCATGCCCCTCCCATGGTTACTAAAAAATCTCCCTCAAGGGAAAGGACATTCCTTTTTTTTTTTTAAGTTTTTTTTATTTATTTATTGACCAGAGAGAGAGACATCGAGAGAAGGAACACAAGCAGGGGGAGTGGGAGAGGGAGAGGGAGAAGCAGGCCTCCCGCTGAAAGGGAGCCCGATGTGGGGCTCGATCCCAGGACCCTGAGATCATGACCTGAGCTGAAGGCAGACTCCCAACCAACTGAGCCACCCAGGTGCCCCAAGGGAAAGGACATTCCTCAACTTTTCCCTTTTTTCACCTTTGGTATATTTATTCATGCATGTCATAATCAGCCTATTAATACTCTGGAAACTGAAACTACCTCTTTAGGAAGGTAATGAGAAGGAATGCATCATTCTTCTATGTTTTAGAGAAAAGATTTGTGAGAACCATTTTCTGTGCTATAGCGCCCAGACCTCCATACTGAAAAGTCTATGTAAGACACAGAGATTTGTGGAGGAAATCTCTTAATTCTAACAATAAGGGCTGCTTTGACTTAATTACGTGAAGGAAGCTGTATTTTAGTGATTCATGTTTAAATGAAACCATTATTTTCTAGATCCTGCCAAAAACTTACCACAACTCATTCATATGATTTTATTACAAATTAAGATTCTCATAATTTTGGAAGAGAGACGTGCATTTTAGAGTCTCTCAGGAAAAGAGACTTCTTGCTTCAGGGCAAGGAATTGCTCCGAAAAGTGGAACAAAATGAGGACCTTGTTATAATGCTGGTAAGCAGAGGACCAGGCTTGCCCTCACCTCAGTAGTTCTAAGTGATGCAGAAGAGGAGCCCTGTGAACTCCAATGTGGCAGGGGACACAGTCAAGGCCTCATAGGATTTACTTACAAGGAAGTACAAAGAGAGAGAGTTTACAAAAAGTTTAGAGGTTTTGTTTCATTTTGGTTTTAATCTATGGGTGGGTCAACCATCTCCATAGCCTAGTCCCTACAAGAAATAGGAAATAAGATCAAGAAAGGGTTATACACAATAATTTTTTTTTCTTTTACATTTACCTGGAGACAGAAACTTCTAGAACTCATCAAGGGGTAGAGAGATGGAAACAAGAGGATAAAAGAAATAGAGGGGCACCCTCTCCCTGCCAATAAGCCAGGAACCCAGCCACTGGACTCACATGGCCTAAGAAAGGCACAGAAAGTTGGAAATTTGTCCTTTTTACACCTTTCTCCAATATTTAACCCTTTCCCCCATATCAAATATTTGTTGCCATCCTATTTAATTTTCCTCATTCACAAAGACCCCTGGGTCAGGTCAGTGATGGTTCAGCATTACTTGGAACAACAGTTTTCAGTATAGTGTCTCATTACTTTACATACTGGGTAGGTATGCTCCATATACACAAGCACGTATTGATTATGTCCATAATAACACCTCTGTAAAAGGTGAAGGCATCAGTGAAGCACTTTGAAGACTTCTATGTAAATAGGCAAACCTTGGGAGCGGTTTCTCAACATTACCAGCCCTGCCTTATTTTTAGCACCAAGAGCTTATAGAGGCAGCGTGGTTTACTGAAAAGGGAACTAGACTGGGAATCCAATGGCCTGGGTTTGCAATATGTTACCTGTCTAATCTTAAATGTCACCTCTCTAAAGATCTCCTTCCTTATTTAGAGAACAAAAGTACTCTTGGGTCCCTTCTAGCTTTAAAATTCTCCATGTGCATATTCCTATTGATAAGTCCCAAAAAAATATCAACCCCTATTCAACGGTGCTATAAATTATAACCAGGAAGGACAACAACAAAGTGACAAAAATATGACTGCAATCATCTTTCTTCCCTGTGGAATTAGTGATTATAGCAATAGCTCCAAAACTTAGTGGTAGATTTTCTCACTATTCAATGTGTCAAAAGAAAATATACATACAGAGAAAAATCTGGTGCCCCCACCAGAAAAAAAAAAAAAATCAGTATGTTACCTTATTTGTGGAGTGGTGACTTCCCTGAAAGTTGGAGTAATCCAGGCATTTTAGAAAGTTCTTTGTCTTTATCCAAACTCCACAGTCTGTGTCAAAAACTGTGGATTTATTTTCAATCCCAACCCATAATAGTAGCTGGTTCCATGTATATAAAGAAATTGTTTTAAAAGGTATCCAAGTTTTCTGTTTGTTAGTAAGACAAGACTCCAGATTTGATCAGCTTTAACATCCCACCATTGTTTCCCCATGGCCTACAGTACCTGGATTATAGGAAGGTACAGTCTGTGACTATGAAGGAATATTTCATCATCAACAGAAAATCATTTATTAGGTTGTAATTATAGCTAGTGCTTCACTGATCAAAGAAAGAAAGAAAGGAAGGAAGGAAGGAAGGAAGAAAAAGAAGGAAGGAAGGAAGGAAGGAAGGAAGAAAGGAAGGAAAGAAAAGAAGAAAGGGTAGTCCTTCCATTCTAACTATGCAGTCTATTACTGGAATAATGTTCTACACCAGCAATGATGGGAATATCAGATAGCAAAACAAAAACAGGAGGCACAGACTTACACACAAGCGTGAGTAATAAAGGAGGGAGCAGGGACAGTATTAGATGCATATCTGAGATGGGAACAATCAATATCAAGGTCTGGAAATGTTGAGACGAGATAAAACATCTGTGTTCTTATCAATCTGGGAAGACTTCCTGGAACTGGTAGGGTTTTTCAGTGAGGAAATGTACTTTGGTAGGTGGATTGGGGGTTCTATTAAATAAAGCACATAAAAGCAAGTGAGGTCATCAGTCAAGAGGCTTAGCAGATGCTCCCCCTGAAAAGCCACCCAGAACCCTAGATCCAGCACATGATCTTTAGAGGAGAGGTTCTGCAGTCAACTACCTACAGGCAAAGACTGGTAGGAGGCAAGAAGTCCAGTCTATTCAGAAGATACTGAAAAGGAAGGCATTCTCCTAAGCAGCAAATGGCTTCTGATGTGTGTCCCCTGCACCTTATAGCATTGCTTTTAGAAGCCATTTGCTACTGAGTACTTTAGCATTTAGTATCCAAGAATGGTGACCCCTTTACTTCTAGTGTCTTAATATGCTGAAATGTGGGGCACCTGGATGGTTCAGTCGGTTAAGTGTCTGCCTTAGGCTCAGGTCATGGTCCCGGGGTCCTGGGATCGAGCCCCACATCGGGCTCCCTGCTCAGTGGGGAGTCTGCTTCTCCCTCTGCCTCTCCCCTGGCTTGCACGCTCTCTCTCTCAAATAAATAAATAAAATCTTTAAAAAAAATATGCTGAAATGTACCACGAACTTGAAATGTCTGTGGGATATTACTGTGAAATCCCTAAATCATTCTTTCTCAACTGCTCCTCAAAGGCTTAAAAAACACTCTTAGAGTGTTACTGGAGTGGTTGGGGGTGGGAGGGATGGGGTGGCTGGGTGATAGACATTGGGGAGGGTATGTGCTACGGTGAGCGCTGTGAATTGTGCAAGACTGTTGAATCACAGATCTGTACTTCTGAAACAAATAACGCAACATATTTTAAGAAAAAAGGAAAAGAAGAAGATAACAGGAGAGGAAGAAAAGGGGAGTATGTCAGAGGGGGAGACGAACCATGAGAGATGATGGACTCTGAAAAACAAACTGAGGGTTCTAGAGGGGAGGGGGTAGGGGGATGGGTTAGCCTGGTGATGGGTATTGAGGAGGGCACGTTCTGCATGGAGCACTGGGTGTTATGAACAAACAATGAATCATGGAACACTGCACCAAAAACTAATGATGTAATATATGGTGATTAACATAACAATAAAAAAATTTTAAAAAAAAACCACTTTTAGAGTGATTTGACTGGCTTAAAATAAGTGACTTAAAATAAGTCACAAATATCTTCCGCAAAGAAAGTAGGGGAATGATAGGAGGTGGAATGCAAATCAGCTAACAGGTTTTGTCGACACAAAGAGAGGCAAATAGATTGGAACTAACTGATCAGAGGGATCTGGCCTTAACAGTAGAGTTGATGTCATCTTGATCAGATTACCACAGCCAGGAGTTGGTTCTTGGATTCAGAGTGGCGAGGTTAACAAGACAGGAACACTGGGCCCTGTACGATAAAAACTAGGTAGATTAAGGAGGTGATGATCAAGGAAGGAAATTCCTCTTATCTCTATTAAGCCACATCTACATGGAATTAACAGTCAATAGACTTTCTATACCTATATGAGCGCAATTAATTTCCCAAGGAAAGACAGTGCCCGAGCATGAGCACCCGACAGGGAAAGAGGTGAGCCGTGCAAGTACACTGTAACCCTAGTCTATAAACACTACAAAAAGACATTCTTCTCTCATTTGAAAGTCATATTCGGTAAACTTATAAATTCATTAATCCACCAGACATGTATTTTGCACTCATCACACATCAGGCACTATACCAGGCCCTGAGGATACGAAAGTGAATAAATATAATTATCACAATAGCTTCCATTCTTGGGTACCTAATATGGGCCAGGAAATTCTATTTCCATGATGCAGTGGAATGGCCACAATGAAACTGAGGCTTTCTGTTCCCACTCTGCCAATGAAAAACTAAGACGAAGAAACGAAGACTCTGACAGAGTAAATAAAAGTGACAGATCTCTCAAGGAACTCCAGTGCAAGAGTGCGATAAGCAATAAAGTAATGTTTACAGTATTCTACGGTAAATGCTAAAACAGAGATAAAAAAAAAAAAAAAGGAGGCGCTCCTATCTCAGCAAAGGAGAAGGGAGATAGGAGGGGACAGAGGGCGGTAAGAAGGACCGTGCGCGCATGCGTACAGGAGTGCGTATGTGTGCGTGTGCGTGTGCGTGTGCGTGTGCGTGTGCGTGTGCGTAGCCTGGGTGGTGGGCGAGGAGTTCCGAAGGATAGATAGTCCAGGAAGAGAGCTAGGGATCATATCAGGTGTCTTTCAACCATGGCCACAAAAGCTCCCCTCAACACTTCCACAGGATGAAGAATGTTACTAAGAAAAAGCAGCAGGGCTCACACAGTGTTTCTGGGATGACACAGGAGGCTCTGTCAAGACACTTTTGATCAGCCTGAAGAAGAAGGGGCATTTTTCATGACAGACTAATCGCTCACTTTGAGGTAGATACTGTTCCATCTAACTATGCGCTCTCAGTGACTACATACTATTGACAGATTTTTAAGCAAACAAACAATCCAAAGCGTACGTGTCCAAATAAATGCTCCACAGTAGTCAGTCACCTTAAGTTTAAATGCGGATTTCAGGGTCCCCACCACAGCACTTAAAAGCATTTCAGGTGCCTCTCTTTCGAAATTGCCTTTGCAGCATGTAGTACATTCTTCTGGCTATGCTTCCCGGTGGCAAATTTTCACCACTTAAAGTGCAATATTTGGGGCTTTAAGTCAAAAATCAGTTTGAGCTGAATCCATGATGAGTGATTAAACTGGGTAAAAGTTATTGAGAATGCCAGATAAATGCCAGGCACTAAGCTGAGTATATTTTATAAATCATTTCACCTATTAAATTCTTACCACAAGTCTATAAGGTGGATATTAGTGTCTCCATCTAATACCTCTTTAATAATCATTAAATTAGTACATGTTCATGGAATAAAGTTTGGAAAATCTAGAAGAGTAGAAAGAAAAAAACCAAACCTGTTCAAGGTCTCGCTGCTCCAATCTAACCACTACTGACATTACCAGGCTTACCAATTTAGTCTTTCTTCTATGAGTGAGCATATAAATATGTTCTGGCCTCCAAAATTAACCACATTGTGCATAACTTTCTAATTTTTCACTTAATATCATATTCTGAGCAGTTTTTCATGTCACTAAATTTCTTCTACAAAATCCTCTGTACTCACTGTTTGGTATTCTCTTATATGGATATGTCATAATCTACTCAAAAGAATTCCAATGTTTCAGTGCTTCAGATGAACCCTCTTCGTAGATAAGTCTTTGTAGATTTCTATGATCATTTCCTTCAGTTAATTTCCTAGAAGTAGAATTGGATTCAAGGCATGCATATTTTTAGAGGCTGTTATAATTTCCCTGATTTTTAGATGAGTAAATGAAAAACTCAAAGAAATGCTTTCCAAGGTCATAAACCCAGAATTTAGCAAAGGTTAGATCTGACCCAGGTCTGTGACTCTCTAAATCCTGTATTTTTTTTCCACTCTGATAAATGAATTTTGATCAAAAATGGAAAATGTCAAGAATAAAAGAATTTTTGCATATGCAACTGAAACTATTCCTGAAAGACTTTTTTTTACAACTCCTTTTAAAAATGCTTTAGATTTGCCTTGTTTCTCTAATGATCCTTTAAAGGATCAAGCTCATATCTGAGTTTATATTTTTGTTATATTCACATTTAAAGCACCCACTGCACTTCATTGTTACATTCTTAGAAGATGTCAGTTCTGTCCTTTATGAATTTACAACACTATTAATATTCTGGCCTAAGCACTGAGCTTCTGTTTGAACTTCCAAAAAGCATAATCTCTCAGGCATTTAGGCAACCTAATTGGGACAATCTTGGTTACAATTCAGGCAAGCCACAGCCAGGTGGGGAGTCCACACCCGCGTGTTTAGAATACCAAAGACTAATAGATAACCAGTCTTCTTTAAGTCTGGCTACATTCTGATAACAAGGAAGAAAAACATTTCCCACCCAAAGTTCTACTGGTTTGTTATAAACATATAGTCTGTTCTCCTGGAAGGATGAGTGGAATGAGCAATACAAGAACAACCAGCTTTTTTCCTTGCGCATTTGTCATGGAATGTAGTTCAAAATGGATTAGAAAAAAAACAGACTGGTGGGGGAGGTGCACTAGAAGGGACGGGTGGGGATGTTGTGCCGAAACTGTATGTTTTATACTTGAGTCTACAAACATTTCCAAATTGTCCTTAATTCTTCGGCCCCAGGCACTTGTCCCTCTGGAGGTACCAAAAGGATTTTAAAGATAAGGCAGAGGAGAGGACTTTAAAGATAAGGAGAAGATTTTCACTACAAGGCAGAGGAAGGAGTTGGTTTAGTAATTCTGACTCAAGGCTTTCAAAACCTTTGTATGAGGATGCTTTCCACCTCTGGGATCTCCACCAGCTTTCCCCAGTGCACCGTTTATGGATTCAGTGATCGATAAACAGCCCTGCTTTCTTCCCCCAATCACTTACCTCAACCTGAGTGTTTCACCAACATCTCAAATGTAACTTAACCAACAGAACTTTGTATTTTTGCCCAGACCATCATCACCTCCTCATCCCCCACCCCAACCTACTCCTCCAACTTTCCCTGTCAATAACTGGCACCACTGCGCACCTAATTGTTTAAGCCATCTGAGTTATGCTTTTTCCCTTAACCCAACATCCTGTAGGTTTCACCAACACGCATCCCCGTTCCATCCATTGATACTTCTTTCCATCTCCACGGCTGTCCCCCCACTGTAAGCCTCAATAGAATGTCATCTAAAATTGTTTCTACCTCCATCCCTTAATAATGCTTTCTCCACACAAAAATCCGAGTGATCTTTCAAAACATAAATCAAGCCAGTGGCCTAATTTAAAAACCTCCAATGACCTTTTGTCACAGAAGGCTGGACTCCTTACCTTGGTCTTCAAAGCCAAGTCCCTCCCAATTCTTTGCCCTCATCCTCTACTCCATGCCCCCTCCTGGCCACCACTCTGGCCTGGTTGTTTTTCCAGGTGTGGCCTTCCCTCGGGCCTAAAACTTACTGTTTCCACTGCCTGGAATACTCACCCTCTCAGACCTTCAAGAAGATGCTTTATTTTTACCATTCAGACCTCAGCTCAAATATTATTTCTTCAAAAGGCTTCCCTAGTTCTCTCCATAAAGAGTTGCCCCATTCTGTTTTCTTTATATCACTCCTTACTAGGGGAAATCATCTCCTTTTCTTCTATGTAATTGCTTATTGATCTGTCCCCCTCATTAAAATATGAAGATAGACTTGTGAAACTTAATCACCATTCTGTACCAGCACATAGGGCAGTGCCTTGCTTAGAGTAGGCACTCAGAAAAATGTGTCAAATGAAAGAATCAATAAATGACTGACGTGGATGGGCAGAACCCAATCCCCTACTATTGCCTTAATTCCTCAAGAAAACAACTATTTGATTTTTCTGAGGTTCAGGCAATAACACCATATCAAGTGAGATTCAGTGATAATTTGCTCCAAGTTGTAAATTACGTACTTTTAATAGTCACATCAGTTCTTAGGCTATTACTACACTAATGTATTAGCGGCCTGAAAAAATTGACAAAGCTTCCAAAGTGCATTTCTCATGACTAGCAAGTCAGTGATGATAGAGAGAATCTGGCACATTGTATCTTATACAATTAACTCCTGTTGCCCTCTTGAATTTTATTTTTTTTCTCTCCTTCATTATTTTATTTATTTTTTAAGTTTTTTTATTTTAGTTCCAGTATAGTTAAGTCTAGAATACAGTGTTATATTAGTTTCAGGTGTATGATATAGTAATTCAACAATTCTTTACATTACTCAGTGCCCATCAGTATAAGTGTACTCTTAAACCCCATCACGTATTTCACCCATCCCCCCCCACCTCCCCTCTGGTAACCACCAGTTTGTTCTCTATAGGTAAGAGTCTGTTTCTTCGTTTGCCTCTCTCTCTTTTTTTAACTTTGCTTGCTAGTTTTGTGTCTTAAATTCCACATATGAGTGAAATAATATGGTATTTGTCTTTCTTTGACTGACTTATTTCACTTAGCATAATACACTCTAGTTCCATCCATGTTGCTGCAAATGGTAAGTTTCATTCTTTTTACAGCTAAATAATATTCCATTGTGTGTGTATATATATATAAAATACAATATATAATACAATACATAGACAGTATACAATATATATGCAATAATATTCCATTGTGTGTGTGTGTGTGTGTGTATCACACATCTTTATCCATTCATCTATCGATGGACACTTGGACTGCTTTCATAATTTGGCTACTGTAAATAATGCTGCAATAAACATAAGGGTGCATGTATATTTTTGAATTCTTGTTCTTGTATTCTTTGGGTGTCTTCTTGAATTTTAAAGTAACTCTCTTTGCTTAAAGAATTCTGGATTTGAAAAGTAAATTCTTAAGATATATGACTATGATCTTAAATGAAAACGCATACATAATTGATAATATTCAGATTATTCATCTTGTCAAATAGTAAAGGTATGCATTCGCACCAAAAAATACATTTAAGTATATACACTCACACATATAAATGCAGAGACATAGGAACATATTAAGCATTAATGAGTCCGCTGTATGCATGACACTTTCTACAGTACATAATGCATGAGTGGCAAAATAGGTCAAACAGTGGGAACCTCCACATCTTTGAAATCTTTATGAATACAATTTTGTCCCCACATCACCTCTTGCCTAAGAGCTTTAAAATAGAGCCTTGTGCAGAATGTGAAGCAAAAAACAAAAACAAAAACAAACAAAAACCCTAGCTCTTGTGTGGCAAATTAAAGCAGCACAGCAGTCTGGGGCTCCGGTGTCATATTCACTGGGACACATTCTTGTGGCTAAAATAGTGCTTCTATGTTGTCTGCTCTGAATGAAAAAGGATTTTCCATATGTGTTTTTATAATGAGTGTTAGGATTTGGTTACATATTTTATTCAAACTGTGAAAGCCAATGGTAGCAATTCAGTATTCTAGCAATGATCTAAATGGCGTGCTTACTTTCTTCATAGAAACATTATGGGGGAACACTCTTTAAGCCACTCTTTGATGCCAGGCTTATTTTTATTTTAGCATCTGTTCCATATACCTTTCCCTACATGAAATGAAGCTCTTTCCTTCTCCCATCATTTCAGTAAAGCTGTGTCCATGCCAGATAACCAGAAAACTGGGTATTTAGGGGAAAGGAATAGAGAGGTATTGTGCAGGAATAATTGTGGTGCCTCAGATGTTCCCCGAGTTACTCTTAGGGGGTGAACATTCATTTCTCTGTAAGTCTCTAATAAAAATGTTAGCAGCCACAGGGCTCATCTTTCTCAGACTTACCTCCTCTCTGTCAGGTCATTTTGTTCTTTTAAAAAACTGATTTCTCTGGCCACGTCTGTAGCAGATGTTGCTTTATTGTTTGCTAACATTATGCTAACATTACACTTACAAAACAGTCTGCAGAGCCTGACTTCTGTCAACACAGTCTACGGGTTACAGCACAAGCTGGGAGATTTTTCCCAGCTCTTGTCAATGACTCCCTGTAGGCAAGTTGCTCAACTTCATCAATTTCCACATGTATAAATCGGGATCCATGATAATATATAGCTGAAGTCTTTAGAGGAAAGGCCACCTCCCTTGTTTTTCCAAACTTCTCCCTGCAGTCATGTTGTGTTAAAAGTCGTCTGGCTTTCCTGACAAGAGAAAGACCCATCATTTTAAAATGGCCTTCCCCTTGCTTAGCTGGTCAAGCATTTTTTAGACCCCTGCTTTTTAAATACATCTTTATCACTTAAGTATCCAACGGTCTCCTTTGAAATTTTCAACTATTTTCCAAAACTTGAATGTATGTGTACTCCAAGACAGATTATCGAAGTATAATTTTGGAGATACAATATATTACCAATTTATTTTACTAGTAATATATAACTGTTCTACAAGAACCATGTTTGTCAAGCTGAGTAAAATGGATTGTTTATTCTTTGTTTTAAGGCTAAGTGAGGTTCAAGTCAACTGTCCTTAAGCTCAACCCCGTGCCAAGAACAGTGGAGAAGTGACTGCAGATAAGGCCTGGTCTCTTGCCTTAAGGAAGTGATGATGCAGAAGGGACTGGGACTTGGAAAAACTGTACAGTGAGTGAGACCGAAATCGAAATGCAAACTTGCTCTGAGCCACGCACTGAAATTTGAGACTGGCAAGGGCTTCAAGAAGACAATGACTTCTAAAGCGGGTCTCCAATGAAGAACTGAATTTCTACACCGAAAGCAATGACTAAAGACAGAACCTTGAAGGAAGTAGTGATTCTTGGTTTTAGGAACTGTGTTTTACTGTCATACCGGGCTATTTCTAGGTGTTAAATGTTGCCATTGTTTTTGGTATACTAGTCTAATTTCAAGTTACTGAAAATCCGTAATTCAAATTCATTTATATCATGAAATCATGACTGCAATTACAAGTTCGAATCAAACAAGAGTCATTTACCTAGAAAGGCTTTTGACCACATTCCCTCACCTGTGTGAAACCCATCCAAGAAATGTTATTATTGCTTTATTTCCATTTCTGGAGTTTATATTTCTTTGTCTCTTGCATTTCTTTCCAGAGGATAGGAGAAGTTAGGGAAAAACTAAATGGTATATGACAGAGCATTAGGGTAAGAGAGGAGGGGAGCCTCAGGCCCAATTCCATGCTTTCCCTCCCCATTCTCTACCCACACACCACCGTAATTTTCTCTTTTTTTCTCAGAACTGGATTCTCTTCATCAGAACCATTCCCTGAGGCTCTAACACTTTCCACTAGGATAATTTATGTTAGCCTGCATCTTCTTCCCCAGACTGCCTTGGGAGAATCCAGCAGGAGGGGGTAAATCTCAGGCTTGGAGACAGGTGGAACAGCATTTGATTAGAAAAAAAATGTAATCAGAGCTCGCTGTTCTATAAGGATATCATATGAACTAAATACCTAAATTTCCTATCTCTGTTTCACTGTAGAATTACAATCACTATTACAGAATTATTAATATGGATACTTGAGGCACTGATAGTATTTTGTGCTTGATTGAATGTGCTTGGAGGTAGGGGATGAGGGGCAATATTTGGGACATACATTGGGACATTTAGGACACACACTAAAAAGTTATTCTCTGTTTATCTGAAATTCAAATCTAACTGCAAATTCTGTATTTTTATTTGCTAAATCTGGCAATTCTAAATAAGAGACCATTCAATCGGGAAATTACAAGGTCTTTGTGATCTTTGAAAGATCAGTTTCCAAGTGAGTTGAGGGGAAGCCAGATTACCAGAAGAAAAGGAGTGAATAATTATAAGGAAGGGGAGACTAGTATAGAGCCCTTTTCCCAGAAATTGGATCTGGAAAGAGAGACATGTGCTGCTATTTTATTTGTTTTACAGACTTTTTGGATATGTCCAAAATGATAATAGGATTCAGTTAAATAAAGAAATCCATTTGGATAACACCAGATATAATCATCTTAATAGACTGTGCCCGAAAATGACAGAAAACATACATCTGCCATTTTGCCTTTTAAAATAATGAACACATACACACACACACACACACACACACACAATAAATAAATAAAATAATGAACACAAATGTATTTTGCCATTTCTAATTCTTATACTTGAATTAAAATTCTGAGTATTATAATTAATTTAGTTTTACCTCTTTAAATATTAAGCAGAAAATATTTGTTTGCCTTGGTAAAAAAAAAACAACAGACTATGTCAAAAGAAATTGAAAATATAAGAATCTGAAAGAAAATATTGCAACATACATGCATAATCAAAACAAGCATTTGTATCCAGAAATAACTCCTAAAAACAGACAAGTAAAAGTCAACAACCCAATAAATAATAAAATGGGCATACAAAATAAACAGACATTTAGCAAAAGGAGAAACATAATCAGAAGCTCAAACTTTTTAGAAACAAGGGAAAATAATACTAAGTCCACTACAAGATACCATTTCACACCCACTGAATTGGCAAGAATTTGAAAGTCTAACTATACCAAAGGTTGGAGAAGATATGGAGCAATAGGAAACATTAGCCACTGTTGGTGGGTGTGTGAACTGATTTACTCATTTTTAGAAAACTGTTTGACATTACCTGGCAAAGTTGCAGACGTTCATATTCTATTAATCAGTGATTCCACTTTTTATACCCTAGAGAAAATTTTACTTGTGAACAAGCCTGGAAACAAAATTTTGCTTGTAAACAAGCCTGGAAACAATGTGGCTGTCAGTCAAAAAGGGACTAAATAGATAACTTGTATATTTCTGCAACCGAATACTGAACAACAGAGAGAACTGATGAGCTCCATGCAGATGAATGAATCTCACAAATAAAATTCTGAACAAAGAAGCAAATCATAGAAAAAGGCATAAAATATTATACTTTTCCTTCAAAGTTAAAAAAAATCATAAAATTAACACTTTTGTTGGGGATATGTGTACACTAATATCCTTTTGCTTACAGTCTTATATATTTTTACAAACATATAGTATATATATGTATATATTTACAGCGTGTTTACATACTGATATATATCATATTTTTATACATATTTGAGGACTGTAAGGAAAACTCAGGAAAAGGATGGGAATGATAAACACAAAAGTCAAGATAGTGGTTACGTCTGGAGTGAGGCAGAAGGAGAAAAAAAGTACAGGGAGCTTCAAAAAGATTTAGAAGAGTTCTCTTTCTTAAACTAGATGATAAACGCAGGGGTAGAGATGTTATTGTTATAATTTACATTTACTCTATATTTATGAAATACTTCATAATTTTTAAGAGAAATCTACATAAATGCTCATTATCAAATTCTCGTCATTTTTTGCAGAAACTGAGTTTATCTGGGTAAAGATAGAAAATGTGTAACCCACACTCTTCAGCCTTCTTCTGTCAGCATATGGTGAAAGATGTGTCAAGCCCACATGGGTTTACAGTCTTCCGAACATTATGCGGATTCAGCATAGCTGTGAACTTCTTGCATCACTACTAATCACTGGCCTTACAGCTCTGTTTTGTGTTTAAGACTGAGCCTTTTAGAAACCACCCCACCCAGAATGTTACACAGAATCTCCAAAACATGTTTTTCAAGTGCTCTGAGAGCCAGAAACGATTTGGCATAATGACAAATGATCTGATGAACACTGGGTCCAGAACAGTCCGTGATTTTAAAGACTCAGGTGCCAGATTTCAGAAATGGTGCAATCAGGTTTTCTCCTTGGAATATACTTATATATAGGTGTAAAGGAGATAATCAAACTGAACTTTTTTCATCTTTATTTCATGCCAAGTAGAGTCCATAAAAATCTAGATCCTGGAGCTTAGCAAGGGCCAATTAAGGGGGTCTGGCTGGCACCCAGCCTACTGCTGTCTGCCGGGGCTACACAAGCTCAGTGAGGCTCCCATGCCCTCTTCTCTCCCACACTCACCTCTCTCGCCATCACCAGGTGTCCCTGTCAACAAATCATGAGCAACAATGTCAAGACCTGACAACTGTTGGAGGGCCAGAGCATATCTCACTCACTGATTGGCTAAGACTCTAGACTTGAGTTGAATAAAAGACAATTCATTTTCTTTCGGAGGGAAGGAGGAGCTCTTCATTTTCTGGTATGTATTACTTCAGGGATTTCTTTCTTTCTTTCTCTCTTTTTTTTTTTTTTAACCATTCCTGATATTCGTCTTCAAAACAGAGTTACAAATAGAAGTGTCTCATCAACATACAGACTACAACTTAATTCTGACTGAATCTCATGAAGAACTCTCAGCACATCAAATTAATCTTGCATTTCTATCACTGCCATTTTGTTCCTTGTCTCAGAACTATGTAATGTGGAGAACATTCCCAAACTACTGTGAAAAAGAACTGGAAACCAGTTTCAATAACTTGGCTGCTGTCATTTAAAAAGATTTGTTTTTCCTGAGAATATTGAAAATCTCTCATATAATCTCAGCATCCACAGCAGACTGCTGGTTAGAGCTCGCTCCTCCTTGCCCCCCCACTCCCTTTTACAATGGTCTTCTCTTCCTGATGCCAGTGGATCGGTGTCCTCTTATCACTTGCTTTACTTTTCACATATTGCTTGGGCGCTTCAACTAGTGTTGTTTTCTTTATTTTTTTTTTAAGATTTTTTTTATCCGACAGAGAAAGAGAGTACGCGTGTGCACATGCACAAACAGGGGGAGGGGCAGAGGGAGAGGGAGAAGCAGGTTCTTTGCTGAGCAGGGAGCCCACTGCAGGGCTCAATTCCAGGACCCTGGGATCATGACCTGAGCAGAAGGCAGTCACTTAACCAATTGAACCACCCAGGTGCCCCTGCTAGTGCTGTTTTCTACAAAGCAGGGTTCATGGGCTTTGTGACAGCAAGTCCACCACACCTAGGGCCAGTCTTAGTTCAAATCTGGGATTGTGGCTATATTCTCAGTGGCTAAGGTAACTGAAATGTACCCTCTTGATAAAGGAGGTAAAACAAAGCCCTGTTACAGTATGATTACTATAATAGCAGAAGTCTTAAGTCTTAATGCAGTAAGTTTTATGAAAGTTTTTATGTGATAATTTGTAAACAGTCTAATGCAAAGGCAAGGAAAAAGGACAACAGCATAAAATCAAAACAGAAATCTAGCAATTATGCAAGTATAAATATGACATCAAGAACCGAAAAGCTATGTAGGTCATATTTGTATGGTCACTGGTGAATATGAAGCTCTTGTCCTCTCTTTTCTAAGTTTTCCACTAGTTAAATGGGAACAGTAACTCTATTCACCTCCTGAGGATGTTGGAAGGATTCATGAGGCAATGCTTGTGAAACACTCAAAGTCCTTTCAATGAAAGATCCTATGTAAACACCACCTTGTACTGTTCTATCCAACCATAACCACACTCTGCTTGTTGAAAACTCACCCTCTGTACCCCAAAAAGGAGATGTGTACATTTCTAGTACTATACTATTTGTAGTCAGCTGACTCTGTGAAATAGGATGACATAAATAGATGGATAAAATTAAAAATGTATTTTGAGGTGGATGGTATCTTATTCAATTTTATTTCTTTCTCTCTACGGATTGCCTACATAAATATTATTTTTAACACCAAAAGCTTATTTTTAATTAGCACCTAACTTGCAGTGTCTCTAATTATAGTGTTATGGGCAATATCAAGTATCAATTGAGAGTGCTTTGGATAACATCGCTCATTGCACTGAGAAAGAGATTTAGTTAATAAAATGAAGTGAGGGTGCATGGGAAAAGAAAAGCTCTACTTTGATATGGGTGCAACTGCTGTACACAATAAGGAAACTAAAACCCATATCACCTCAGTTACAGGATGGAAACAGGAGAGAAAAGAAACTTATGGTTGGTTCCAGACTCCTGCCCCACAGCTGTGTTTTGAATTGCACCATGGATTTGATGTCACATCATCTGATTATCTGGTCTCATGGTTCTCCTCTCCACCCTCAGGAATTCTGGACAGTTCTTGTTTATGTCTAAAAGGATATAGCCATAACTCTACAGGGGCACTATTTTGTCCTTAGTTTCAGACACTTTTTGAAGGAAAATTCAAGGATCTTCTTCCAATGAAAACTGTACTGAGAAACATAGTGTAAATATTATTTCATCCAAAAAACCTTAGTGAAATATTGCCCTACATATGAAACCCTCTGCCCCCAAACATGAGAAGGTAGAAAGATAAAAATCATTTATTCAAATGTCAAACATATTAGTAGTTCACATTCAATTGAATTTATTAATAATTTATAGAGCTCCAGTATGAAGAATTGTGCTTGTTGCTTCAAGCAATACAAAGATGATTTAGGTAAGACCTTGCTCTGGGAGATTGTAGTCCATCAGTGCAGGTAGAAGGATAGGAAGGAAGATAAAAAAGTAAAATAAGCACACAAGTAAATATAACCAGGAGGATATCAAAGAGAAGTACAGATTGCATTGGGATGACCAATGAAGACTTTTTATTTGAGTGAGGAGGTATAAGGAAAATCTTCATGGAGAATGTGGTGTTTGAAGAGGACCTTGAAATACAATTGGGAATTTTATAAAGGAAAGATAATAGAAGAGAGAAAAATTGAGACAAATGTAGGAAGGAGAATTTTTTTAAAAGATTTTATTTATTAATTTGAGAGAAAGCACAAGGAGGGGGGTGGGGCATAGGCAGAGGGAGAAGCAGGCTCCCCACTGAGCAGGGAGCCCAACATGAGGCTCAATCCCAGGACCTTGGGATCATGACCTGAGCCGAAGGCAGATGCTTAACCAACTGAGCCACTCAGGCACCCCAGAAGGAGAAAATTTTATGATAGATTTGGAGGACAGCAAGTAGTCAAGTTTACCGGGATACTTACCCTGGAGTTGAGGATGATAGATGAAAATAGTGGCAGTGAAATTAGGGACGTGCCTTGACGCTCACAATAAAGAATAAGAACCTATTAAATGGATGGGGGAGCCACCAAGGTTTTGGAGCAAGAAAACAGCATAATTTGTGCTACTTGAGGATAAAGAATTTGTCTACAGTTGTATAGGCTGATTACACAAGGGGAGCCCATGAGTAGAGAAACCAGTTAAAATCTGTTTGTAGTATTCTAAGCAAGAAATAATGGGGGGGCTAAACCTGTGTGTAGGCAGTCTGCGTGAGAAAGAGATGTCCCAGGTGGGATTCCCCAGGAAACATACCAAGATTCTGAAATGTTTATGCAGGGACTTCACTGAGGAGGGCTCTCAGAAACATCTTGAAGGCAGTGGGGAAGTTAGCAGTGGGCAGAAAGAAGAGGTAAACTGAAATGCAGTCACAGCAGGGGACTGAGCCAATCCCAGAGGAGGTTCTGAAGCTGAGATTGCCCTTCAGAGGTCTCCAACGGAAGCAATGGGTCTGGGCCATGTACCCATCAAATGGATTAGCCATTGGATGTGGGGAAAAGAAAAAAAGTTGCTGAAGTGAAATTTGCATGAATTGGCAGGTGATGTGATGTAAAGGTAGAAGGAGAAAGAAAACATCAGAGCCAAAGCCAGGTTTAGGAACACCCAAGATATACCTAGAATGCAGTGAAAAACCTGATTTGGAGGTGAAGGTGACAGTTTCAACTGGAGACATACTGGCACATTCTTATTTTTGGTAACATGGTCACTAGGATCATGCCTGGGAAGCTGTAGAGCCTACAGTTCATCATACTCGGGCTCATTCAGGTGCATTACTGAAAAAGAAAAGACAACAATCACTTGAGTTCATTAACAGCAAAAACAGCCCTGGATAGTACCAAAGGTCGGAAGAGGACTCCAGATGGACATGCCATAAAAATTTGAAAATAAAAATTAAATTATCTCTATTTGTAAATGATATGATGGAATCCCTGGGAAACCATTCAGTGATAAGACAAAACAATAAAATCCATAAGGTATCAGGATACAAAATTAATACATAAAAATCAATGGCCTTCAAATATACAAACCATAACTGATCAGAGAATGTAATGCTTTTGCAAGAGCCAGAAAAGAGATAAAATAATCAGGAATAAATTTAACACAAGTAATAAACTTAAATGAAACTTACATAAGGAAGATTTTAAAGCTTTAAATCTTGAATGGCAAAAAATCATAAATAAAATTTTAAAACTAATGACAAATTGAGAGAAAATATTTGAAATATGTATCACAAAGATCTAATCTACCTGAAATATTAATGTCTGTAAAAACACAAGGACAGAAACAACCCAAACCCTACTGCAGAAATGAGAAGATAAATAGTTCACACACACACACACACACACACACACACAGATATAAAAGAATACAAACATATGTAAAGATGTTCAACTTTACTCATAATGAAAGAAATACAAGTCAACACTACACTAACTGTATACTGAGATACTTTCTCACCTATCAGATTGGCACAAATTCAAAGCTTGATAATACATTCCCTCACATCTTGCTTTTAAGAATGCAAGATAGTACAAACTCTATGAGGGAGAATTTAGCATTATCTCACAAAGCCACATATACATCTTCTCTTTGATCCAACAATTCCATTTCTAGGAATCTACCCCAAGACATGTCTTCACAAATCCAAAACAGCATATGCACAAGGTTATTCACTGTGAAAATATTTGTATTATCAAAATACTGGAAACAACCTAAATGCCCATCTCTGAGAGATAAGGGAATAAGCTATGCAATAGCCACACATACTAAGCAGCTGTAAAAAAAGAAAAAAAAAAAAGTGAGGAAAATCTCCATGAATTGTTTTGGAGTGATACCCGGGACATATTTTTAAGTGCAGAAATAAAGTTGCAAAGAGAATATACAGCATGCTACATTTTATGTAAGAAAGATAAACCCAAAATTAATGAAAATAATTATCTGTAGTTGGTGGGCAGAAACAATGACAGGGATAGGGATGGAAATGAGACTTCACTATGTATATCTTTTTTTTTCTTTTTACAAGTTTTTACTTTTGAACCACATAGATGTTTTATTTAGTTGGAAAATAAAACTTAATTTGAAAATGATCAAAGAAAAGCAAATCCTAAGGCTGAACACAAATTGAAATAAATCAGTATCAAATTGATAATATAACAACATAATAAAATTAATTTATGTAGTTTTTGAAAATAGTAACGCAGCCCGTATGTACCCTCTTTGTGAAGTAGTTCTCAACTGAGGCAGATTTTGCCCCCAGGGGATGTTTGATGATGTCTATAGATAATTTATTATCACAACTGGCAGTTGAAAAGGGAGTACTGGCATCCAAAATCTAGAGGCCAGGGATGGTGCTAAACATCCCACTATGCACACAACAGCCCCCCAGAACAAATAATTATTCAGCTCAAATTGTCAATAGTGTCCAGGTTGAGAAACAGTATTTTGGTGGGAGAGAGTGAAAGAACCAAAACACAAAAAATCATGAAGAAATTTTGAACTTTACTATAGGTTTGTTGTTGGGAGAAGCACTGCTGTAACAATTCTGAAAAACTTTTGTGAATATTATGTGATAGAATGAACAAATGTTTCCATATAGTTGAGAACCAAGGTTCTCATTGCCTCATTGCCGTGGAAAGAAGATACAAAAATATGGAGTGGTACAACAGAGAAGCCCTGTGATTGTTGAGTATGAATTCCTGATTTAACAAAAAGGGGGGGAAAAAAGGTATCTCCTCGATTTTCTCACTGAAAGGGCCTGAGGTAATGACATCCCAGTAGCAATAAAGACCCTTGGCCCCCAGATCACAGTCTCTAACAGTCTCAAGCATTTATTCTGCTTTCCCTAAAAGAACTGTAACTCAGCATAACTCATCATTCACAGACAAGAACCAGGGTTCCTTGGAGAAGATGCCTACTCAAGCACTGAGCCACAACGTGAGCCCGAATATCTGACTGGACCGGAGAGCATGGACGTGCTGGAAGACCAGTGAGGATATAGTAAAAGGACATGGGAGCTAACTTGAAGAAGCTCGCATAGGTCAAATCGGGAACAACGTGAACCTGAAAAAGAGTAACGGTGGTAACGGATTACAATACATTGAATCAAAAAAGAAACCATGAGTCCGTAGTGTTGCCTCAAAAAAATGGGAGAGTAATGAAACCTCTTTTTCACAGAAAAATATCCATCTTCCCTATGGAGGAAATATTCACATTAGAAAAATCACCATTTTGTAAGCAGCAATGTAATAATTGATTCGGGCCAGATCAGAAGTGGATGCTAACACCTCTGGGGACAGTAAGAGGTCCAAACATTCTCAGAACACTATGCCACGTGTTACTTCTTAGTTACAAAAGGAAAAAGTTCCCTTTGCTTTTGTGAAATCTGGCACACTTCAACTTAATCAAAGAATCAGGCTTCATAGTAGTAAGTCACAAAGCGATTTTACAAGTCTCCTGATGTGATACAAAAGGAAGTAAACAGCGTCACATACGTAATGTACCCACAGGAGCCTCTCCCACCCAACCAGGCCACAGGCAGCATAATGCAGGATAATGGGCTCTGGGTCAGGCAAACTTTGGTACCCATCCCAAACGAGGAAATAACCAAAAGGATTTTAAAAGATTAAAGGAATGTGAAATATTATGCATGATTTGTCATTGGTTCCTGGAGTTTTTAAAAATAGTTTTAAAAGACATTATTGGGACAACAGGCAATGTATATTGATTAATTGTTAAATACTATTATTTTCATAACAGTAAATTTACTTCTTATGATAATGTGAGTATGTAGAAAAGTATTCCTGTTCTTAGGGAATATATGCTGAAGTATTTAAGAAAAGGAGCACCTGGCTGGCTCAGTTGATAGAGCACTCAATTGGGGTTGTGAGTTCAAGCCCCATGATGGGTGTAGAGCCTGTTTAAAAAAAAAAAAAAAAATGAAGTATTTAAGAATGAACTGTTACGATGTCTGCAACTTGCTCTCAGGAGTTCCTAGAAAGAGACAGACAGAAAGAGAGAGTAGATGTGGCAAAATTTTAACAACTGGCGCATCTAAGTAAGGGATTTATTCTGTCAACTTTTCTATAAATTTGAAGTGGTTCATTTAAAAAAAAGTGATGGAAAAAAGACTTATGTGAATCCATGAGTTGACAGAGAACCAATACACTATTTGAAAACTGATAAAAGGAAGAAATAAAGCATTTATTCTGCTTTCCCTAAAAGAACTGTAACTCAGCATAAACAAATAGTTAATTAGGGAAGTTTCCCTACATGGAAGCTTCTGTATAATAAATGAAATAGAGCAGCACCATTGGCAACCCCTAATGAATTAATGAATCTAGGCATAATTATCAATGACTGCCAACATGCTGAAAAGAGAATGATCAGAAAGTGTGTGCCTTCTGCAAGAAATAGACACCACCACCTATGAAGTGTCTTGCCAAAACAAACAAACAAACAAACAAACAAAAACCCCCGAATTGAATCCGACCAAGCTTCTAGATCTATCAATATGTAGGAAAAAATAAGGGACAGAGGA
The DNA here is from genome assembly GCF_003265705.2 of Callorhinus ursinus. Taxonomy (NCBI): domain Eukaryota; kingdom Metazoa; phylum Chordata; class Mammalia; order Carnivora; family Otariidae; genus Callorhinus; species Callorhinus ursinus. Next base: position 55,131,526 of record NW_027397068.1, on the reverse strand, counting down.
AAAAAGGAAACATCACCGGGAAGATGCAATCAGCCACATGGGGAAGAGTTTCCTGAGAAAGCTACAGGACAAACAACTCAGTTCTTTCCCAGTTAAACTGTGGAGAAGGAGAGCTATAGATTATCAGAAACTTAAATGACATAGCAACCTATCGCAATTTATTGACCTTAAGTTGAATTCTAATTCATACAAATTTATGGGGTGGGGGGGAAGTGTATGAGAAACAATTGGAAAATGTGAACATTGCTGGGATGTTCAATGATATTAAGGAATGGTTTTTAGGTATTTTGGGATATGATAGTAGTATTTTGTGTGGATTTTTTTTTAAGATTTTATTTATTTATTTGACAGAGAGAGAGAGTACAAGCAGGTGGAGTGGCAGGCAAAGGGAAAGGGAGAAGCAGGCTCCCCGATGAGTGGAGAGCCCGATGTGCAGCTCGATCCCAGGACCCTGGGATCATGACCAGAGCTGAAGGCAGACACTTAACAACTGAGCCACCCAGGAGCCCCTGACTGTGTTTTTAAAGGGTTATTATCTTTTGGAAATCTACCCTGAAATATTTATGGAGGAAATAATATAATATGCTGGGAATTTACTTCATGATGTGTAGATGGAACACGAGGGTCTATGAGTTGGTATTTGTTGAGGTATGTAAAGAATACATGGATATTAATTTATTTAATTTTGAAAAGAGGTATTTGAATTTTTCTTAAATAAAAGAATAACTGAAAGAGTGAAACAAAGACAGCATTGGAGACAAAAAGCAGAAGGAGGCAGATGCTCTGCATTCACTGAACTCCTACCTTGGTTCACGTCCTGTTAAAGCCTAGTCTATACTATCGCATCGAATCCTCACAAAGTCATACCATGACACAGGTGGGTATCGCAGAAATTAAGCAGATCTCCCAAGTGCAAATCTCAATTCTGCCACCACCTGTTGAGCCAATTAGCCTCCATTTCCTTATCTCTACAATAGGGATGACAGTAATATTATCTACCTCATAAGGTTGTAGTGAATTATTTTAAGCCAAGTGCTTAGGGCACTCCCTGGTACATAGCGACACAATGTAAATATTAGTGCTTATTATTAAAGAGTGATAGAACTAGCTGAACCAGAGCCCAGTATCCCCTGAGGATGGTACATGTGTGTGTAGATGTGCATCAGGTTTTTAGTACTCTCTGCCAAATCCACTCTGTCCACCCTGTTGGGCACACCCTAAATTGTGTTTCAGCAGCAGAGTTTCAAATATGCCAAGAAAGAAATATAGGTGTTATAGAATCTTCTACAGTAACTTAGGCAAATACTCATTCATTTGTTCATTCAGTACACATTTACTGAGACTGGCTCTGCAAGAGAGGCAGGGATTTAATAGTTAAAGTAGATACAGCTGCTTTATCTACTTTAGGGGTAGATACTAATACGCAAGGACCATGCGTGAAATTCCGCCATCCAGCTGAGTAGGAGGCAAAGGATGCCAAGTAGAGCAGAATGGGAGGCTAAGCTGATGACAGACCTGTGCTCTGAGGCCAATCCAGTAATGGCCGCCATACAGTAAGTCCAGGATCTAGCCAATTCAAGTATGGTTCCGGAAATCAGCGGCACTAGTTAGGTCCAAACCAAGGGACAGATCCCAGCTGTGGTGACTCCAGGCCATTGCCTGGAGTGTGTAGAAGCCAGCTGGGAGCACAAGAGTTTTCCTAAATTCTGTCCATCCATGTAAGAATTTTCTTAAATGGTTGAGGAATGAAGGAGAAGATTCTAATCCCAGGAAATGTAATTGGCAAGAATAAAATAAATGATATTTGGGTTAAATCACATCAGCAGTGTGTTAGTCCTGAGAGGCTTGTGGTTCCAGCCAGGAGAAATAGGGAAACTATGGAATTATCAAGGTCAGAACCAAGTTCTGAGGCCTAGGCCATGAAGGATGGGGGCAGGGGATCCTGTACTACAGCAGCTGTTGGAGTGCTCCATGAGGCCCCTTACATTCCACTTGTTCCCCAGAGCCAGACCCTGAGACAAGAATTCCTGTACAGGTGACTTACTAAGAAGCTCTCCTAAGAGAAACCAAGCAGGGAATGGAGGAAATCGGAACAGGCAAGAAAAAGAACTTCTTTTTCAGCAGCCAAACAAGGGTACCATTTCAGGCAAAGTCCCAGAGTGTAGGTTCAGCTGGATCCTACACAACCCCTAGTCTGTATTTTGCCTCAGAGTTTGTCCCAATGAGAGGCAAGAGAGCTGGGCTCTTCTGCTCCTACATCATACTATTACTGGCTAAGGGTCGCCCCTGAGGGACCTAAGCCCCCAGGCATTTGCAGCTCTTTGCACTTGTGGCCAAAGTGGTTCAGGTGGTCCCAGGGCTGCCCTCTGAAGACAGTCTCAAATGCAAAAATAACACAGAAGTCAGGAGAGGACACAGGCTTATAAAAGGGTTCTGAATAGCTCTGGGCGAAATACTTGTAGTGGCCACCTCATGCCTATACTAAAGATTCTGGGTTTAATTGACAGTAAAGAATAATTTGGGAGGATGTCCATGGGCCTAGCCATGGACATCTGTGATAGCAGAAGAATGGGAATGTGCTGGTTGATGTGTATTTGTCGGGGAGTAGGGAGTAGGAGGTGGTGGTGTTAATTCTGGAAGGCAAAGGAGAAAAAATTTTCCACTTTAAGAGTTATCAACCAGAGTAGAGCCATAGATGGACAGGTCAATAATACCTCAGGAGGGCATAGGCTGAAAAGGAGAGCAAGACTCCCAGGAACTGTAATGGCTGAGGCCAAAAATTGTACTCCTGATGACATTAAGGCCAAACCAGAGAGAAGATCCCATAGGTAGTCAAAAGGGTGAAAACACTGCTCAAAAAGCATCCCTCCATAGTCTTATCAGTTTTTCTTGCCTTTAGCACAGGGAAATGCGGTACTATTTCTTTTACCTTAAAAATAGAGAAATCTGTAAGTAATAGCTTCAACCCTTTAACCTCAGCATTGATCAACACAAAAGACTTTAAATTGTTCACTCGTTTACCAATGACTAGAAATGACATCATCTACTCTACCTGTCCTGCCAATGTTCCAATTTGAATCACTGTGGTAAGTAATGCTACTTCCTGAAAAGATTATGGTCATTCCAACAGATCCAAGTTATTCTTACCTGTTTTTAATAGATTCACTGTTCCAGAAGAATGTTCAATAAATTACTTATGGCTGTCCTTTGCCCTTCAAGCTGTTAAATACTCAAATTATTTAAGGCGAGACTACAATTATGGATCTCCTGATGGATGTGTGTGATAGTACCAATGACATAGTCTGTCAAAAAAAAAAAAAAAAAAAAAACCTTACTCTGACCAAGTGTCTATATCTGACTACCACGTTATAGAAAATGCAAGTTCGCCTGGGTGGCTCAGTCGTTAGGTGTCTGCCTTTGGCTCAGGTCATGATCCCAGGGTCCTGGGATCGAGCCCCACATCGGGCTCCCCGCTCAGCGAGAAGCCTGCTTCTCCCTCTCCCACTCCCCCTGCTTGTGTTCCCTCTCTCACTGTGTCTCTCTCTGTCAAATAAATAAATAAAATCTTAAAAAAAAAAATTTCCAGTTCAAAGTAACGTTAACTTACATTCTTGAAATTATATCTATTGTATCTGTACGGTGGAAATACTCTGTAATGGTGTGCTAGTGTGCATCTCTTCCCACTCCATTTCCTGTGACATCATGCCAATAGCTTAAAATTGGCCACGGTGGGAATATCTACACCACAGAAAGTGAGAAGTGCTACAAACTAGGGCTTTCATTTCCTGAGAGTCCATTGTTAAACACTGAACAATACACCAGACCTTAGCCAAGTCCCAAAAATCCTCATTGCTAACAACACCCAACTTAAGAAAAAGAATGGCAGAGGGCAAGTCAGGGAGGAAAGTAGCAGTGGTCTTAACTGACTGCAGTTAAAATATCCTATTTTCCAATTTTACAAAGACCACTGCTAGAACCCCTCCCAGGACTACAGGGTGAACAGCCCTAAAGCATAATCTTCATTAGTTTCTTGATCTAGTTAGCTGATTCTATTAAGTCATTCAAATCTTGTTCAAATGTCCTCTCATCACAAAGTTTTCTCTAACCACTGTAGCTGACCACCCTCTTTGTCATTCTCTACCCCTAATACTGTTCTATTTTTCTTCAGAACACTTACCACCACCTAGCATTACATTATCTATACATAATGAACTGAAGCTTTAGGAACAAGATTCTGTTCTGTTTTGTTCAATGCAATATCCCAGCACTAAGCACAGTGTCTGGTAGGTTCTCAACAAACTTGAGGTGCATTGAAGGATGTCTATAAATTATTGTTGAACAGGGAAAGAAAAACACATTGTAGAGAGATATACAGTCAATCCTCATTATTTATAGATTCTGTATTTGTGAATCTGCTTACCCATTAAAATGTATTTGTAACCCAAAAATCAATGCTCACAGCACGTTAGCAATCATTCACAGATATGCACAGAGCAGTGAAACTTTTGAATCATGTAATGTGCATGTTTCCAGCTGAGGTTAAATAAGGTGGTGCTCTGTCTTCTTATTTCAGCTGTCACTTTACAAACACATGTCCTTCTCATGGTCTATTTAGTGCTACATTTTTTTGCATTTGATTTTGCTGTTTATTTTTTTTAAGATTTTATTTATTTATTTGAGAGAGTGAGAACATGAGCAGGGAAGGGGGGTACAGATGGAGAGGGAGAAGCAGGCTCCAGGCTGAGCAGGGACCCCAATACTGGGATCAATTGCAGGACCCTGAGATCATGACCTAAGAACAAAGGGAGAAGCTTAACCAACTGAACGACCCTGAGCTCCCCTGATTTTGCTGTTTAAAATGGGCCCCCAAGTAGTGCATAAGTGCTGTCCGGTGTTCTTAAGCACAAAAAGCCCATTATATACTTTACAGAGAAAATATGTATATTCTAGATGAGCTTTGTTCAGACCTGAGTTATAGTGTTGTTGGCCATGAGTTCAGCATTGAGTTAATAATATATACCGAATAAGGTGTCTTTAGACAGAAATACATACAAAACAGGTTTTTTCATTGATCAGTTGATGAAAATATTGTGACCAGAGGCTCACAGGAACCTAACTCTGAATTTCCCCTAGGAGCAATGGTTCAGGATTCACTCATTTAGTGTTTAGAGCAACTTTATAGAATATAACTATTGCAAATAATGAGAATTGACTGGATATAGTATATTCCATTTAAGAAAATATGACAGATAGCTAGATGGATAGATGATTGATTGAAAGATAAATAGATGGATAGATAGATATAAAGGTAAATTTGTAAAGACATAGAAAAATATCTGGAAGTATATATGCCAAACTGTTAGCTCTCGGGAGTGGGATTAAGGGGATATAAAAAGAGTTTCACCTTGTGCCCTGTATTATACTTCTGTATTTTTGAAATGTTTTCAATAAGTAATTATAATTTTGCTAATTTTTCAAACAAATATTTTTAACAAAATTAAAACAATAAATTCTTGGGGGACCTGGATGGCTTAGTCAGTTAAGCATCCGACACTTGCTATCAGCTCAGGTCATGATCTCCAGGATCAAGCCCCAAGCCAACTCCACACTGCTTAAGATTCTCTCCCTCCCTCTCCCCTTACCCCCCCACCCCTCTCCCTCTCAAAACAAACAAACAAACAATAAATTCTTCTTTAAAAACACTCGTAAACTTAAGCAAGAACTAGGTAAAAAGCTCACGTAATCTTTGGACATTTTCATTTGAAAAGGAACATCAACAACAAAGTGCAGAAAATAACAACAGACCAGAAAAGTGATAGAAGAGGTAAAACAGTGTAAGAAAATACCAACATTTCTTCACCAAATTGCTAAATAAGCAAGTGCACAAATAAAGAACAGACATCTGTGAGAATGAAGCTGCCTTTACGGGAGCAACGATGCGAATGAAAAAACATGTAAGAAAAGAGGAGGGTCGTCAGGTTTGACATAACTCACATTATCAAAGGAGTACCAAGTCAGAAAAACAAAACAGAACACAAAAGCTTAAATCAAACAGAACTAATTCATGATACAGTGAAAATAAATAGGCACTAGAGCAAAAGGATCTTCCTGGATTTGACTCTTCTCCACATTCTACATTTAAGCAGCTAGAAGTTTTCTTAAGTAGCATTCTATTCAACCTTTACAAAAATATTCGGCTTCTAATAAGAAATTGCTTTTTATTTTCTCCAAAAACAAAATACATCATCCGTGTGAGCTTAGTTATTCTCTATAAGAGCAGGTCATTTTTCATACAGTGTTGGACACTGAGTAAAGACAGGAGTGCTGCTAATTTATTCCAGGCATAAGAGACTGCGCGCATGCACAGTAGATGGAGAAACAAGATTTAGTGCCCAATTCCTAACATAGCGCCTGAGGGGTAAAGTCGGTTCTCAGAGTTGGAATCATTCTTCTTGTTTCATGAACAGAAACTCATGAGGTAAGAAGAATCCGGGTGATGTTTTCCTCCTCACAGACAACAGCCATACAGAACAGCCCCAGGTGGCCTTAGAATCAGCAAAAGGGCCTTTCGGCCGCAACCGCCATCTTCCAGTAATTTGCCAAAATGACCAACACAAAGGGGAAGAGGAGAGGAACCCGCTCTATGGTCTCCCGGCCTTTTAGGAAACATGGAGTTGTTCCTTTGGCCACATACATGTGAATCTATAAGAAAGGTGATATTGTGGACATCAAGGGAATGGGCACTGTTCAAGAAGGAATGCCCCGCAAATGTTACCATGGCAAAACTGGAAGAGTCTACCGTATTACCCAGCATGCTGTTGGCAGTGTTGTAAACAAACAAGTTAAGGGCAAGATTCTTGCCAGGAGAATTAATGCAAGTATTGAGCATATTAAGCACTCAAAGGGCCGAGACTGCTTCCTGAAGCGCATGAAGGAAAATGATCAGAAAAAGGAAGCCAAAGAGAAAGCTACTTAGGGTCAATGGAAGCATCAGCCTGCCCCACCCAGAGAAGCACACTTTGGGGGAGCCTGAGCTGCTGGAACCCATTCCTTATGAATTGATGGCATGATAAATGTAAAAAAAAAAAAACAAAAACAAAAACAAAAAAACTCAAGACTGTTTAAAAAAAAAAGGAACCAGCAAAAGGTTAACACTCTTCTCCCCAGCTCCTCACCCCTTATGCCCCTCCCCCCACCACCATCCCCATAAGTTCCTTGTTCCATGGGCTCCCTGAAAGGTGTCACTTTTAAAATGATTTCTGTGGATTCAACATTTGGACTGACAGATTTCTAATTAACCCAAGTGTAAGAAAATCTAGACGATCAGAAGAGCAATCTTGGAACTTCTGCCCTGGAAGATAAGAGAAGTTGGAGGGGTAAATCTCCAATAAGAAACTGCTGTGGCTCGAGGGTGTCACTCAGCAAGATGCCCTTGTATGATGCGGGGTTAATGTTTTTACCACCATAGACTTGACTGGCATACTTTGCAATCACCCACCAAAAAAGCCATACAATTGCCCTCTGAAGTCAAATATTGCATAACATGTTACAGAACAGAAATTAGGAATGTTCAAATGAGAGGTTTTCCCAAAAGAGCCACAGGTAGCATGAGTACATGCCTGCTTAATGGGCATGAAATTGTACTATATTTCTTTCCCAAGTACATTTGTTTCCTTAAACGGGCAAAATTTCTTTAATTAAAAAAAAGAAAAGTTTCCAGGGCATTTATTGTTCCTTCATCGTGAACATTTATATTAATGGTTGAGAATTAAATGTGAGCATTTAAGGAGAGAAAAAAAATCACTATGCAAGCTAATCTCACACCAAGCCTACAGCCAAGCTAATTGAATTTTAAGTACAGTAGTGAGTTCCTCCTTCTTCACACCACTAATATATTTCACTGAATATAGAAATAATTTTTCACTGTATATTTTAAAAACACATAAATAGACAACATTATGGCTCACAGATAGACCAAGAAAAGGCTTCTCCTGGGGTTTTTACTCTCCATCTTTCTTTATAAGTCTGCAAGAAAGGAAAAAAAGATGGACCTTTATCAGAACCTGACCTTGACCATTTTTAGGGCAGAAAAACTGAGGAAACCTTCTAGAAGGCATCACTAATACTCAGTAAAACAAATACATTTCAAGAGCTCAGAGTTAAATTCATCTAATGAGCCGATAATGAAAAATTTTTTCTAGGACTACTTGCCTGAGGGATTTAAGGCTTTGTTATTGGAAAAGAAGAAATTCTAGACTCTGAGAAAGGCCACTTGACTCAGCATGGATGAGACATTCAAATTCCCTGATTCCAGCTCCCTATAGTTTCTCAATTTACAAATTCATCTATTCATCTTTTTGGAAAAAATAAAATGATGCTTCTAGCTTCTCCAGAATTTTTTGGCAACTACTTATTTGTGACATTTATCCTCCAGGTGAGAGCATTTTTGACAGTAGCATCTTTTTTCTCCTACTGTCCTATTTGTATAAGGTCAGATTGGCCTCTATAGTGAGAGCATGAAGAGCTTAATTAGAACAATATTATTATCCTTCACAATTTACAGAAATATATTCGGCCTCTGCAAAGTGTCATTGTCCTCAGAGAGAATAAGCTGCTTCCTTATTAAGCCCTTTAGAAAAACAGAAATAGTTCTTCTGAACCTTTTGGTGCTGGCAAGGCATTCCACCATGTTGCTCTTAAAGTAAAAGAACAGAAGAAACACAGTGGTCTTGAAATTTTATTCTAAAACATCCTCAAGGGGCGCCTGGGTGGCTCAGTCGGTTTGTGCGTCTGCCTTCGTCTCAGGTCAGTATCCCGGGGTCCTGGGATCGAGCCCCGCATCGGGCTCCCTGCTCTGCGGGAAGCCTGCTTCTCCCTCTCCCACTCCCCCTGCTTGTGTTCCCTCTCTCGCTGTGTCTCTCTCTTGTCAAATAAATAAATAAAATCTTTTTAAAAAATAAAAAATAAAAAGTTCTCAAGTGAAAATCTGAAAAATCACTGAGTCAGTCTTGGAACTGGTAGGTTTCAGAGGATGAATGCCATTGAACCCACGTAGGAAGGGGTTTGGGTTATAAGCAGGCAGGATCTACCCCTCCTGTGATCTGCATGTGTGACTCTAGCTTGTCCCTTCAGAAGCCCCATTTCACCCACTCCTACAACTTCAGCTCCTTTTATGCAAGGATGGCGCCAGCTGTAAGCGACCACGTTGCTTGACTTTTTCCCTCAAAGTGTTAGCCAGAAAGACTACAAGCAGAAATTCCACCTTCTCAAGATCAAAATCAATGGGACCATTTGCTTTCTTAATTCCTTTTATTATTCCACTGTTCAGAGTCTTCTCAGTGATGTTCACATCTGTTGCTTCCCTTCAACATCAGCATCTATCACCGTGTCCCCAACTCCTGCGTCTCCCTCAGTTTCCCCATTTTTCCCCTCAATGGTATTACCTTAGTCTCTTAGCCTTTTGGCCATCAGACCACCTAGCTGTTTTTCACTGCCTCTTCCCTTGTCTTCTAGGTACAGTATCTTGTCAACTCTCCCTCTACGGTATCACTCTGTCTCCCACTTCCTCTGCGCTCCTGCAACCACTGCCCAGCTGCACGTATCCTTCTCTTACTGGAAAACCTTAATTTGTGGTATTCAATTCACCTGCATCCAACCCCCTCCCCCCATCCCATCCTTTTTCAGCCCAGCGTACTCTGTGCAGCCATCTCTCTCTTCCTAAAATTCCATTTTCAGTATTTTGTCCTCTGGTTTTGTTCCAGACGCCTCCAGCCACGTTTAATAATCTATGCTGGAACAACAGCAACCGTCATGCAATAGCTGAGTACCTGCAATAATCATTCTAGGTGCTATGCACATTGCTTTACATACATTATATTTAGTCCTCTCTACAGCCTTAAGAGTTAAGTTTTGTCATTCCCACTTGGATCATAGAGAATACTGAGCCTTAAAATGGTTAAGCAACTCTTCCAGTAATGACTAGCACTGAATGAGAATGCTCATCAGTTTGCCTTCCAAACCCATGCTTTTCCCTGATGATGAAGGTCTTCGATTGCCTAACGGATCTCTCTGAACTCTTGCAGCCTGCAATTTTAACATCCTCACGACCTGACCCACCTGATCCACCGCAAACCTTGTGCTCCAAAGGATGGTGATTAAGGTCGCGCACTCTGGAAGCAGCTTGTCTGGGTTCAGGTCTTGGCTCCACAGCTCACCAGTTTGGCCAGTCTCAGCAAGCTACTCTACCTCTCTGCACCTCCACTTTCTCATAAATTCTGCTTACGACACTCGACTCAGAGAAATGTGGGATTAAATGAGACAACGTCTCTCTTTACATGATCCCATCTGTTTCCCAGCCAAGAATGATCTTCCTTCTCCTTTCAACTTATGAAGATGCAACACAAACTCACCACTAACTCTTAGTAATTAATTTCATTTTCATAGGATTTCCTGTAGCTGAAGTCCCCTCATTTCGTCTAAAGAGTCTCACAAACATATTTAGAATATGTCACATTATCTTGCTCTTGATCGGATATTACCTTGTTGTTATTCTTTTGTTCTTTCTTATCCAGTGTTTTTCTCTTCCCAAAATGATTATAAATTTCAAAGGATGCAGACATTATCTCCTGTATGCCTCACAACAAGAACTTAATACGGTGCTGAACACAAAATGCTTTGCCCCAAGTTGAGAACCTCAGATTTACATTTCGTAAATTATTATAGACTAACCATACTATCAGTCACATTTTATTCTTTCTTCTCTTTGTGGTGGTCAAATTCCTCCTCTAAGATTCTAATCATCTCCAGCCTCGACCCTAATATCCCAACCCCACCATCTCAGGAATTCGCTCCTCATTCAGGACCAGTAACGGGGACTACCGGCAGGCCAGTGTGACTGAAAGAGGAGAAGGTGAGGACACAGAGCAAGATTAAGCCTGAGAGGCTGGCAGAGCCAGAACAGGCAGAACCCATCTCTTTCCCTCATCCTATTTTAAGACAGAGAATAGTGGCCAAAAATGCTTGTTCCAGAGCCTGGCTACTGGGGTCTGAATCCTGACTATGTCACTATGGGCTGATTACTCCTTCTCTGGGCCTTGGTTTCCTGACCAATACAATGAGAAAAGTTATGAAGTTGGTGTCACCGGCAGATTCCCTAGGAAACATATTCTGAGATAGAAATTTGTGTAGGGAGGAAAACATCAGGAAGGCAGGGAGGGAAGGCAGTTTGAGGAGAGGGTGAAGCAGAACTGGAACATGGTGGCAACAGAGCCGCAGCTGTTCCTACAAAGAACTCTGAGGCTAGGATGGCCCTGCAGACATACCTTGAATTGAGGCAAGTCAACGGGACCTTTTTACCCCTGAATGGACCAATCGCTGGATGCAGGCTATCTCTGGACAGGTATGCAGCCTTGGGCCAGGCAGCTCCTTTCTGCCAAGGGCAATTTCCAGAGAAGGATTTAGCTAAAAGCTGTCAGCAAACAACCCCTCAGGAAATGAGAGCACTGATGCCTTGTCCTAGAGGGGAGATCTGTTGGACAAACTACAGCATCCACTATAGCTGGTATAAAGATTAAATGAATTAATATCTACAAATCACTTAGAATAGCATCTGACACATTTGAGCCCAACGTAAGTGTCGGCTGTTACATCAGCTTCATTGCTTACAAGGTCTCTTTGCTTTACCTCAAGATTTCCTGACCAAAATTTTAAAAGAAAGGTGACAGTACTTTTTTTTTAAATTTCAATACCCTAAGCATCTAAACGCTATAAATATTTATGCATTTTTTGATGATTTATGGGTTTGCTTCCACCTATTACATAATGCCTTGGCTTGTTGTACTTTCAAAATGTTTATTTCCATACTGCCTATCACAGCTTAAGGCAAATAGAGGAGAACGGTGTCTTCTTAACTAAACATGGGCATCCCTAAACATATACCGAGCAACTGTTGGCTATTTAAAGAGTAAGTTAATACAGAGAAACTTGAAGTGAAAGATGAAGTTTAAAAAAAAAAAAATGCCAAACTGAGGGGCATACTTCAACGTCAATGCCAGGAGGACTAGAACTTGGCAAATCTCTGAATGGATACCCTTCCAGCCACACTCTGGGACCTCCCTCTCCTACTGGCAATATCCCTGAGGCACTGATTTCCTCATCTTGAGCCCTAGCTGCCCAGAGACCAAAGTTTGGGGACCCTGGTGCTATTATTGCCGGGAGACAGATATATGTATGTAGCTACCAAACTTTAAATTTAGCAAAAAGTGGTAGTATATATCTCTCCCCATATATACCACAATCCCTCAAAATAATGTAATGCTCCAACTGACAACATGTAAACTTGTTTAATAGCATTACTGAATAAATATGTAGTTTTCTACACCATGAATTTTCTTAATCATTGTTTAACAAATGTACAACTATTATATGTTTCGTGGTAAGAAAACATTCCAATACTCAATTTCGAGAGCTTTGCATTCTTCCTAATCCTCAACACGATGTGTCTTTTTCAACTGAAAGGCATCCAAGATACGGATTTCCCCTTAAGGTTAGAAATGGTATCTTATTTATCTATGTATTCCTACAGTACCTTTTACACAGTAAAAAAAAAGCAAAAGAAAAATCATCATTTGACAAATATTAATTGTATACAGACCTAGCTCTGTATATATACCTAGCTCGGTAGCTAGGTGCTAGAAATGTAATCCTGAACTAAATACATAAATTCTCTATTCACATGTAGAGAACAATCTAGTCGAAGAAACAAGCCATTAAAGAAATATATCTCTTATACTTTTTCTTTTTTCTCTTATACTTTTGATAAATGATGTTAAGGAAAAATCAGGGTGTGATGAGTGATTATTTTAGGGGAAGTTGTTTCAGATTGGGTGGGCAGGAGAAAAGAGGGAGATAACAGAAAAGAAGCAGAGTCCAGCTGGGATGGAAAAGGTGAGGAGGAGTGAGCCAAAAAGACATGGGTAGAGGATCCCAGGTATTGGGTACGCCATGTGCAAGGAGATGAAGGAATCTTCCGTGTTACCATTGGCAGAGGGACAAGACTATTTGCAATTTAGAATGCAATTCAGAGATAAATTTGATTGAAAGCTTAATATGCAGGTTTTTAAAACTTAAAACTTTTAAAACTTTGCTTACTTCGTAAACAATTATTAAAAAAACACATTTTTCATTTGACATTGAGATATTTAATTCTTTTTTTTTAAGATTTTATTTATTTACGGGCGCCTGGGTGGCTCAGTTGGTTGGGCGGCTGCCTTCGGCTCAGGTCATGATCCTGGAGTCCCGGGATCGAGTCCCACGTCGGGGTCCCGTTCAGCGGGGAGTCTGCTTCTCCCTCTGACCCTCTCCCCTCTCGTGCTCTCTATCTCTCATTCTCTCTCTCTCAAATAAATAAATAAAATCTTTAAAAAAAAAAAAAGATTTTATTTATTTATTTTACAGAGAGAGAGAGAGACAGCACAAGCACCCTAGGACCCTAGGATCATGATCTGAGCTGAAAGCAGATGCTTAACCAACTGAGCCACCCAGCTGCCCTGTGAAGTATTTATTTCATTAAGGATCAATCATCATAAGAAGATGTGGTATATATATATATACAATGGGATATTATGCAGCCATCGAAAAAATGAAATCTTGCCATTTGCAACGACGTGGATGGAGCTAGAGGGTGCAGATCGGGGGTAGAGTATATGGAGTTGACCTATTATGCTAAGCGAAATAGGTCAATCAGAGAAAGACAAGTATCATATGATCTCACTGATATGAGGAATTTGAGAAACAAGACAGAGGAGCATAGGGAAAGGTAGGGAAAAATCAAACAAGAGGAAACCGGAGAGGGAGACAAACCAGACTCTTAATCTCAGGAAACAAACTGAGAGTTGCTGGAGGGGAGGGGGGTGGGAGGGATGGGGCGGCTGGGTGATGGACACTGGGGAGGGCATGTGCTATGGTGAGCGCCGTGAATTGTGTAAGACTGCTGAATCACGGATCTGTACCTCTGAAACAAATAATACATGCTATGTTAATTAAAAAAAATAAAGAGTACACTTATCATGAAAAAAGAAAAAGGATCAATGATCATGGTAGATGTTACAAATACAAGGTGAAGGAGAGAGTGTTCATCCTCCAGGAGCTTACAGTTCAGCAAGAAGAGGAGGTCAACAGACAGTCGCATGAAGAGGAGCAAGTGCTGGGGACAGGGCTAGTACCGAGAGTGAAGACAACTCAGAAGGGACCATTAACTTCAAGGAGGGCCTCCTGACAGCAAGAAGCATGTAATTGGACATGTGCTCCAACGTAACCGCTACAATAGTGGGCCAAGTAAAAAGCTCAGGATCCCTCATGGGAGAGGACTAGCTCGCCTGCAAATGTTGGGACGCCTGAAAAGAGGCCCTGACCCGGGAGAAGACCCTTGAAAGAGAACAGAACATGAGGGGACATTTGAAGATGACCATTTAAACCTTAAAAGGTCTTTTAAAAGAAGTGAAACTAATAGAATTGATAACTGTAAAAGCAAACAATTCCATACTACTTTAAAAGTAAATCCACGTGATTCGGCATTATTTCATTTAATTGTTCACAATGCCTGCTTTTCTCAACTCAGTGAGAGTGTATGTTCCTTACGTTTACTCCATTGTTTCTGTTCCCATCCGACTTCTCCTTAAATTTAGCAGAATTCATCTGCCAAATCACAAGAGAGCCAGTTTTACGTGTGGGCCTTATCATATGTACCCCATACATTTTGTAAAGTAACGCTAACGCTAATAATGGAAACCACACTATCTCGGCATTTCCTGAGAGCGGTGGCTTTGATAGTAGACTCTTCACAGTGTCCTGGCGTTTTAGATGGCATTCATTTTGGGGTTTTGTTTGTTATCTCTTCAGACAGGACCCTCAGTCCTGGCTCTTCCTTAATCAGCTAAACCGTTGAATGGTAAAAGCCTCTTTTCCTTGGGGAACTAGAACACTATAATATAATCTTTCTGCCATTCCCAACAAAAGACTGTGTCACCTGACTCCCACAGCCTCTGTTGGCCGTAAGTTTTTAAAGTACTGATTCCACACACTTGTGAGTAAGAGAGGAACCCCCGAGTAAAGAAGAACAAAAGGCCGGAGGTGTAGGAAGCAGAAAACTAGAGGGAGGAAGCAGAAGAACGAGAAAGAGCAAAAGAGGGAACAGTTTACTATGGAAAACAGTCAGAAGAGAAGGTCAAGGAATGGGAATGCTTTCTCTTTCATTAAGTTACCAGAGTTTCTAAAGTCAGAAGAGTATTTACAGCCACCTCTTTAAAATGTTGGCCACATTCTATAATGATCAGGTATTCCCAGGTGTCTAAATGCCTCGCATATTTTAAGAGATCAATTCAGTTCTGATCACAGTTCCAAATACACTAGTGATTCGATGAATATTACTCAGTGGGCTTATACTAAAAGCAAACCTGTCCCTTGGAGAACTCCATCTACTCTACCCCAATTAATCAACATGCAAGGTAAGAAAAAGGTACAGAAATGACTGCTACCTGAGCTTTGAATTCACAGAAAGTGCTAGATAAATGTATTCTCATGTCTAAGGTCAAACAGCCAATCAAGGGCAAAGCCAAGACCAGCTGCCCTGCACTGGTTGAATCCACAGGGA
Source organism: Callorhinus ursinus (assembly GCF_003265705.2). Classification (NCBI taxonomy): domain Eukaryota; kingdom Metazoa; phylum Chordata; class Mammalia; order Carnivora; family Otariidae; genus Callorhinus; species Callorhinus ursinus. The sequence goes on along the minus strand of NW_027397068.1, from coordinate 55,115,877 downwards.
TTCAGTTTCCCTTCCTGTATCACAAGGGGTTGTTAATTTAAATAAAGCCATCCTTTAGCCATAAAACACACAAAAGAGGGTTCTTCTGTGATGGGTATTTTTTTTTCCCCTTAAAAAACATCCTTTGAAGAAGATTCTCTCTTTACCCTAGACATAGCAGAATGTAGCAAAAACAGTTATATAAGATCTCTCTACACTTCCTTCTGCTAAGAGGGAAAGACCGAACCACACATGGGCATTGCACAGTAGAAGAACCATCAGCCTCCCCTGGGGTATTACCTAATATTTATTTGAAAAACAATTTTTATTTGGATTCATGCTTTGCTTCCCACTTTCCAGAGATCTGTATCTGAGAAGGCAGAGAGTTGATTGTCAGAAATTACCACACATGCAACAAATTTCTGTGCTGTGTTTGCCTCTGGTAAAGCAACTCAACTTTTGTATTTCAAATGTGGTCTCCTGGTCTCTCTGAGATGTTCTTGGGGACCCTGAACAATACAGGAGCTCCTGCTACTGCTCACAAAGGCACAGCGGTGCCTTTCAAATGGAGTCATTCCGCTAAAGCCGAGCATAACAATGGGAAGTAGAGGATCCACTCTCCAGCTGGTGTTAAATTGTGCAAGGTATTATCAAATCCTTTCCCCAAGGCTGGCATCTTCCCTTCTATTCAGTAAATCCCTCTACAGAATCCAAATGCTTCAGGGTTCAATTGTTGCATGGTAAGCATTGACAATCACCCTATACTTTCTGCAGGGGCTGTGCATACAGTGTAGGCGACTCAAAGCTGTCAGCAACTTGGACGATCTCTATCAGGTCTTGCATCCCTACAACAACCAAGGGTGATAACATTTGCCACCCTCCTGTAACACACCATGAGGGCATTTTACTTTATAGAATCACCGAATGTAAAGGGACAGAAAATAATTTAGAAATCAAAACCCAATGTTTCACAAACAGAGGAGGAGTTTCTGAGAGCCAAAGTGACTTGTCCAATGTTACATCCACAAATGATGGCCCAACCAGGCCTTGAACCCTGGTGTCCTGGCTCCAGGCTGCCGCTCATTGTACCATAGTTCCTACACTGTCAGGTATGGGAGCACAGGGACCATACCTAGTCCGTTTGTCACTCTATAGCTAGCTGTTAGCACAGTGCCTAACACACGGCATGGGAATGTTGAATGGTTGGGGCCCAAATCTAACTCATTTTTTTAAAAGTCTTAGTGGGGCGCCTGGTGGCTCAGTAGGTTAAGCAGCTGCCTTCAGCTCAGGTCATGGTCTCAGGGTCCTGGGATCCAGCCCTGCGTCAGGCTCCCTGCTCAGTGGGGAGTCTGCTTCTCCCTCTCTGCCTGTCCCTCCCCCCCCGACTTGTGTGCTCTCTCTCGCTCTATCAAATAAATAAATAAAATCTTAAAAAAAAAAAAAGTCTTAACTATTTTAGCTTATGTAGCTGGGTCTGTGAGAATGGGGTTATGGTGGAAAAAAAGATCAACTCAGACAAACGGGCCACCAGACACATGGGGAACAGGATATGGGGTTCGCAGAGGACAAGGTTGGGGGGAAATATCAGAAGCTTATAACTGAAGGAAGAAAATCAGGGTAGGATGTCTGGCCCCAAAGTGTGGCTCTCTGAAGCCCCACATCTCGAAGAAGTTGTGTAGTATATGAAGGGGGTCCAAGGGATCCAGGACAGAGCAGCCGATACACGCCTTTCCCTACCAAGAGAGCAGCCCAAATCATGGGGCATGGGTTCTTCAAAGAGCTCACTGCCAAGTTCTGACCCACGCACCGCCCCCCTTGAAGCATTAGTTGTGAAAGTGACTTGTACACTGTTGATCTTGAATCCCGTCTCTTTCAGGGATGTCATCCAGAACCCGACTTACATCAAATTCCACCACAGGCTGCGGAGGGAAGTGGTGCGAGGAGAAGCTCACTTCATAAGGATGCAGAGTTCCCCCAGGGTGCTGCCCATGCTCTGACTGTGGCATCACAACAGCCACTGTCCCTCCGTCCCCACCCTTCAGCATGATGACTTAACCCTACCAAAACGATCTCGTACACCCCATAATCTCTTACACAGTCAGCACGGTTTAGCCATTTAAACACTTATGTATCTATTTTCTGGCTCAACATCTCTGCTGACGTTCAACCGCATGACTTAAAGGCACCTCATAAGCAAAATTTTCAAATCTTAAGTGAATGCAATAGATCTTCATTATTCGTGGATTCCAAATTGCAAATTTGTCTATTTGCTACCATGTATCTATAACCTCCAAATTAATACACGGGATGTTTTCACGGTCTATCACAGACATGTGCAGAATGGAGAAAAATTTAAGATGCTGGACCCACACATCCCCACTGAGGTAGAATGAGGCGATGTTAAAGCTCTCATATATGAAACCAGTGTTCTTTATGCAGTCTATTTTGTGCCACCTTTTTCACATTTTTTGTGTGTTTTGTTGGGGATTTCACTTTTAAAATGAACACCGTAAAATACCGCTGAAGTGTTTTCTAGTACTGCTAAGCATAAGACTATGATGTGCCTTTCAGAGAAAATATGTGTATTAGTAAGCTTTGTTCAGGCATGAGTTACAGTGTGACTGGCTGAAATTTCAATGTTAATGAATCAACAATATATATTGAATAGAGTGTCTATGATGGTTAATTTTATGTGTCAATTTGACTGCCCTCTTCAGTGCCCAGATTAAACATTAGTTCTGGGTGTGTCTGCGAGGGTGTTTCAGGACAAGATTAGCATTTAATTCCTTAGACTCCGAAGAATGACTGCCTTCCCCAACTATGGGTGAGCATCCTCCAATCCCTCGAGGGCCTGAGTGGAACAAAAGGCAGAAGAAGGAGGAATTCGGCATGTTTTTCCCCCTGCCTGACGTTTGAGCTAGGTCTTCTGCTCCTGGGCTGGAATTTACCCCATAGATTCCCCTGGTTTTAGGCCTTCGGCCTTCAAACCCACACTAGAATTATACCACCAACTCTTCTGAGTCTCCAGCTTGCAGATGGCAAATCATGAGACTTAGCCTGCGTAATTGGGCGAGCCATAATAAATCTCCATAAATATACATGGAGGTATATATATACTTTTTTTCTATGGTTCTGTTTCTTTGGAGAAACCTAACTAATGCAGTGTTTTTAAACAGAACACACACAAAAAAAAAACAAGACTAGATGTTAATCAGTTGATGAAAATGTTGTGACCGGGGCGCCTGGGTGGCTCAGTCATTGGGCGTCTGCCTTCGGCTCAGGTCATGATCCCAGGATGCTGGGATCAAGTCCCGCATCGGGCTCCCTGCTCAGTGGGGAGCCTGCTTCTCCCTCTCCCACTCCCCCTGCTTGTGCTCCCTCTCTGGCTGTGGTCTCTCTGTCAAATAAATAAATAAAATCTTAAAAAAAAGAAAAGAAAAGAAAAGAAAATGTTGTGACCAGAGGTTCCAGGAACTTAACCCTATATTTCCCCTAGAAGCAAGGATTCGGTATTCACTAATTCAGTGTTTGTAGCAACTTTATAGAACGTAACCTCCATAAATTGAGAGAATTGACTGGAATTCTCTCTCAACTCCCTCTTAAATCTCCACCTTTATCCACAAGCTCAAGGTCCCGCAAACCTGGGGACCAGGCATCCTCTTCTCCATTTGTACTCAGTCAGCCCTCAGCCTAAACAAACGCATTTACTCCTCCTCAGGCCCTACCACCTCAGGTCAGGTTCTCACCACCTAGCACCAAAATGATCACCCTGGGCCTCTAACTGGTCTTCCTACATCCAACTTTTCTTCAGCCCTTCATCTCCTGCCCCTGTGAATTGACTGTGACTCTCCCCTGCTGGGAACGCTACCTTTGAGATCTCGCCAGGCCTGCAGCCACACCTCGACTCCAAATTCCCCAGGGAGCACCAAAGCTCCTGTGAAAGCAAACTGCTGGAGTCCTTCCTTTGCATTAGTCATGGCTCCCCAAGTTCACTCATTTGCATCTGCTGATCTCCCCGCCTGGGCTGCCCTGTTCTTTCCTTTTTAAGTTAGCGAGCCCCTACTTCTCTTTTGGGACGCATCTCAAGTGGCACCTCCAACATGAAGTGTTCCCTGATCCAAACACCGGAAGAGGAAGGCAGCGCCGTCCTCGGGGCTCCCTCGGCATCTGGTACATACTTTTCCAACCGCCTTGACCACATCCGATGGTAACTGTTCAGATTTTCCTATTCTTCTGCCCTGTGGACAGATCTCGAGGACAGGAGCTGTTTTTTCACGCCTGAGCTCACAAGAAGTTTCTGCTTAGAATATGGGATTCAATGAACAACGATGACAAAGGGGACTGAGTACAGGAATAAGACACATTATCCCTACAGTGTCACTTGGATTTACTCTCCTGTTCCTTCTGTGACTCTCATCTTGGTCTTGGCTCTCTACCTGCCTGAAGTCATCATTTGGTTAACTACCCACTCAGGGAAGGGGGTGAAGTTTCTCAGCAAAACTGTTAACTGCCAGGTGTTGACTATTTTAAAGCTTATGGTTGAAACCAGAAAAATACCTGGCCTCCTGCCTAACCTTCGCTTCGGCCTGGAAATTCCCTGCCCCTTTTGTCCCTCACCTACAACTTAGCCTTCCTTGAAGGTCTGAATCTTTTCTTCTCTAACGAGCCTTCCCAGTTACCTTCTCATCTACCCCCTACCCTCTGTCTGCCTTATCTGCTGTGCAGCTTGAGACGTCCCTGGCACGCACCAGCTGACACTTTTATTTATCCTTCTGGGTCTCCTGACCCATCCCTTGAGCAGTAACGGAAGTTTCCTAAAAACAGGTACCAATGCCTGCCTGGCACACAGTAGACATGATACGTGTTTGCTACGTAAGTGAATCACACAATAAGCCTTTGAGGTAGGTGTCAGAATAGCCAAAGAGCGGTACAGCATAATGAGTGAGAACTCATGCCTGGGTGGGAATCCTGATGTGATCACATTCCATCCGGGAAAACGTGAGTTGTTAAATCTCTTTGTGCCTCAGCTTCCCCACCTGTACAATGGGATTAATGACAGTATATACCTCACAAGTCTTTGTCACACTCAAAAGAGAAAACGCATATTAATCATTCAGCAAACTCCCTAGCACAACACCTGGCCCACAGTACATACTCAGGGCATCGTTGGCCATCGTGAATCTATTCTGTATAAATGAGAAAACCGTTCTAAAGAATAAATTATCCGGGCGCCTGGGTGGCTCAGTTGGTTAAGCAACTGCCTTCGGCTCAGGTCATGGTCCTGGAGTCCCGGGATCGAGTCCCGCATCGGGCTCCCTGCTCAGCAGGGAGTCTGCTTCTCCCTCTGACCCTCTTCCCTCTCATGCTCCCTCTCATGCTCTCTCTCATGCTCTCTCTCTCAAATAAATTAAAAAAAAAAAAGATTTAAAGAATAAATTATCCAAGATCACTCAGACATAAATGGTGAGGTGGGATTAAAGCAGTGGCAAGTTAAGGGGGTTTCAAAGGGTAAAAGGACAAAGCTGATTTGAGAGTAACAAGGATTGCTGACCCAAAGAGGAGAGGCGCCAAGACAGCCCTGTTGGATCATATTTATACAAGGGGGAAAGTGCATGCACAGAGGCCTCTCGAATGCAGGCATTCTGAATATGCAAAACTTGGCACCAAGGGATATGCAGTGCAAAAAAGAAGAGTACATTCCAGAACAGGGTCCAAGGGGATGCTGGCTCAGACAAAGCACAGAGGGCTAAAGAGAGGCCGAGGAGGGCTGGGAAGGAGTTCGACAGTGTCACCATCTGGGGGCAGAGGGCAGGATAAGAGTGAGCGCCCCACGATGGGCCTTCCCGCAAAAGCTGAAGCCATCAGGAGAGCCTGTGACAAAGAAGCATCTGGAAGGAACTGTGCATGCTTTAACCTGACGAAAGGAGACTCCCTGTGATGTTTTGCACTTGTCCTCGCCCCAGTTAGGGGTGAAGGTCAGTCCTGTGCTGTGCCAAGCCCCAGGCCAGCTTCTCCCTCACCCACGGGACACAAGGTTGCCCAGGGGCCACAATGCTTTTTCGTCATGTATGAAAATGTTTTCAGCTGTGTTTCTTTTCAAATCAGGAGAGAAAAACAGAATAATAATGAATACGTAAGAGTGAATCCAGCCTGGATTATATTCATCTCTATACCAGTTCAGTCACAAAATCCGATCGTCAGCGTGGAGGAAAGGCCCTTGAAGGCAAAAGTCCCCAGCTAAGTAAGTGAACCACTTACCAGATAAAGCACCAAAGTCACAAGGCGGCCGTGCCAATCATGTGAGCTGGAATCCAGTGAGCAAGAAAAGTTAGGAAGAAGAAGTCCAGAACACGAGGGCCCTATGTTTGGGAAAGAAATCTGCTGTGGCGAGACAAAGAAGCTCCCGGATCTTCCCCACGCCCCACTTCCCCCCCCTTCCCCACCCCCACCCCAGCAACAATGTAACAATTAGAACACTGGGTGTCACAGAAGTTAATTACACCTATTGGTCCCTTCACTCATTTTATGCAACATCAGTGATCACCCAAACACTTCCCCCATCTCACTTCCATCATTTTGGTCAAGCTTTTCCTCCCTTTCAGTCTGTACAATAAACACCTAGCCCATTGACGGTGCTTCCAAATGCTTAAAGAATGACTGTATCACGTTTTGAGCTCTTAATCATAAATTTTGAAAACTGGAATTTTCAAGCCACGCTCTGTAACCCATACATCTATTCCTACGAAATATTAGGATCAGTTAAGAACAGCTCTCATCATTGAACCATTTTAACTGAGTAAGAAAGAAAAGGGGACATGTCTTCCTCTTATTTTGCACTGAACACAGTCCATTGAGGTTTATAAATACACTTTATCAAATCCCTCTGTGCAAGTAGTCCTGAATGTTCCCCCACCAACCCTGCACCATGAGAGAATGAATAAATGAATATCTAACAGGGCCCACACAATACCCATGAGATAATCGGCATTCTGAAAGTGTCTGAAGATATCATGTATGATAGACACCAGAGAGTGACCCTGTGCATTTTACTCCTGAATTACTGGTTGGCAGAAATGGCTGAGCAATACAAACAGATCTGAGGAGGACACAACAGATAAATTCAGAAAACAGGGTCAGCCCGATTAGTTGATGTCAGAAATGATACTTTTCTGCCCCCGCCCCCGCCCCCTTCTGATTTATGCAGGACACAGTTTCTGATTTCCTTTGTTTTGCAATCCCCATATATTCTAGCTCGTTATTCAATACAAACAGGCACACGGTTTACTGAAGGCTGGTGTGTCAGTTGTTGAGGGAAGAAGAGACCCGAGCAGGGCGTACCCCCAAAGCCCAGTTCCCAACCGCGTGGACAGTTCTTGGGGGCTCCAGCCTCCTCAGAGCACACGGAGACTGCCAAAGGTTCGTCTCCTGAGCGGAGTGTCTGCAAGGCTAGTCTGCAGCGGCCTGACAATCAGAAGGGGACACTGAGGTAGCATCCCGACGACAGCCGAAAATAATTATTCTGATCCACACACACCAGCTAAGCTCTGAGAATGCTCTTGTAAGCGAGGTCTGCTTTAATAGAAACATAAGTATTATGCATTGCAGTCTATTATAAATTGGTTGTAATTTTCTCCTGACACTTTCTGAATTAAACCAGTTAGTGTACAAAAAAATAATAATAATAATAACAAATGCCACAAAGCAAAAAGCAAACTCAGTGTCTGAAGGTTAATGATTGCTCATGAAAGCCACGGAAATAAATTAGCTGCCTAGGGACACTGTCACATGATCAGCACAAAAGCTGCAACAGCCAAAAATGTTTATGTAGAGGAGAAAGCCACTGTCAGCGTCACGAACCCCTCCCCCACAGCTAAATTCGCGCCCTGAGCCAGCCAGCTGCTCGCGACCACTCGCATTCAAATAATTTGTGCTGCTAACGTTGCGGCGCTTAACGTTCAGTCCCAACTTTATCTCCAGGAAGTGTTACAGTAACAAGCGATATGAGGGTATCTCCGAAGAAATATCCATCAACCCCCAAACAATGACAGCTTCAGAAGAGTAGACTGCAGAAAAACAAATTTACAAAAAGAGAAAATTACCCCCACCCTGCCTCTTTAAAGCGGGGGGGAGGGGCGAACTTTTAGTGGGAAAGGCTTTAAAACGCCGCTTTGTTCCGAAGGCCCTTCTGAAATGAAGAAGGGGGATGATTGAAAAGGTTAGCGAGCAGGGGAGGAGTTAACAAGTAAGATGTGCTTTTGCTAAGAGAGGGTGATTTGCAAGGTGAGAGCCTTAGAAGGGAGAAGGCCATTTCCCTAGGACAATGCAGTCCGCACTCTGTTTCTCTTGCTCACTGCCCCCCAAAATGTTATGCAAACCCAAATTGCAGCTTGGACAGTAATTCCCTGAGTTGCTCTAAACATTATCCTTTGGCCAGCCCCGCGCTGCAACGTACAATATTGCTTGTTGTTCCCCATGTTTTCCTGTGTTATTTTCCTAGCCCAGTGTAAATGCAGAAACTCTTCTTTGGGCAGAAACAGACACTGACCTGAACTGGTTTAAATTCCTGCCAAATATGCAGGCACTGTTTTTGCTACAATTTTGGAATTTGGCTTAGACCATATGTCAGGCATTTGCTTGTACTCCAAACTAGAATAGAGACCCGACGACTTAAAAAATAAAAGATTGAAAAAAGCATTAGAAATGAACTGAAACTTTTCCATTATTAATTAATCTGAATATGATGGATGTTTTTAGTTGAGATATCTCATTACACTGTCCTGCTTACTGCAGGGGGTGGGGGGACAATTCAACTTCACCCCGCACAGTAATTACAAAAACAATTCCTTTGAAAGCAGGGGAAGAACGCCCATGTCAGCTATTTACAGCATTTTTTAAATTCTGTGGTTTTCAGAATTAAGGTTCAAAGTGAGGGTTATTAATGTTGAGTAATAAAGTAGTTTTTCTTGCACAGAGATATCCTAAATTTAAAAAGAAAAGTTTATGCTGGAATAATTTTCTCACAGCTGGGGCGGGGGGGGGGAGATTTAGACCCACCCTTGTTTTTTTCTTTTTCTTCTTTTTTTTTTTTACAGAGATTTATTTATTTATTTATGAGGGGAGGGTAAGAGAGGGAGAGGACGGCGGGGCGACTTGGGGGAAGAGGCAAAGGGAGAGAATCTTGCAAGGAGACTCCCCGCTGAGCGTGGAGCCCCACTTCAGGCTCCATCTCAGGACCCATGAGATCACAATCTGAGCCAAGAGTTGGTGGCTTAGCGGACTGCGCCACCCAGGCGCCGCCCCCCCAACCCTTGTTTTTTCAACTTGATATCTTTACACCTCATGGTCCCAGCTCAGGTCCTAGCAGTATTTTCTGTTTGCAGACAGCTGCTAAATCATGCTACAGGAATGAGTCAGTATGCCACGGGACAGGGCCCTGTTTCCTTGGGTTTCTGTTGATGACCCTGCGCTGTGGCAGGGTGACTGTTTGCAATTGTTCTCTACGGGCCGATCCCAGGGGACCCATGGAGGAATCTCTGGAGCCTGTCAGGATGGCTCTGCCTCTGTGCCAAGTGGGTCACTATTGCGCAAGGCAAGGCTTTCTCTCCACCCAGGGCTCAGCGGGATGTCTCTGTCTGCTGTTGGCAAGGCTTTAAGACTGCTGGGAACTCAGATGCAAGCATCCTGGGTCCTGGAGGTGTGGCGGGTTGTAGCGCGAATGAGGGCAACTTCTTAAAAGGTAACTCACCAGGAGCAGGCAGGGAAGAACTCAAGATGGAAGAACAACGGAAGAGAGAATCTCTGAAGGGCAACTCACTTTTCTTAATGACAGAATCGGCAGCTTCATTTGGTTGCCCTTGAGCAGACTAAAAATACCTTCTCCTTGCAGTTGGAGGCCAGACATCCTGTCAAAACTTCAATTGTGAAATGAGGAATTAATTTGATGGAATGTATCAGTCTATCTAACCTCTCCGTTTTCTCAGAGCTGGACTAAACAGGTCTGACTGGGACGCTTGCAGGCTTATGAGTAAGTTCACACACTTGGTGGGAAAGGCAGGCATAGAGACCTGGGTGCCCGCGTAGATGTGGGTAAGCACACATGGATAGCACACGTATGATTCAGAAGCAGTAGGTTTGAAGAGATTCTTTGCTCTCAAGCAAGCTCCACGATGACGGAAAGAACTTGCTACCGGCCAGGAATGATCTCATAGAGTTGAGCAGTTTGAATTGGCTACTTTCCTGAAAATCTCTAGAAACAAATCCTTTTCGATGTAGCCTTTTCCAGAATGATGCCAAATTAGAGTAGACTCTGCAAATCCTGAATTAGGATCAGAATTCAGGAGTGTGGCTATTTTTACCTTTGTGAGCTCTGTAAGTAGCAAGGCCCTACAGCCACAAGTTCCTTTATCGTGTCTCCAAACTTCCCTCAAACCTAACTTTGCTTTTTAGCTAGAATTATGCCTTTCTGGCTTCTAATTGTCAGAGAAGTGGAAACAGTTAATGAGGGCTGTTGTAATTTCCAATTCACAGCATTAACGCTTATGGTCATAAGCTTGAAATATATCATTACTCACAGAGGCCAAGCATGGAAAGTCATATATATGACTAAGGAGTACAAATTATGGTTTACATTTTTGCCTCCACAGGCGAGCATAGGCCAAAGTGACAGAAGTTAGATATAACTACTCATTCTTAGTATTATAAATGACAAATAACTTATCTTGAATTAAAATCACTCACTAGTACTATTTTTATGTATTATATAATATTTTTCCTCCTAAGATCGTAAATGATTTTATATGTCGTCAAAAGAGATGGTATATGTACCTCTACGTGTTTCACAAACTGTAGATGCTCTTTAAGCATAAGGAATATTTATATTATTTCATCTGTCTTCAAATTTTAACCGTAATCCATTCTGTCTTCTATTTGCAACACACATAGATAAAGCTATATTGATCAGGCATAATATTCCAAGAAACAGGACTGACAAGGGTCTTCATTCAGCTAGGATATATTGTGGGTTTATTGTGGATACAGTGAGTGGGAGGCTATATTGAAGTCATGTAACTTGAGAGACACTTTGAATAATTTCTTCCTGCTCAAAATACATATCCAATGTAAAAGTTTCCCCCATTCAAACAGAAAGAGTTTAGACAAAAAAAAAAAAAAAAAAAAAACAAGTAGCCATTCTCTCTGAAATGCCCCAGTTGGCATGCCCTTGGGCTCGCTGAATCCAATGGGGCGAATGGTGGGAAAGATTAGATAGACATGTCCATTGGCAGAGCCAACCTACCCATCAGGCATACTTGGCCCATGATACTTTTAGGTACCCATCAAAATGTTCTAATCTCTTTTAAAATCAGAAAAAAAAAAAGGAACTTAAGGTCAAAGAGTGTTTTACTATATGATATTAATATATCTTTGTGCCAACATAATCATAAAATATGATTTTTAATATTTTTTAATGGAAGAAAGAGCCCGTGAAGGTAAAAATTGCCCATATTGGTTTCCTATTGCTGCTGTAACGAACTAGGACAAAATTAGTCCCATCATTATCTTACCGTTCTGGTGGTCAGAAGTCTAAAATGGTCTCACAGGGTTCTAATCCAGGTGTCAACAGGACTGCCTGTTCCCCAGAGAGAGGAAGAACTGAGGGTCTACATTCTATTAGGCCATGACAAGAGCCCTACTGAAGTTAGAGGCCAGCTTGTATTAGGAACCCCTGGTAGTGTATCATCTGGTAGAGGGGTATGAGCGATCCCACCCACCTTCTGCACATGAGGACGCTGCTCCCATCCGAGCATTCACTTTAGACTAAATTTTCTAAAGCCAGTGTAAATGGCCTTGGGCAAATGGAACACAATTGTCAAGATACCTCCTCTCAGTTCACTGCAAGTTTTCTGCTGATAGACTCTCTTGTTCCAAAACTGGTTCTCGGAGGCCACAGCCGTGTGATCTTAAGACGATCGTTAAGAATCTGATAGACACATTTTCAGGATTAGAATCCTAATCATAAGAAGAATGTGGAAGGCAGCCATTCTTGGCACCATCACAGGCAAGATAGTGATATTTATGAAAACAAACAGGCCGAGCAATGATCCAACGGAGTTCATCCTGCTAGAGAAGACCATTGAGCTAACACACATTTCTTACTACGAGGGATTTTTCTCTATACAATATTATATAATTGATTCATATCTCCTCATTTTCCTTTACAAGCCCAGACACAGCCCCAGGGACACTAAGTCCCTAGATACTTCGTTTTTTAAATCAGATACATGACACGCAGAGACACACTTGCTGTCAACAGTTTAAACTAAACAACGGTCTTGGAAAATTTTGTGACTGTAGATTCTAATTTCAACTCCCCTGTAATCCACTCCTCTGTATTACCATCTAATGGATATAGCAATAATAAACCAAGTCATGAAATTATTTATGGGTATAACCACTGATGGGATTATACAGCACTTTACACATATAAAATCCTGAATAGTCCAAGCAATAAAAAGTAACATTTCCCAGTGACATTTCCACGAAAGCCACTTTCTTCTGAACAAGGACAAACTTTCCACAGAGATGCCTAACCCACAACACTGCACAAATAGACTTGCAATGTAAACCGATAGAAAAACAGAGAAACATAACTAAATCTGAATTTGAAAATTGTAAATTTATCACAAGCACAATACATCTTATATTTTTATTTTTGTTATTGTTGTTGCTGCTGCATATTGTTTTTCTCACCATCACAAAGAAAAAATATCTCAGAAAACTACTTTATAGACAGATTACCAAATACTTTCTGAGTCTTTTGGCTGGTGAAAGATTAGGTTTTTCAAAGAAACTTCTCCAAAAAAAACTCTTTGAAGTGTTTCTACTGCCATGTGATTATTGGAGATTTTGATTATTTGCATTATGTCATTTTATTTTTAAAATTTATTTATTGGTTGATTTAGAGTCCAAGTGGTGGGGCGGGGGGGTGGGCAGAGAGAGAATCCCAAGCAGACTCTGCATTGAGTGTGGAGCCTCATGCTGGGCTCAATCCCACGACCCTGAGATCATGACCTGAGCAGAAATCAGGAGTCAGATGCACAACCGACTGAGCCACCCATTTGCATTATTTTAAAATTTCTTCATTTTCTAAAGGCCGATAATAGGAGGTATAATTGTGGGACACACCTTTGATAAATAAGAGAACGTTGACAAAAGAACAATGTGAAATGCATTTGGCATTCCTTGTCTGAAGAAAATTGAAGTGGGGAGGTTGTCCTTAACATGAAAAGTTAACAACTGAAATCTGGGGCAGTTGTATTTTTAAGGGAAAAAAATAATTCTCCACCACTGATGTGTAATTTGTACAAAGATGAGGTTTTAAAAAAAATGAAAGAGCAAAGTCAGGAAGGTCGGTTGGATGTTAAGTGGGACTTCTGCAGAGAAATTACATAATAATACTTTGGAAAGAAGACTTAAGTGAAACTGGAATAATGACATCCTAAATACTGTCTGGTCACAAACAGTAGAAATTTCTCCCTTTATAATGCTTTCCACCTCATCTCTGCAAGGCAGGAGAGGCAACGGAATGAACTTTGAACAGCAGAGATCTACATCCAACCTGCCCCAGCAGAGAGAAAAGAAGCCATCGTAGTGGGATGTTATATTATCCCAGAGTATTTTTTTAACATTCCCTATATTTTTTTTCCATTTTGCTACCATACTTGCCCAACCATGCCGGGGCGTTATGCTGTTTTAGACATGAGTTAACAGGTTTCTTACAGATGCACGTTTCCACATTCCAATGAGACCTATTATACCCTTTTCCTCCCTGTACCCCCCCCCAACACACACCACTCTCTGTCTCCCCCACACAGTACCCTCTCCCTCCACCCACTCATTTTTCCTTGTTGTTTAACACTTCCCAGTTACACAATGCGTCCAAGGCCATGCAACCCCACAGGACAGAGAAAGGGTTCCTACCGTGTGACATGGTCGCTTCTGCAAAAGGAGGTCGTTGCAGCCAGAGAGCGGGTAAAAACGACCAAGAAAAAGGCAAGAAAAAGGAAAAGTTTTCGTTCAGCTGATTTTTTTAAAGGGAGGGGGTGGGGGCGGCCTCAAGGGATCCTGCAGTCTTTGCTCTCCACCCTGTGTTGTGTGGACCAGCAGCTTCAGCTGGGATTGCATCAGAAATACAGAAACTCAGTAGAGCATGACTCCGGATCTCCGAGTTCTTAGTTCGAGCCCCACGTCGGGTGGAGAGATTACTTAAAAATAAAATCTTCCAAAAAAAAAAAATACAGAAACTTGGGGCCCACTCTGAATCAGACCTCCTGAATCAAAATCTGCATTTTAGCCAGACTCCTAGGTAATTGAGATGCACACAAACGATAGAGAAACACTTCAGTGTGTCGCTCTCCCACCACCAGGAAATGAAAGAAAGCTGTCGGTGCTGTGAACATTTATATCCAACAGAGGGCAATTTTAACTTGCCATGATAACAGATTTCAAGAACCATGAGCCTCAGCAATCAAGGTGCAGTTTCAGCCCTCAGCGTCTCCACTATTATCCCTCTCAGGACGTACTAGGACTGTCTTTGCTACATGCAGGCTCCCTTTCTCCCAGCAGCTTCTTGGCAGTACAAGAAAAGTACAGTCTAACATGTAGGCTTTGGAACAGAAACTTAACCTCTCCAAACCACCCCCACTCAGATCTGTAATAGTATGATGGGCACTCCACCCTTCAGCACTGTCTGGGAAATCCACTCATGGAGACAGAGAGTAGTGCTACCCCTCCCAGAGGCATTTGCATTCAACTTAAAAGAAATTATTGCGTGCATACTATTTGGTAAAGGAGATCAACTTTTTTTTTTCCTTTTTATGCTACGAAGTTGGGCTGAAAGATGTTCAAGAACCTCTATGTCACATCTCACAGGTATCAACTCTCTTCATAAGGCCAGTCTGCCCTCACTCCAGAGAGAAGAGTGGTTTCTTTGTTTGCTTTTACATCACTCCGGGTTTTATTGGAAAGTGACTTGGAAGTAATGGAAAGCAACAAGTGAAGTGATCAGGGCAGAGTTATACAAAGTCACCTTTAAAAGGGGAGAAATGCTCTATGCAAGAGGAGTCATCTGAAAAGGGGTTCATGGCCAGGGAAAGGAAGAGTCCCAGAGACAGACAGTGGCAGGGCCCATCCAAGCACTCTGGGGGAGGCACTCTCCGTCTCTCCTTCATCAGACTGTGAGTTTGAGCATTTCCAGTCCCACTGAAAATTCATCCTTATGGCAGAAATGGATACACAGACTCTCTCTGGTCCCATTCACAAGAGCTTTCATATTATGGTTTGGAGGTTTCAAGGTAACTTAACCGAATGCTGCTACTCATCCAGGTTATCTAAATCCTACTTTTCAGATTCTGTCCTACCAAAAAAAAAAAAAAATATATATATATATATATATATATATATACACATATAATATATTTTAAGATCTAACTTTCCCTAAAACCTAGTGCCAGCAAGGAAAGGGCTAATCATGTGGGTTCCACTATTCTGGTTCTTAATGCCATGTGTTTTCACAATGAGTGGTCTGTCTAAAATATATATCAGTCTTAAAACCTGGTTTAATGTGAGTCTCTCCATGAGAAAGGGACACTCAGCCAAGATGCTGGCAAATCATCTTCCTGCACTACAAGCCTGGGGGCTAAAGACAGACCAGGATAACTTAACACCCAGTGACTGCTCTAGTTAGCTTGACGATAGTCCTGGACCCTTAGCTTCCGGCGACTGCATCATTATTAACATAGGATTATGACTGATCTCTAAGGTCTGTGATGCATAAAACTTTCAGGACTCTTTAGAACTATTTGTTCCTCATACAGTGCTGGGAACGCCGTGGATATCAAAAGACAATCATAAAGTCATCAAGGGGAGGGGGGTCATCTATTTTTCATCAAATATTTTCTGTGTTTCTCCCATGTGCCTGGCACTGTGAGTGAATCAGGAAATAGACAAGCAAGAATGTACAATGTAATGTGTTAGGGCCATCATAGAAGAAGGTAAGAAGAAAATAAGAAAAATGCACATAGGACAAGCAGGGTCCAAATCCACCTGGGAGAGTCAGGACTGTTTTCTAAATGAAAGTTGTATTTGAGCTGAGACTTGAAGGGCAAGAAGGATTTGGCCACGTAGGTGATTTGGAGAGAGAATCTGACTGATCATGTGAATAAAAATGGCTAAAGATATGCAACAGTTAACACTGAATGAATGGCAAAGAGAAGGAATAGCCACGACTCAGTTGGTAATTAAGGAACTGGGTAAGAAAAGATCCTGTAGCCTTGCTACTAACGTGCGGTCTGAGGATCAGCAGCATCAGCTGGGACCTCATTAGAAGTACAGACTCTCAGGCTGCATCTGAATCAGACTCTGCATTTTGGCATGTTTAGTGAACAATCTGTATCTCCATATAGTTAAGTGGTGAAGTCATTAAGGAATAGTAGGAGATGAGCGTAATGAGTAGTGTTCACAAGGGGTCATATTTGCCATACAAAAGGGTAACTTTAAGAACTTGAGACTAGAGAGATGCCAAATTTGCATATTCAGTGTGTCTCTAATAGTAGGATGGGGAATGAATGGAAGCTAAGATAAGTACTACTTCTGGAAAAAAAAAAAAGTCTAGGGGCGCCTGGCTGGCTCAGTCGTTTAAGCCTCTGCCTTTGGCTCATGGTCATGATCCCAGTCCTGGGATGGAGTCTGCATGGGGTTCCTTGCTCAGTAGGGAGCCTGCTTCTCCCTCTCCCACTCCCCCTGCTTGTGTTCCCTCTCTCGCTGCGTCTCTCTCTGCCAAATAAATAAAGTCTTTAAAAAAATAAAATAAAATCTTTTAAAAAAAGTCTAGGGTCGCTTGGCTACCTCAGTCAGTGGAGCATGCGACCCTTAATCTTGGGGTTGTGAATTCAAGCCCCACATTGGGCACAGAGCTTACTTTAAAAAAAAAAAAGTCTAAACTAAGGTAGGGGGAGTGGAAGACAGACAGGACAACCTGATGACTTAGTCTGAAGAACATGACTCCCAAGTTTCTGACTTAGATGCCTAACTGGATGGTGACGCCATTCATATAGATGAAAAAAATGAGAGGTAAAGTAGGTTTGGGACGTCAGAACAATCTCTTCCAGGTATGTTGAATATGAGGAGCTTTGTACACAAGTATGCAGAAATATCTGCTCAGAGTTATATATTTGAACCTGGGCTATGGAAAGATCCAGAAACACAGGTCTGAAAGTCATCAGTGCAGAGAGTAACTGAAGCCATTGGCAGAGATATCATTTTCCAAGGAGATTGTATAAAGTGAGAAAAGAACCCTTCCTCTGCTTATTTCTCCACAAAGTCTTCTCCTGCCCCCACTACCCCCCGCCCCCGGCAGTCCCAGGGCAATGTCCTTGTTACTGGGGAAGAGCAAGTTCTAGATGCTGGAATTTTTTTGTGACATTCCTAATTATCTCTAAAATATATCTGTCCAAAAACCCATTTCATTATATTTCTACCTTGGATCAGATGATTGTACATGAATCTGATTTTAAAATGCATACTAATGATTTCTGAAAATGAACACGTTTCCCATCCTAAGAAGTACGTGTGCCTTTTACAAAATTATTTACCCAGCACCTAAATTTAGAACAATACACCAAAGGATATGTAATTCTGTGGTAATTTCCAACACCATGGCCTACCAATAACAGGCGTTCTTGGGAAACAGATATTTTGTGTTGGCCCTCCTTCTACACCACTAAATGGAAAGCTACCGGTGCTTCCCCACCGCCCCCCACCCCAAAGGCTACTTAAAACCTCAGATGAATATCAATATCAATGATGTCTGGGATTGCCTTTAAAATAATCCAGTGGAGGGGCGCCTGGGTGGCTCAGTCGTTAAGCCTCTGCCTTGGGCTCAGGTCATGATCCCAGGGTCCTGGGATTGAGCCCCGTATCGGGCTCCCTGCTCAGCGGGAAGCCTGCTTCTCCCTCCTCCACTCCCCCTGCTTGTGTTCCCCTTCTCGCTGTCTCTCTCTCTGTCAAATAAATAAATAAAATCTTTAAAAAAAAAAAAAATCCAGTGGAGGAGGGGGCCCCTGGGTGGCTCAGTTGTTAAGTGTCTGCCTTCGGCTCAGGTCATGATCCCAGGGTCCTGGGATCCAGCCCCGCATCGGGCTCCCTGCTGTGCAGGAAGCCTGCTTCTCCCTCTCCCACTCTCCCTGCTTGTGTTCCCTCTCTCACTGTGTCTCTCTCTGTCAAAAAATAAGTAAAAAAAAAATCTTTAAAAATAAAAAATAAAACTAAAATAAAAAGTAAAATTAAATAATCCAGTGGAGCTCAAGGAGAGATAAAAGAAAATATATATGCAAACAAGACTGGTCATGAGTTGATAATTGTCAAAGCTGGGTGAACAGTACTTTTAGTTACTTTTGTAAAAATTTGAGATTTCCATAATAAAAGGTTTTTCAAAAAATACCAGGAATGTTGATTGAAAATTAGACTTAACTAATCTTGCTCTGAACCAGTAAGATTTGACCTAATTTCTTGTTCTGGACCAGTCAGATTTCTAAGGACACAAAGTAAATAACAGTTTTATCTTTGAATTGGCCAACAGTCTCAAACTATCACTCTTTGCTTAAGGCGTTTTTGTCATTCCAATTAATCCAACATCATTCAACACATTCATTAACATTATACTTACTACATCTTCCAAATCATAATTAATAGAAATAAGACCAAGTATTTTATGGTGGTATAAATCACTGGGAGAATCTTCTCAATTATATAGTTGATGAAAAGCAATAAATGATAATAATTCCGCAAATTCACCTCAAGATGATCCTCAAAAGATCCATAAGGTTCATTCACTTAATTTAAATTCCTACATAGCACATTGAAATGTCTCCAATATTTCAAAAGCCAAAGTTAAAAAGAGAAAATATAACGGGAGTTATGTCTAATTTGGCTTTTAATTTATTGGAGGGGAAAGATTCTTCACGAGAAATGCCTATAAATACAACCTCAAAGTCTCTCTCTTAGTTTGCCATTTAGAAACAAATCAGAAAAAAAAAATTTTAAATATTAAATTCTTTGTCACAATACAAGAATTCCTGACATCGAGTGAGCAAAAAAAAAATGTGTGTTTATTTTTGATACCATAGCACACCATTAAAATAATATAGGAATAAAGAATCAATAGGGGCTTGGCCCTGTTATCTATTGTTGTGAAAAGAATTCCTGAATCTAAGAAGGTTGAGAACTAATTAATGCTGTTCTTCAATCCACAATGATATTCTCACCCAAATATACCTGAATAAATGTTGTATAAAATAATTAATATGGGGGCGCCTAGGTGGTTCAGTGGGTTGAGCATCCAGCTCTTGATTTCGACTCAGGTCGTGGTCTCCAGGTCTTGAGATTGAGCCCGCATTGGGTTCCTCACTCAGCAGGAGTGTGCTTGAGGCTCTCTCCCTCTCCCTCCCCCTCCCCCTATGCCCCTCTCCCTGCTTGCACCCTCTCTCTCTCTCTAAATAAAATCTTTAACAAAATAATTAATATGACTAAATATATCTAAAAATATTTTACATAAAACTGTACTACTGCATGAATAGAATAGATTTTTCTCTTTATCATACCATTTGTTCAGGTCATTTGCCTGTTTACTCTCAAAACTATTCCTGATTGTTCTTCAATCCGCACTGTATTTCATGGGGTGAACCCTGTAAACTACAGTTCCCCCTTCCAGCTGACTTCCTGTTAGGTTTGGCTAATGGGAGGCACTAGTGGAAAATGTGAGGGAAAGATGTAGGGAGAGAAGCCACAGTATTTTTTCCCCCTCCTTCTACTTTGGATAGCGACTATGTCTTCTGCCAACCAGTTTCCATGAGAGAGCTTCCCCCTCTATGGTTCAGCCCCTATTTGGATACCCCTTCCCTTTGTGACTCTAGGTGTGCTAGTTCCCAACCAGGAGAGCCCAGGTAATACTACCTAATGCCTTGACTCCTCCAGCTGTAAAGGTGATAGAAGGTTCCTGCTATTGCTAATCTCCGGGTTGCCTTCCTACCCATGTCTGACTTTTAAGCCTTCCCAACACTTTTGTAATTATTTCCCCATAATAAATATGTTTACTGAAACACATCTGGTACAGGCTCTATTTTCCTGACTGGCCCCTGACTAATACACTCTTCATCTTTAATTTTGCAATTTTATAGTCTTTTTTTAAAAAAAGCCGATATGTGTGCATCATTTTCACCCTTACAAAATGATTCTATTTATTATTTATGATCCACTGCTTCTTAAATAGTTGCAAGCATTCTTACCAGCAATTCTATTATTTTGCTAAGTACTGATGAAAGACTGTTTCCAGACACTTGGGAAAGATTTTTATTATAAAAATTGGTATCGGTGTTGTTCCGTTTTGCCTAGCATGTCAGTCAAAAATTACTTATTAATTTCTTACCACATATGGAATACTAAAAATAGATTTTTAAAATATGAGCCCTCCCTGAAAAAGAACTTCCGAACTTGCTATAGAACATTGGACACATTCATTGAAAAGGACTGCAGGACGTTAGTAAACATGCTTGCATTACAACATAATATCTGTCTACACCTTTATTTGCTTGTGCAATGATTGCATTCCTAAAAAGTTAAAATGTACATCAAGTCAAATATCGCTTTGTTATGTAAAACAAAATGTAAACAATATAGAGGTTTATAAAATAAAAGTCCACCCTTCCACCTCCTTCCCCCTTCAGTTTCCTCTCAGCTTTGCCATTGTATTCCCCAGAGGTGGCTATCATGAACCATTTGGTGTGTTTTCTTCCAGACATTTTTCAATACATATAATTAATTAATTCATTTATTCAACAAATATTTATAAGCATCTACCATAGGCCAGGCACTTTCTGTCCCAGGAGATAGAGCGGTGGACCAAACGGCTACAGAAAGCTTGTATTCTAGCAGGAGAGGCAATGACAATCAAACACACACATGAACACAGGGTAGACAAGTAGCAATAGAAGCTAATAAAATAAAGGAAAATAAAGCACAGTAAAGGACAGAGACAATAGGGAAAAGGGAATGCACAGGCTTTCTATTTTAATGTCTTTTTGAGAGTAGGTCACCCTGCAGATTTTAGGGGGTTTCCCTTGAATACAAATATTTAAATGGCTGACAACCACCTCTTTTAGTCTCTTGGTGTAGGAAAATGATGTAGATAATGTCTTGAGGTTCCTTTCTGCCCTATCACTTTGTTATCAACAACTTCACAATTAACCACATAATTCACTCTATTTTTAGAAATTTTTTTCAAAATGTAATATTTATGAAATCCTAACAGTTTCACGGTCCTTCTTCCCTCATTCTCTTCCTAGTCTAACAAACAGATTCCTTCTCTCTTCCCTGGCCTGCCAGCCACACAAATTACTGACTTGAGTCACATAGGCATTCAAGGTAGAAATAAATCAATAATATGTTTATACTGGAAAAGCAATGCAACGTGTCTGACAGTTTCACTACACCCTTCTCAGATTCTCAGAGTGCCTGACACACCCAGGGCTTTTTGCAGAAAGCTCTTGATTCATCAAATGCTAAGTACTATCACAACCTGGCCATAAATTATGGACAAGGGTCAGCCCCTGAGTCAAGCAAGGGCAACTGGCTCCAGACCAGCCATCAGCTCATGCAGGACCAACATCAAACCTCTGCCCTAAACTAGGTGCCTTAAACCAGGTCCCAGTGGATATTATTTCATAGGGAATGTAAATCTGAGGCTTGCAGCTCTGTCAGCAAACGTGGAGTAGATGTTCAAAAGCAATGGAAGCAGCCCATAGTAAGAAGATGTGTGCTATCGAAACTCAATAGGGAGAGAGAACTCAACTATGGAGAAAAGGCAGGCAGAGGAATGCCGTCCCAAGAACAGCCTCCGGTGAGAGACGCTATTGGATCACCAGGTATCCTGCCCACCTGCTGGGAGCATTGCTCTATCCCAAACGCCGGGAACTTTCTGGTCTGTGTGTGAGTTAGGATAATCTTAGGTCCTCCTTACTTCCCCAGGGTTTATCCTTCCTTAAAACCCTGTTAACTGAAGTCACCTGATAACTATAAAGCGGGATTAAAATTGCATTTAAGGAAGTTTGCCAACACCATTTATGCAATATGATAACCCTTGCTGTCTGCCTAGCGAGGTCAATTATCACTAACACATTCCAAAGGTCTACTGTATGCAGAGCAATTTGGAAAACATCAATGACATAGGCCACAGGGACATTATGACCCAATGAAAGGGAAATGTATAAATAATAATGCCCTGGATAAAATTTAACACCAAAAAACTGCATCATTGCAATGCAGTTCACCATGAAAAGCACAGACTCTGGACCTAAGCTGAGAAGCTGTTTAACCCTGGGTAAATTACTTCCATTTTTCTATGCCTCAGCTTTTTCATTTGTAAAATGGTAATATTAATAGTTCGCCTGCCACAGAGTGGTGTAAGGATTAAATGAGTTAATACATGTAAAATGCTAATTGTTACACTAATATTTATAGCTTATGATAGTGGAAAAGATGGACTGTACAAATATAAACATTGAGAATAATAAAAACAAAAAAAATCGTTTCAATTATATATTCATCTTTTATATTTGTGCTAGTATTTTAACATGCATCCATGCTCCTGGACAAGACCGTAAACTCCGGGAAGTTAGGGACCCTGTTTAATTTGCATGTCGTCGTCTTCTGGCCACTACCACAGTTTCTGGCACATAATAGATGCTGAATAATATTGGCTACATTAGTAAATGGACAATCTGAGCATGTCTAGCTCCTGTGGTCAACACACTCAATTAGTAGTCCAGTGCTAGCCCACGTTTTTCCTTTTCATCTGTCCAACAGAGGTTTTATTTCTTTGCCTTGCTCTTTCATTTATTTCTTGTCATGTAAGTCTCCTCAGCAATAGTGCAAGGACTCAAACTTGGTGTGGCTATATTCCTGTTTGATAAAGCACTTCCCCCACATACAAGTCTCTTCTATTTTCTAAGTGCAAATGATTTGTCACCTCTATTCTTCATTCTAGATTCCACCAGAAACCAAGTTCAAAAACTCAGGATCACCCAGTCCCCGTCTGTCCCTGGGTTCCCCAGAGATGGCCTCTGAGTCTGTTAATAATTGATTTACCATGAGCTGTGTGTGCATGAGAGTGGTGCTAGAATTCCTTATGGCATCCTTAGATCTTTTTTGCCACATCCTTTGCCCTGACTCTAAGAGGAAGCCAACCATCTCTCCTCTGGCCTGTGCCACAGATGTCTTCCACATCAATACAATCTGTGATCCCGACGGAAATGATAGTTAAATTTTGTTGCATCTGTTATTGGACCTATCTTTGTAGTAGGAGTAATGAAATTTGGCTTCCAAACTAATTCATCTTTTATGCAGATAGCCCAAAATAACCTGTAATGAAAACACTAAAGGTAGACACAACTGAGGAAGACAAAATGAATGGGGGAAAAAGTCAGTTCTTTTTCAATGACGCATGATGATTTTTGGAAAAATATCAATTCCGAGAACTATCTATAATCTAAATGGGTAGAAATTAAAATTATGCAAAGATCACTTTTTGTTGGTGGACGTGAAACTGTGGAAATGAGTGTTTGATAACCTGAAATATGCTCTTTCCAAAATACTGTTTTTACAGTGGAATTGGGAGGTGGCTATCATTTTGTTATCATTTTAACTATTTGTGGACATATGGGATCAAGGCAGGGAATATAAATGGGATTGCAGTTAAAGTATATCTAGAGGAATTAATTACAAGTATTTTCTAAAGGAACAAAAAATGATAATTCTGTCACTCAAAATTGAAGATGTTTAAGTTATATATTGAATTGATAATTTTTAAGAATTTCAAATAGTGTACTTTATGTTGATTAAACAAGATGTCAAGAGTTTTTGAATGGCAAAATAGTTTAACAATCTTGATGTTTTGGTGTTTGCCAAAAATATATCTTTGCAATTTCTGAATTATGTTAATGTCACAGCCTAATGTATAACAAATTTCTCACCCTAGAAGAAAACTTAATCCTATTTTATTTAGTTTTGCATACGCTTTACACAGATAAGAATACTCCTCTGGTTTTCTAGTGGCCTCATATGTGACTGGAAACAAGCTGGACCAGGGCCCCATCCCTCTACTCCCCATGCAGGCCCCTGTGGGTCCACCACCTTGCACATGGAAGACTACAGACAGTTTAACCAGTAAGCCAGAAATCCTGGGAAAGCTATCTGAGGATCAGACTACTCAAAGTACATGTGCATCATCATTGTAACTTTACTAATGATGAATATTTCTTTTGCCAAAAGGGATAAAATAATTTTTGCTTTCAACAAAAATAAAGAATTTTGCAAAGCAAAGATTTATGAGATAACCAAAGTTATTCTGGTTAAGAAAGGCTATAAAGATTACTGAATAAAGCATTCTTAGGGCCACTTCACATTGAATAATCAAAAGTTCTATCTTGAGAAGAAAAAACAAAAACAAAAATTAAATGCTATTCTAGAGAAACACATTTTGAGTCTTACCTCATTCTATTGGTTGCACCAGGTCTCATAATTATAAAGCAGGATTAGAATGTCCTTTGAAGAAGTTTATCAGCATGACTTATACAATTATATGAACATATATGGCAGAGATGACAACTCTGGGATTAAAATGTCTGGATTCAAATCCAGATTCTATCATTTCCTAGCTGTATCTGAGGCAACGGCTTAATCTCTCTCACTGCCTCTGTTTCCCCATGTGGAAAAAAAAGTACACTAATATCTACCTTGAGGGATTGTTGTATGGATAAGAAAGGTAACATACAAAGTTCTTGGAACTGCCTGGGTACCTAGTATTTATTAAATATTAAGTCACTATTGTTATTGTCAGTGTGAAGTGAGTAGGTCATCAACAACAAATATCCATGGAGTGTGAACGCTTTAGAAGACACTGTAAGATGTTGCAAAAAAAAAATTAAATTAAAAAAAATATATATATAATATATTCCTTAAGAAGATTATGATACAGTGGAAGAAGGGAAAATGCAAATTTAAGTGATAAACACAGAAATATAAATGGCATAATGAAGTCTAAGTAGGTTAAGTGGACTAATGTAAACAAATATTACAAATGTTAATTATTATAATTACCCTCCTACTACTTATTAATGATCAATAAATTAGTAAATTATACCCATGATGACACTTTTACTCCCATCACAATTGTTTTCTAAATAGGTGGCTATAAAATTTCTAAGAAAGTCTCATTCAAAAAACATTTTGAATGAAAACATAAAAGCAATTGTTAATTACTTAGCATAACAAGGAACATCCATCTCAAAATAGCAGCTAACATGATATATATCTATGAAACACTGGAGGCAATCTCTTTAAAATGGAGATATCAGTATTGTTAATCTTGTTCTTGGCATTCTAGCCACTGTAATAAGACATGAAATGGAAATAAGAGGTATAGCTATTATCATTTGCCAGTCGTGCTGTAGTCTACTTAAAGTTTCCAAAGAATAAACTAAAAATTAATACAACTAATAAAAAATTTACCAATAAAGTTGAAGACAAAGTAAATATAAAAATCCAGTAACTGTCAGGGCACCTGGATGGCACAGTTGGTTAAGTGCCCAACTCTTGATTTAGGCTCAGGTAATGATCTCACCTCATGAGATCAAGCCCTGTGTAGGGCTCCACACTCAGTGTGGAGTTGGCTTTCTGCTTGAGCTTCTCTCTCTCCCCTCCCACTCATGCTCTCTCTCTCTAAAATAAATAAATCTTTAAAAAAAATTTAGTAACTGTCTTAGATAATGCCATTTAGTAATAATAAATGTAAGGATAAAAAGATTCTTTTCACAGTTGCAATTTAAAAAAGTTAAACACCTGAGAATAACTTAGGAAAGACTAGGGCTTCTAGGGGCACCTGGCTGGCACAATCTATTAAATGTCTGACTCTTGGTTTCAGCTCAGGTCATGATCTCAGGGTCATGATCTCAGGTTCGTGAGTTCAAGCCATGCGTTGAGCCCTGAGTCTGCTTAAGATTCTCTTGTCTCCATCTGCTCCTCCCCCCACTTGTGCTCGAGTACACACTCTCTCTCTGTCTCTCTCTCTCTCTCAAAAAAAAAAAAAAGAAAAGAAAAGAATAGGACTTCTATACACCACCAACACCCCCCCTTCCAGGAAAAAAAAAAAAAAAAACCCTTATGACAATTTACCAAAAGACAAAATGAAAGTTGAACAAAGATGATATACCATATTCCTAGATGGGAGAGTGAATATTATAAAAATACCTACTTTTCATGGATTGATTATAATTTTCAGGTAATTGTAATACCAGTGAAATTGTTTCAAAGTTGGCAAGGTGATTACAATATCCTCTGCAAGGACGGCTATAGGATAAGGTCAGATTTCATTTGGATTTAAGAAAACATGTCTTATACAACCAAGCTTATGGAATAAGGATCATGCACATACATATGCATAGGAAAAAGTCTGGAAGAAAATTACTTTAAAAATGTTTATCTTTGGGTGGTGAGATTATGGACAGATTTCATTTTCTTGTTGTCCTTCTGTATTTGCCAAAATCTTTACAATAACTACTTATTGATTTTAGAATCAGTGGAAATATACCTTTTTTAAGAGAAAAGAAGAAACAAAATAATAAAGAAATAGCTTGGGCTTTGGAAGCAAGGTTGAACTCCAACAAAAATGATAATTTTGCCACACTCAGTAAAACCTGAATTGATACACTGAAAAGCCACTTATAAGGACTGTAAGCATATACTTATGATTAAATCCTGTGCTGAGACTAGGCAACCACATGGGTATCATCTGTTAACTTGCTAATTATTGACAAAATACCTTTTAATGCCTAGACTTGGCATGAAAGAAGAAAATGCAATACCGGTGAGAAAAGCCTAGAAATTTTGCAAAAATGAAGATGACCTTTTGAGAAGAGCAAGAAGTTGGGGGGCTGGTGGAGGGGGGAGCAGGAGAATACTTGGACAGAGAAATGAGATGTGAAGTCACTGCCAATGAGATTCAACAGATGTTGTGGATTCTGTCCTGGCCCTGGGTCAAGATGGCCAAGGCTCCTCAGTCAATTTGATTCCACTTTACAAGGATTGACAGAAGTCTCCCGTGAACTCAGCACACGATTAGATGCTGCAATAGTCACAAAAACAGTGGGAAAACATGGCCCTTGATCTCCAGGACCTTTCAATCTGGTTGCAGAGGCAAGATAACACGTGAACAACTTGAAAACAACACAAAAGAATGAATAGATTAAGTGCCTATATGAGAGGTTCAGAGAATTGGTGTAATAGAAGGCCACTGAAGGATAAAATTTAGGGGCCAGAGTAAAAAGGACAATGTTCATGCCCCAGGAAACATGTTGTGGCTTGTGAGTTCATCCTTGAGTCCTCCATTCCCCCTTTGATGTTGCACAAGAATCTCCTATGAGCTAGCTGGTCTCCAAACTGTAAGTCAGTCTTTAGAAACTCAGCCTGTCTCTTAAACAATAGCTTTGTCTCGAATCACATTCTTTAAAAATCCTATCAGTGCTTAATCATAGCACTTCTCTCTGACAAAACCCTTACTTGTCCTAAATTCATGAAACTGGGATGCCAAGATGTTTTCCACTGAAGTCAATTTAGCCAAGCTGTGATAATGTAAGAGACTCAAGAGAAATAGTGTTTTAAACAGCTCTGAATCAGATACAAAAAAAAAAAAACCAATGTGGGCAACGATCCAGCCAGAGAGCAGGCTTTTCACATAGACTACTCTTGAGATCCATGTCAATATCGGATTGCATCAAAAATTTCACAGGGAATTGGATTATTTAGTTTTCTTTGACTGGAATTCAGAGGCAAATGGAATTCAGAGTGAGATCTGAAGAGATAAGGTCTTTGTTTTTGAAGGGATACCAAGGCCTTAAAGTGATCAAGAGATCTCCAATGGAGAAGGGTTCAAATTATAGACAAAATTAAGCCTAACACACACAATTGCATTGGCTCCCACAAAATAAACATGACACATAGAAATACAGCAGGTTGGCTTAATAAAATCACAATATTACTCATTACAGCAAGTTTCTCATTATGTCATATGGGAATGAGATCTATAGGAATTGGTGCATTCTTTCACAAGGAATTAATTTAATCATCCAGGATATTTCTAGTACATGATGAAATCAAACCTGGAGTTGGAACTTAAGCATTCCCAGGATGAAAATACTTAGTCTCACATTCTGTCCTTGTGTCAGGCAGTAACACTGAACATAAAACTCACTCAAAGTGTACTTCAGCCTCTTTGGTAGAATTTCTTTGACACCTGTTAAATTTTAAAGAGCTCTGTGAAAAGCATTTTCTTAACTATTCAACTGCCTCTTGATTCATTTATGTTCATGGAAATGCTCTGACAGCTTAAAGTTGAAAGTACACTGCTTACTAACATTTTTTCTCTGGTGTTCTTTCTCACTCGTCCTTGATATGGGCATACTCATAAGTGGACAACCAATTTGAAATTCTTATGGGCCTGAAATCCAGGGTAATTTAAGGCCCAATTCAAGATAGGGAAAACCAAATCTTAAAGCTATGTCTATATGATTGAAACAACCAGATTTCTACCAGCTCTGTTACTCCAATCACCTTTACCACTGATGTGAACTGCTGAGTGTACAATTGCACAGACGTATCATACTGATAAAACCCAAAGTACCAAATCGACCATGTCTCAGAATAGCTGATGACCACACAGATACCGAATCCATACACAACCACCTATAATTGTCTCCAATGGGTCACATTCTTTACTCTTCTGTGTCATAAAAAGTGTCCTTTTCTGAGATGTCTTTTCTCTTCTTCCCCTGTCTAAGCCCTTTGGAAACCATCATCTCCAGAATGTCTTCTCTGATTGTGAGGTGCAAAGATCAGGCTCCCCAACACTTTCCTTACCCCAATGCACCTTAAGCAAACACTCCCAAAGAATCGGGCAACTCGAATTCCAATCCCAGATTGGTCGTTTGCCAACTGTGTGGCCCTATGCAAGCTTTCGTGCCATGTAAGATGGAGGTCATGGTAGCGCTTGACTCATAGGGTGGATGTGAGGATTATAGGAAGGATATTTACATGAAGCGTAGAGAAGAGCCCAGCACAGGGGAACATTTGATAAAGATTAGCCTATGAACATTGAATCATACCCACTGTTTTTCTTTTAATATATGTAAGCTATTTAATGTTATTTAAGCTTTTTTGTTGATATTTTGTATGTTACGTTGTATATTAATACATCCTTCAGAAATTCATGCAATCTAAATATGTAATCTAAACTCACTTGTTAGATTGTTGAAATGATTTTTTACTGAATGGAGCCAAATTATTAGTTCAGGCCAAGCCCATCTCCAGTTTTATTAAGGAAATGAGTGAGCATATGGGCTTTGGGGCACAGAAAGTAGATTTCTCCCCCCACAGGAATACATTGGTTCTATAATCTAAGTTTCTTGGGTCTGGCTATAAATAACTATATAGACTTTGTGACCAGAAACAATAATAACATTATTTCTAGATATTCAAGTCTATTCAGTAGTAAAAAATATAGAACAGCTAGTCATGATAAAGTATACACAAATAACTGTTGAGAAGATTTTTTTAAGTTTATGGACCTACAAATGTTATTTCTCCTTCTATGCCTATTGTTTTGGTTTTTCTCACAGCCTGTTAGTTTTTTTTTAACTATCAAGCAAAAAATAATGATAAAAGAAAATTCAGTATCTCCTTGATATAAGAGCTTTAAGATCCAAGAATCTGAATGTCCTTTCTTAAAATGGCTGACAAAGTACTGAGTCAAAAAATTTTAAGAGCAAACAAACAAAAACACAGATGAATCCTAGTGAGAATACTAAAGCTCAAGGACAAAGAGAAAATCTAACAATTTTCCAAGGTTGGGGGAGGGATTACCTAAAAGAACAAAAATCAGTTTGCCATCATATTTCATATCAACGACTGCGAACTAAAAGATAATTGAGAAATGCTTTTTAAATCTAAGTAAACATGACCTTGAATGTAGTATGTCATAACCAGATAAAAATCAATCCAGTGTGAAGGAAAAAAATAAAGATATTGCTATACGTGGAATGATATATGAACCTTACCACCGAGGCATCTCCTCTGGTTGTAGAAAATACAAAATACAAAAGAGGAATTTAAAACAAAAGAGGAATTTTTAAAAAGTACAACATGTTACAAAAGGATAAGAAGAAAACTAGCACTTATAATTAAGTCTAAATTATTTTTGATAACATAGCTAAGAAGCTCGATGCAGTTCTTAAGAAATGCCATATGAAACAGAGGAATAGTGTTTTAGAAATGAGTAAGTCTAGAAAATTCCAAATGATTTAATCAAAATAAAGGAAGTAAAGGAGGAAAGGGAAAAGTAAAAGCATGCTACCAGTCTTGTCATGTTGAGGGTGGAGAAAGAAGTTAGAAATTCAGGTTAATTCTCAATGTTGATTAAAATATATAGGTTTAACTATGACAATTAAGGTTGTATGGATGGGTAGCCGATTTAATGTGGGAAAGTTCTATCTAAAGATGTGACTATAGGAGGTGTGGTTCAGTGGGGGCCATCACTGGAGACTAACTGCCACAAAGAGAGTCTATCAGACTGATAGCGTATGTTCCCTGACCTAGCAACTTTATTTCTAGGAACTTAGCTACAAAATTGTTGCACACAGGCACAAAGATATGTGTATAGTTAGCATTGTGGAACCCAATCCAAACGGTCTTCTAAGTGGAATTGGTTTATAAAGTATGTGCTTCTTAACAGTGGAATACCTATGGAGCCATTAAAAAGACTGAAGTAGATTTATTAACACAGACACGGAAAGATATATTGTTACATGAAAAATGTGCTGAAGCTAGTATGTAGGATATGACCTCAGTTTATGAAACCTGAAAACCCAATGGGTGTGTGTTTATGCATTTATATTTACAATGCAAAGAAAAAAGTGTTGCAAACAAAAGTAGAGGAATAGAATGGAGATACATGGCAAAGAAGGATTTTTTTTTAAGATTTTATTTATTTATTTGACAGAGAGAGACATAGTGAGAGAGGGAACACAAGCAGGGGGAGTGGGAGAGGGAAAAGCAGGCTTCCAACTGAGCGGGGAGCCCTGTGCAGGGCTCAATCCCAGGACCCTGGGATCATGACCTGAGCCCAAGGCAGACGCTTAATGACTGAGCCACCCAGGTGCCCCAAGAAGGATTTTTAAATTTACTCAAATACCTTTGTATTCTGGATATTTTTTACAATAAACATGTAATACTTTTGTAATTTTATATACAAAACAAGAAAATCATATCTCTATATAAATATAGATATATATAAAACTTCAGTGATACAAAGTGTTGTATTCTATGGTTTAAAAAGTACAAAACCAACCTGTTTTAGAGAGAGTGGAGAGATCAAAATTACACTGTTAGACATGAGTGCATATTAGATTTTATGTGACATCATCATCATGCAGTGAAATCCAGAGAGAGGAAGGAAGGACAGAAGGAAGGAAGGAAGGGGGGGGGGAAGGAAGGAAGGGGGGAAGGACAGAAAGAGGGAAGAGGGAGGTAGGGAGGGAGGGAGGGTAGTAGCAAGTACCATCGAGATGAGCAGATACTGCCTCACGCGACAGAAAATGGCCTCTTTCAAACCATGACATGGCTTACATTTGTTGTAGGTTTCTACTCTGTGAATTTTGGTATCTCTCTCTGAATAGGTTAAGGGTATTCTTCAACTAAACTTTCCATCTGGACCCAACAGCCAAACACTAAAGTGAGAGGGATGAAGATACAGACTGTCAGGGCAGCAATTATTTTACCTTTGGGAACGGAAACTATTTTTGTTCAAAAAGAAAGTTTGCAGACACATCATTTCACATTCAGCTTCATAATGCTAAACACACAAAAATGATTTGCTATGGAAAACATGTAACAAAGTGGGTGCAAGCCAGTTGTCCTAGAAAATTACCCAAAGACAATAACAGCCAATATGTTTATCAGTCTCTCTCTCCACATTTATGGAACTTCCATTCTGTGACGAGATACAGGGGCTAAAAAGTTGACAAGGACATCATCTGGGTACTCAAGGAGCTGACAGAAGGGTGACAAGTATCCTTCTAAGTAGTTAATTGTAGAACAATTTGAGAAGTTCCATAACAGAGGCAAATAAAGAGCATCCTGACTTCTTGTGCAGTTATAAGCAACTTGCTTGGTCTATTTGCGCCTCAGTTTCCTCATTCATAAAATAGAAACAATAATTGTGCTACTTGATAAGGGTGTTCTGGCGGTGAAATGAGAGAACACACAGACATCCACACACAAAGTGAACAGTCGGTAAAAGTTAGCTACTATTATTTGAGAAGGCAGAATTAGGATCCTGGACTCAGACTGCCTGGGTGTGAAACTTGATTGTGGGAACCTACCACTTACTACATTGAGTCTTGGGTTTCTCATCAAACATGGCGGATGATACAAGTAAGTGGGTCAGAGGCTGCTGTGCGGATTGAAGGAGATCAGCTATGAGAAGGACTTAGATCAGAGACTGGCACCTACCAACTTGATTCATGTTAGTCATTATCACTATCAAAATGCTTCAAAAGGCAAAAGGAAATAACAAGGAACTCTTCCTGAGGGTAACAGATAATGTTCTGAAGAGGACATAGAGGTGACAGGAGGGCTGGTCTCTGAGTAATGAGCAGGAGTGCTCCAAGCAGGGAGGGTGAGGGAGGAACAGGGTGAGCCAAAAACACAGCAAGAGCAAAGGCAGAAGGAATTTAATGATGATGAGGAGGAGGAGGCCGCATAAACGTCCTTTAGGTTCTGAGAATTATGAACCAAGTTCAGCGAGAAATGATAAGCCAGACAACTTGGTCAGCGCATCTGGGGTTGTTGAACAACTGAAGAACAAGGCCAGTGTGTGCCCTGTGAGCAAAACGTAGAGAGGTCCCCTGGAAAAACAACATCAAAAGGTGGGAGGAAGCAGCGAAGGCAGCCCCAGAAGCAAGCTTAGAGAGCAGAGCTGATAGAATCAGAAGATGAGGAGAAGGGAAAGAGTTTCAGTAAGAAGTGGCTGGTCAACGGTGTCAAACGTTGCATAAACTTCAAGTTGGGTGACAAGGAAAAGCGAGACCATTGAACTGGCTGATGAGAAAGATGCTGGTGAGAAACCCTTTATAATTGTGGTGTTGGCGGAAGCTAGACTGTAATGGGTTGAAGACACTGAGTATTGGCTAAGTATAGACCTCTTTCAGGAAGTTTAGTGATTAATAAAAACAAAAAAAGAAGGGAAAGAAACAGTCTCCTAGAAACTAAAAGATGTTCATTTTTAAATGTCCAAATAAGCAAAATGCACTTTTGGGAATAAGGGTAAAAACTTCCCAACGCAAAAAAAAAAAAAAAAAAAAAAAAAAGGGAAAAAAATTACCAAAAAAAAAAAAAAAAAAAAAAAAAAAAAGTATGGGAAGAAAGTTGAGAGACTAAAGACCGAAATACTTGGTTGAAATGGGATTAGGGGATTAGAGCTGGGGGTGGGGCAGAAAGTTGAAAACCACAGAACTTGAAATGACTGGGAAATTAAGATGCCAAAAAAGAAGGGAAAGGAAAGAGTAAGGACAATCTAGTGGATGTGCTGAAAGAACATGAGGCGAGCTTAAAGTGCAGCAGGAGAAGGCATCCCAAAGACAGAGCTGTCCCCTGCATCTCTCGAGATGAGCGGGGGACACGGTAGCTTCAGAAAACATGGTGCTCCTTACTTACAATTTGGACTCCTGTTTGCTAAACAGTCCTCAGTTCTAAATATGAAGGCCTATGTTGGCAGCGACAGAGGTTTGTCCCTTAGCTGGAGTTAGGGTCCCCTTTAGCCAGAGCCAGACCCCAGATTCTCTCGTGGAATATTCACCCACCTAGGGCACTTGGCCAAAAAGTAGGCCTGTCCTAAACAAGCCAGCATGAGAAACTGAGCAGAAATCTATAACATATCAGAGTAACAGAAAGGACTGCCGGGCAATGTGAACAGTGGAATTTTGGGAATGAAGGAGAATAGTGGATTTTTTTTTCTGAAATATCTAGAAAAATCTGCCTTGGAATGTTTTGATCAGCTCTTGGATCAGAAGCCAAGTGTTTTTGGAAAATATGGTCAGTTGCTCTGCTCCGTGTGGTTCCCAAGTCCCACATCTGTCGACTGAGGAAGGCTCATTTTAAGTCCCACCAACTCTGCGCAGTTAGGAAATCAAACGATTCTCCCCTTTGCGTTTCTTTCGTTTTCACAGGAACGTGTGTCCCCAGTACAACGCCGATGCCCTATCTTCCTAACCATATTGTTAGCCCCAATTTTGTTTTGGTTTCCTTCTTTTGTCTAAAAGGAGTTAGAAAATGTGTTAAAAGATAAGAGTTTTAGGACACCCTGGGTGAGGCCAGCTCTTATCCAATCAGAGAGCTTTTTTACGTGGAAAACACCCCTCACCGAGGCTGAGGTTCCTGTTCGAAATAAACATTTTGATGAAACATTCTGTAAAGAAGAACTGGTTCTTAAGTGAAGGAATTGGTGCTTACACCCCAGTGCAACAGTGAACTCCTTCCCGGAACATTTTCCTGTTGTTATGTAAACACTACCTAAATGGGGCTGTTAGAGATAATTGCTGATATTCTCCCACCCTAGGGACTTGGGGAGACTAGAAAAGATGAGAATGATTAAGAGGAGCCACGGAGGCAAAGGAGGAAGGGCCAGATTACTGGTGACAACCAAATGTCTCTTTTGTAGGCCAGAGACTTTGAGAAATTATTTTTATACCTGGTTTCTATTTCTATTTCTATTCTGGCTCCTGGGTAGACAGATGATGTCTCAGGATCTCTCTGAACGCTTTCTGCTTACGTTATGTGTGTTCAGAATACCTTTCGCGTCTTGAAAGTAAATGTGGACAAGACTCCTAAGACATGGTAATATTTAAATTGTGAATACATAATTTTTAGAGACGAGGCATTTTTTTTTAGAACATTATAATCTATTCTCACCATCTTCTATTTTGCTAACTTCAGAGAAAAAGAACCAAAGACTTGGCTTCTAATCAGCCAGCTTCAGCAAGGAAGTCGAAGGCAGTATCCGGGAGCTCACCATTCAGCAAATTATATCTGCCTTCCCTGTTTATGCGATGGCTGGTATATGTGTAGACCCCACATGAGACTTGGTGTTTCAAGCCAGAAGAGCGAGATCAACCCTCCAAGTTAGAAAGGGTCTGGGAGGGGTTGCCGTGTCTCTGTGCGCCCCCCCCCCCGCCGCCCAGTAAACCACCTGAGCCACTCCGCCATCACCATAGTCCATGACTGGAGCTCTCTTGGATTTCCATCTGCCAAGCACTCCTTGCAGGAAAGCCTCCTGGGGATAAGATGGGGCTCCTTCTAAACCATTGGAGTTACTCTGTTTTTCACTGCCCTTCCAGAAAAAAATTTCACGTTTAACAAGCCCTAAAACAAAAACAGAAACAAAACAAAAAACGAAAAGAGGGGCACCTGGGTGGCTCAGTCAGTTGAGCATTGAACTCTTGACCTCAGCTCTTGTCTCCATCTCAGGGTTGTGAGTTCAAGCCCCACATTGGGCTCCACGCTGGGTGTGGCGCCTACTTCAAAAAAAAGAAAAAGAAAACAACCTGCAAGAGGGCAGTGCTTAACGCCATCTTGCAGAATTTCCCATTCTGGCCAAGATATTAGTGTTTGTTTTGCCTCCGACTTGCCGGGAGACCTGAAACCACCAGCAAAACAGCTTGGTGACTTAGTTTACCTCTCCATGAAATATTTGCCTACTCCTTGGGGTTGTGAAATAAAATGTCCTCGGAGTGTTATGAACTTACATGTTTGCATAATCTGTTCCCTAGCATTTAAAGTCTGTTGAGCTAATCCAGATGGAGGCATGCAGCAAAATCAGAATTCAAATGAACCAGGTGGAAGCGAGTTAGTATTATTGTGTTATGAATGAGGCTGCACCAAGCTTGCATTAGCAAGGAATGGCAGCCTGCACCACCTCTGTAAGATGCCGTACTTTCTGGTGGGGGTTTTTGTTTGTTATTCTTGCTGAGTGAATCCTTAACAGAATACACTTGGGAGGCCAGTGTGAGACAAAGCAGGTTTAGGCTTTAATTTTTCTTATATTCTGATTAGGGGAAATAGTTTGAATCCAGAAGGATGTCACTGAGTGCAAACACAAACCTGGAGCAAGGCCCATTGGGCATGAATCTCAGGGGCTATTAATCTGCAACCTTCAATTTGTAAATATGCAGGAGACTGAGTCAGTAGAAAAAAAAATAATTTTAAACATCTGTGGTATTCTTTCTGTTCCAGATTAATTACACTGCTTGTTTGTTGATGCTGACCAGAATTTTCAATCTTCTGATGCTATGCTCAGAACGTCATAAGTATTTTTCTATGTGTTTATCACTTACTCCCATGAAACTTTATCGCTGCCCCAGTCTGTCTCTCATAATTTATTTTAGGTCCTAATTTTGTTCTTTTGCTCGCCTGCCCTAGACCTCTTTATCCTTTTACGCTGAGCAATACGCAACTCTTTTTCAGCGAGTATTTATTATTACTTTGAAGAGATACCTTGTTAACACACAGTCCCACACACATACACATCATTCAATCAAAATGATGATATAAGTGAAAATCCAAACATGCCGTTTAATCATTTAGAGAGGCTGATAATTATTTTCAATCAGCTAGGATTGCTCTGTCAGTTCAAAGAATTATTAATGAGAGCCAAGTTTGTTAATAGATTGTGAGCAGCCCTTTTCTGTGAGTGGGGGAAGATGCCAGGAAGGTCATTCTAGAAGCTGCTATCCAGCCCTTATGTCATACGCCCATGAAGCCCATCCTCGCGTTCTGAGTTTCCAAGAGCCCAACTCTTAAAATCTCTATCCCGTGATCCGTGAGGGTACCTTGCCTGAGTCGAATCGTGGCAGCTCTAAATAGAGGAGAATCACAAAGGTTTCTGTTGTTTTTTTCCTAAAATAGCCCAGTTTGGAAGTGAGAAAGGGGCCGGTCTTCTGCAGTGTGTAAAGCAGCCGCAATGCTCACCTCCAACTCCAGTCTGCCTTAACAGTCATCGTCCCTTCTCTTTCCCCTCCCCCACAACCAATGGCCTGTGTCTTCTCTGGCTCCAGGATGACCAGAGAGCCCCTGTTTGGGGACTCAGGCTCCCTTCCCTCACTCTTGGCCCCAAGAGCTTCTCCTCAAACCCCAGCCAGCTCCCATGATCTTCCTTTCCTCTTGTCCAAAAACTCAAAGTCTTGGCCAGCTTTGGGTTTCTTTTTCACCCTGCTATGATGTACTCTGTTCCCTGGAGTTTTCTGTTTCCAGGCCAAGGCACACAGCGGCTCACTTCTTTCCTCCTCCTAATGATAATTCCCACAGCTCTTTTTGTTTTGTGGGTTTTACTGAGAATCGCCAAGGAGAAAAAAAGAAACAAAAGAACCCACATGGAAGAAATGTGACGCATAAGAACCCTTCTTTGCTTCATTCAACAATAGCCTTTATTGATCCCTCCCTACCTGTTGAGCACTGCCTTCTAGAATCTAATAGTTGTTTCTGCGCTATGCTTCTGGGATGATCTTGGAAGCCCCATTGGCCACTGACTTCCCTTGGCAAATAGTTCACTAACCTCTTCTCTTAACAAGGAGGGCAAAATGAAAAGCGGGTAGTTTTAGGTAGTTTTTCTTTCTCTATAGCTCTTCAGATGGATAGCATATGCGTCATTGGTTCTCCTACCTTATAGATATCAAGAGCATAACAGAAGCTAAATTAAATTAATACACACACACACACACACACACACACACAGTAACTCTAATAATAGTGCAATTATTTGACATTGAGACTATTTTGAAAACTCCAGAATATCTCTTCCTTTTCTCATACCCACGCCACCCAATCCCCTCCTACTACTATTTCGATTAATGA
The DNA here is from genome assembly GCF_003265705.2 of Callorhinus ursinus. Classification (NCBI taxonomy): domain Eukaryota; kingdom Metazoa; phylum Chordata; class Mammalia; order Carnivora; family Otariidae; genus Callorhinus; species Callorhinus ursinus. The sequence continues at coordinate 55,077,837 of NW_027397068.1, read as the reverse complement.
GGGTTTTCTGTTGGATGCTAATAATTTAGCATCTATCTAGGGATGTGCTCATAAACTGGCTCTCTGAAAAGGACAAATACACAAAAAGCCCTGATTCACAATGTTTGTGAGAACAAGTCCTAGCATACCACTTACACTTCCAGGCTTTTCTCTTCTCAAAGCTTACCCTGTGCTTCCTGCCTTTCATTTGCAAAAACTATATCATAAGTAAATCCCCACAGAATGTGAAGCACTGAATGAAAAGTCTCTGTGTTTTTTCCCTGCCAGGGCCATGGTACTCGTCATGGAGGGCTCCTGGAAGAGGCCCTCAACCCAATGGGTGAAATCCACGGTCAGCAATGAAGGGGCCTCTAGGCAAAAGGTACACCCCCTCCGTGGCAGTGCAGGGAGGGACAGAAGAATGCCAGCATGGGCACAAGGAACTTAAGAGCAGGGACTCCTAAGCCAGAACGCCAAGGTTGGTGATATTGGGCAAGTCACTTGACCTCTCTGTGCCTTCATTCTTCATTTGAAAAATAAGGATAGTAATATTGTATTTCATGGAAACTGAGCCATCATCTATTGTAAAACATACCATTATTTTATGTTCCATTAAGAAATTTTAAAATGCTGCCAATTAAACTATGACATGCCATTAAAAGTAAGACACATCCCAATTTCACAGATGCTAAGATATGAGAGAAAAATCTGTTTTAGAGCCGATGGATGATGGTAATAGCTTCCTCATAGGGTTGTTGGAAAGATTCAATGAGCTGCTATATGCTTAGAACAGGGCCTGGCACATTGTAGGAACTATGACTTCGCAATTCTAGAATTTGCTATTACAGGATCATTATTATTGCAAAGAGATTAAGGAAAATAAAAAAGATGCAAAATATCTGACTCCAGCATTAACACTTTAGATTTCCTTGCAAGATGAAGTATGAGCTAAAATGGTTCTAAACTAGCATTTTTCAAGCTATTTTTCTTATAACCACATGGGCCTCAGGGACAGCAAGAGAAAAGAACTAGAGGTGGGAGTAAGGGTGGGGTGAAAGCCAAGCAAGGGAAATTCTCAGTCCCCACAGGCAAAATGCAACCAAAGCAGCTCCATTTTCATCAGCTGAATGGACTGGAGTTGGATGTAAGGTTTCATTTTCATTGTAATCCTGGGCTTAAATATATATAGGTGTGTCTAGCCAGCTTACAAAACACTTGCCCCCTGGTAGGTAGCAACCTCGGCAGCTGCACAGGGAGGATCTTTCACAATCATAAGCTAATTCTCCCTCGGACTCACAGAAAGCGCTCTTGGTGGTGGGCAGGTAGGAGCCATGCCCCGGGATCCTTCTCCCAGCAGCCTGCACTGGCTCCTCGCGCACAGCTCCCTCCACCCACCGAGCCTCGGCCATCACCCCAGGGACGTTCCTGTCTGCACCGGAGCTGTTTAAATGTTCAAGTCCAGTAAGCAAGGACCGAAGCAAGAAATTTAAATACGGTAGCAAAGTTGATACCCTAAACGCCTCTCTAGTGGTTTCCTTAGCAACAGTTCTTACTTTTTAGGGCTCACCTTGGCTACAGGCTGCTTTAGCAATCGTCTGTCAGACCGATTTCCAAAACAGCTCAAGTCCCACTCAGAACCCAACCTTCTAAGCAGAAGCTGGAGTAGGAAACATAACACATTTTTGAACAAAGGTTTAAAATCTCCTTAAAAGTACTCATAGCCTCCCTCGAGATCCATCCAGGCCAGTAAATATATATATATATATATATATATATATATATATATAAACTAAGTGGGGACAAACGAATGACCAAAGGTGCTGTACTTTGATTCCAACTACCTAACGAACATACATGGACATGAAGAACAATATCTGAGAATGAAAAGGGCCACTTTGAGGCATTGTAAAAGTGGGAGATTAAAGAATAATTTTATATTCTTGTTTAATATGGCTGGATTTGTGTTTTATTAAAAATGTCAAGGGGCACCTGGGTGGCTCAGTCAGTTAAGCATCTGACTTTGGCTCAGGTCATGATCTCATGGTCCTGGGATTGAGGCCCCCCCCCCACCCCCCAGGCCTGCATCAGGCTCCGTGCCCAACAGGGAGTCTGCTTCTCCCTCTTTCTCTGCTCCTCCCCCTGCTCATGTGTGCTCTCTCTCTCTCTCTCTCTCAAATAAATAAAATCTTTTTTAAAAATGTCAAAGCACCTTTCACACATTCATTCAACAAACATTTGTTGTACACATAACTTGTGTTTACCCTGGTTTACTCCACCCCATGCTCATGTTTTCTGCACTTCTCTCATATCTCCAGGTATTTCAGCCTGTCTATATCTGTGCCTTGGGTGTATAAGCTTGACCTATACTGTCAGGCTCTTTGATGGCAAAAGATTGTCTATTTTTACCCTGTAAACCGTAGCTCTTCCCTCCCATGGATACTGTAATACTTGAGTTACATAAAACAAGATCAAGGGTACAAGGTCAGCTAACATACCAGATGAATTACAGAAAAAGCTCTTCATGCTTTCCCCCAAGTAGGGCTGGTGATTCCCAAGACAGAATAGAGAACATCTGAAACTCCAGGGCCACTGTTTGAAAAGGGATGTTGGTACTTGTCTAGGGTAAGGACAGTGAATCAATCAAAGTTCAATTAGAGAAACAAATCTACCATGAACAATGTAGAATAGGGATTTATGACAGGGGCTAAACTTTACACAAGTACAAAAGCTGCTGGAAAAGTACATGTATGCAAGTTGCTTCTATGGCTGGTGTTGGGCATGAGGTTGCCATGGGCCTGGGCCAGCAGTCAGGAATGAGAACATGAATCAGAACCTGAGACAATCAACCGGAACCTACCAGGACAAACTGGGACTCACCTCTGTCTGGAAATCACATCTGTCTTTCCTCATCCTCAGTGTCAGTGATGAGGTGATCTGCATGGTAAAGCCAAGGCGATGTACCACACAGGTGCATGTCCATCCAGCTAGGGGCTTCTGCTGGAGGAGCTGTGGCCTTGGGTGGTCCACAAGGTGAGCAAGCAGATCAGCATCCACACAAAAGACGGCCATTGTGCTTGCATTCCAGCACTGCCCCGCCCCCGTCAGTTGCTTCACTTATGCCTTTCTTTAAATGTATCTTGTGCTCAGTAGTAACCCGGAGCCATACAGGGAAAGGGACTGTGGGAAACGGACCATGGGGCTTCTGGTTGAGCGAGTAAACAAAGCCGCACCACAGACCTCCCCACTTCCCTACCCAGAATTTCGTAGAAACGACGACTATAACAATTCTAAATTCAATTTAATGTGAGGCTTGGTACCCAATCTGGAAGCCCTGGAATTTCTAGAAGAATCACTTAGAGGTCTCATTCTCATGCCTAAATTTAGGAATGGAAAAGTCAGTGCAATGGACGAACCTTATAGAAAAGGAATAGAAATAGAGTATTTAGATTGGGAACTATTTGAAATTATACTAATGTTCATGTCTTCTGCTGCCTAAAAAGCAACTATAATTGCCCCCCCTTATCTGCAAGAGATACCTTCCAAGATCCCCAATGGATGCCTGAAATAACTCTATACACACTATGTTTTTTCCTATACATAAAAATCTATGATAAAGGTTGACTTATAAATTAGGCACAGTAAGAGATTAACAACAACAATATTAAAACAGAACAATTATAATAATACACTATAACAAAAGTTATGTGAATATGGTCTCTCTCTAAATATTTTATTGTACTGTACTTATCCTTCTTGTGATTATGAGAGATGATAAAATGCCTACATGATGAGATGAAGTGAGGTGAATGATGACGTAGTGTTAGGCTACTACTGAGTTTCTGGCAATATCTCAGGAGGAGGATCACCTGCTTCTGGACCAAGGTTGGCCACAAGTGACTGAAACCCTGGGTACCTGAAACCACAAAAAGCAAACCGGGGGTAAGGGAGAACTACTGTACCAGTAGGTATTAAAGAATTTTCCAAATGCCTTAATTGTCTCTGTCCCCCTCCAAAAGGAAAAAACAATGAACAAAAACACAGAGAATCAGGGGGAGGAGGAGGTTGATCTTTGTATGAAGAAGCCATTTATGCATTCATTACAAAAAGTTTAACCAAACATTGACAGAGTACCTAACTAGTTCCTCTCCTGGGCTGGACACTGTGCCGATAGTGTCCTCCATGAGGACGTCTTAAGGGAGGATCAGTTCTCAACATGTTTGAACTGACAGCTGCTATGCAACAGCCTGGCACCTAAACAAATCGCTGGCCACTGGCCCTAAACCTGGGAATGGCCAAGGGCAGGTGCAGGCAATGGACACAAGGAGCATTCTCTCAGAGGTAAGACAGAAGCCCACTACCAGGGTGCTAGCTGAGCCCTTTAGATTAAAAATTATGTACAAATATTCATTAAAAAGAGCACCCAACTAAAAGCATCATCACCATCATCATCATCATCGACATAACTACTAGTCCCAACACGATCTGCGAGTAGCGGGACATTTGTCCTACACAGACGTGAAGTCCAGCCAAATATCCTTGTGGGCTAAAGCAACCGCAGGTCATAGACCCAATCAATAGAGGCTGAGCCACTGGATGAGGGCCAGAAAATTCTCTACTTTGATTTTTTCCACTTGGTAGAATAAGAACCCCTGTGCTGCATTGGTAAAGACCACTGCTGTGCCTCTTCCCTTTCCAAAAGGCAGGCTGGACATCACTATTTTGGAAACATGACATTTTTCACATTCATGAGCTGGGTTGGGTTTTGTTTTGCTGGGGTTGTTTCCCGTATAATGATTATTCACATACACCTGACTAACCACCTGTCAAATTAAAAGTCAGGGGCCTCCCGTCAGGAATTCTGGGGAAGGATTTTCTCCCATGGAGGCTGCATCAGGAGTTACCTGTTAGAACAACCCAGATCGCCCCAGCTGACTGCAGGCTCACTCTTGCCCCGTGGTGCTATCCACCACTTCTAAGAGTCCTGGCAGATTCCTGGGAAGTCTGATTCCACGCAGTGGGGACTTAGCTGAAGTCAGTCGAGAAAATGGCGTCCTCTCTCTCCCATTTGGACGCAGTGTCACAGTAACATCCTTCCTAATAGTTTCTGTAAGGTTTATTTGGCTGTTTCTGCTTTTATTCTAAAATAGCTAGTCAGGGGTCTAAACTGCTGTGGATCACACATTGTCCTATGCAAGCTAATTAGTAATGCCAAAAATGTTCCTAATAATGGATTTTTTACCAGGCATTAAAGAAATATAATCAAGTGAAAGCAGCTGTATTGAAATACTCCTATAAACTCTAAGCACATTTGGTTTCTTAGTTATTCCTCCCTGGCAAATCAGTAGGTATTAAATGTGGGTATGCGAAGTGGTTACAATTCTTCAAGTTAAGTGAAACTCCCATCATTTCAATATTTCACTAACCTATAAGCAGCCGACTTCAAATTCATCTCATATTTATTAATGATTATGGTGATATATAAAATGATGTTCATCAGTATAAAATAGATATATTTGCCTCATCAGTATTTTGTACATTTATTTACACATTTTATAAACTACAAGCACCCACTTAGAAGCACTTCCTGCTATGCTTCACTAGAGAATAAAAATTCTATTTTTGAAAAATTATATTTGTTTATTGGCCCTTTCCTCTAGTCTCCTAGTTCTCTGACAAAAAAAAAAAATTATCCTCAGTAATAAAAAATAAATATTCAGAGCTTGAAAACACATGACAATGAAGCAATGATCACATTTATATTTATGAAATACAATAAAAAATGTAATATATGCCATCACTGAGAATTTGCTATATGCCAGGAGCTGTGCTAAGCACGTTATGTCTGTTATCTCTTTTAATCCTCCTAACACTCCTGTATGTAAGTGCTATTGGTATTAGACCCATTTCATGCATGAATAACATAAGATATAGGGGAAGAGAAATATTCAAGCCTCCCCCGATTATAAGCTGTACTGCTGGGATTTCAGTCACAGTTCCGACTCTAGAGACTGAGCTCTTGGCACCCCAGCTACACTAGTGATAAATGAGTGATCTTAACTTGTAGGATCTTAGCTTGTTACGGATCACTCTGAGATTCTGATTAAAGCTATGGAAACTCTCTTCAGAAAAATGCATCTCTCTTTCTCTCTCTGTCTTGTACACGTGCACGCCGTGAGCACACACACACACACTCACTGCATACCATTTCAGAGGATTTCTAGACCTCCTTGAAGACCATCCAGAGTTTTCTTGGGAGTCCATAAGCCCCAAATTGTAGAACTCTCGTTGCAGTATTTCCTTCAGTATCAGTGTGTGGGGAATCAGGTCGCTGCCTGTTTAAGGAGCCCTGCTGTGCAAATGAAAAGGTTACCTGAGTGTGGAGAGTGACCTAGATCCTCGGACACCCGAATGCCTACCAGTGGCCAGAGCAATGAATTAAGATAAGAACAGAGTGGACAAGGAGAGAAAGACCCAGGACTCAAACCCACACGTCAGAATTCAGGAGCCCTGCCTTAAGGGGGTCTGTGTCAGGTTCTTCTAGGTCCCAAAAAGAGATGAGGGAGGAATGAATGGTGGTTGCAAGGATACACCCTAGAGAAAGAACCTCACAGAAGTAAGAGCAGGACCTGTGGTAGGGCCAGAATTTTCTGAGCACGGAATTGGACCAGAAGACTGTGCAGGTTCCACACAGCCATCCAGACGCCGGCAACAGGAACATGTGCGTTTGTCCCCCGTGGTCATTCCTTGTCCACTCCTTTCTCGTCTTTCTGACCTGCTTGTTCTTACTCCAGATCGCTTACCTCATCCCAACAGAAACTCCTAGGTGTAAGTAAAACCTCTCGGTTTTTGTAAACTCCAGTTTCTGCTTCCTCGTAACTTCAGGTACTCTTACACCCATAGTTCTGACCTGACTTCAGGGCTTCTTTCTCGTGTCTTTTTTCAACTCCTGTTCCACCACCACCAGAAGGAGCAGGGTTAGCTGCCTCATTCTTTCAGTATTTCCCAGTTCAAGAGCTTGATGGCAGCTCATGCTTTTTACATGAGGTCATGCCACAGGTTTTAAACGAGCCTTACATTTGGCTGTGATGGTGACACACGCCACCTTAATCCAGCCAGCTCCAGCTGGTGGCAGAGAGGGTAGGGGACTCCTCTATGGGACTGGGCACGTCCATGGCAGGCGTGCGTTCCTCATTAGAAGATGTGGGGCAGAGAATTTCCTGTCGATGTCCAGGGACAAACTACAGGACAGACCCTCGGGATAGGCTGCCGTGGGAGATGCCAGGACAACCTCCCACCCTTCACACTGGGTCCATCTACGACTGGGGGAAAACAGCTGCATCTGACGTCAGCCTGGTGTGCCCCTCAGCTGTGCACCATCCAGGATACCCGTGTCAAGGGATCTCTGTGTCACGCTTCGGGACACATCCTACCTCTCGGATGTTCACTGGTTGCTCACTGAGCTTTTGAAAGAGGAAGTGGCTTAATGGGCACTGTGACACATGCAGTACAATAGAGTGACAGAGGTAGACAGGACTCTAAACATCGTCTACTCCACCCACGCATTCGGTGGAGCGGGAGGCCGGGCCTGTGAGGAGCTACGTGCTCGGAGAGACAGACAGAGAGTTGGCAGTGGGGCCCCGATTCCCAGCCCACTTCTCCCTTTAACACACCTATTCCATCAGCCACATTGGCTCTTCATTCCCTTGCTGTCATTGCGCGCTACCATTCTGTAACAAAACAGAAAAATAGAAAGGCCTGTAAAAACATCTCACACTATAAAGATTCCATTCCAACTTGTGTACATCGATAGGGTCTCTGTGACCATAAATATATGATTTATGGGAAATAATCCTAGATTAGAAGACTCACTCTGTCAGCCTCTATTTCTTCTTCTGAGCTCTAGCTATTTGTTATGCCCTCATCATTTATCTAAAAAACATGAACAGGGTGTCTGCTATTTTTCGGGCTCCGAGTGTAAAATCCTGTAGAACAACTGTTTTGTTCCTCAAAGAGCTTTTATACCCTAGGAGGGCAATGTTAGAGGCCTGCTGCCCCCAAGGGGTTATGGAGGCAAAGGAGGAGGGGGCAGTCAACTGGTGGCTGGAAGGGGGTCAGGCAGAGTTTGCCAGATGGACCCTTGAAATGTGAAGGCATAGGTAGAGGAGGGTTAGCCAAGCAGGGCAGGGGGCTGGGCAGGCAGATGAGGGAACGCATTGTGCATCTGGGGAAGGCACACTATGGCCGAAGCAGAGCTCAAGGGGAAATCAGGGTGGGAATGGCAAGAGATGAGGCGGGCAAGTAAGTAGGGGCCCGGTAACAAAGAACTTCAAGGGCCATCCTCCCTGTTTACCTATTGGCCATGAGTTACAAAGCCAAATTTTGATTTTACAAGTTACTGTAATGGCTGCCTGGAGAATGTGTATCAAGAGCTGAAGACTGGGGCACCTGGGTGGCTCAGTTGGTTAAGCGACTGCCTTCGGCTCAGGTCATGATCCTGGAGTCCCGGGATCGAGTCCCACATCGGGCTCCCTCCTCAGCCGGGAGTCTGCTTCTCCCTCTGACCCTCTTCCCTCTCGTGCTCTCTCTCTATCTCATTCTCTCTCTCAAATAAATAAATAAAATCTTAAAAAAAAAAAAAGAAGAGCTAAAGACTGAAAGAATGGAAACAAGTTAGGAGCCTGTTGCAATAATTTAGGAGAGTGGTGATGGTGTTCGGGCAATGGGACCAGAGAGAAGTGGGCATATTCTAGAGATTTTTAAAAGATATTACTTAAAGGCCGTGGAGATGGATTATATGCCCCGGGAGAGCAAGGCTGTGCAGGGGAGTAGGAGGGGAAGAGAACGCAGCACATTCCTGACCTGGGTGGGGTGATGGGCACTAGGAGGTTTCCTTTGGGACATTTGCCTGAGGTTCTGATTAAACAGCCAAGCAGAAAGTTCTGGTGGAAAACTGGACAGGAGATCCAGAGCTCAGCAGAGAGGTTGGCTGGGAATATAATCATCAACAGATACAGGTAAATGGTACTCAAATCAAACAGTTACCCCAGAAACCTTTTCCAACTGCATGCACCATCCCCTTGAAATTCTCCAAAGCCTTTTCTCCCCAGCCCCAACCCCAGAAGGGCTCTCCACTCCCAATTCTTGACTGTGTCAGCCATGAGTGGAGTTAAGTCATGAGCTCCAGTGTATAAAGTGAAGGAGAAGAGAACAGGGGACAGCACCCTTAGAGACACTGACATTTAAGGGATAGGTTAAAGGAAAAGAGCAGTGATAGAACCTGAGGAGCATCCAGGGAGATGGACAGAAAACTACTGGCGCCAGAAGTCCCAGAAGTCAGGAGAGGAGAGGATGTCACAAAGAAGGAGGTAGATGTGAAATAGACCCCAGAAGTGTTAACACTTTCTGCAGCGCCCACAGAGCTGTGACAGGGACCACATAAGCATAAGTATATGCAGGTGCTTCCTACAATCTAAAATAATATACTACATAAGCAGTTATTATTATAACTTTAAGACTCAAGTCAGTTCCCACTGACTCTAGGCGTCCCTCCCTAGACCTTGCGGGACTTCCTCCCAAGGTTCGCTCAACACCACGTTTAGCTGGCCTGCACCCAGGGCGGAGGCTATGTTTAGTTGCCCTGCCCTCCGCACTAGAACGGTGCCCAGCCTACAGCAGACATGGAACACGTGCTTGCAGAATGAATGGACGGTTAGGATTGCATCACTGCATTCCATGATTCTCTTCAAAATGGAACAGATCCCAGTTCAGATTGCTTTTTTTCAAAAATAGAATCTAATAGGCTTATTCCTTTTTCCTGGCATCTCCTTGTTTCTGTTTTATTTTATGCCCTCACAGTTTAGAAAAAAAACAATCAGATCCTTATAGTTATAAAAATTATTTCCAATAGAAAAAAATTATTTCCTACAGAAAAAAAGATACCTAAAAAAACATATCCTCCCTCTCATAACTTCCATTCTGCTGGGTGCCTTGTATCTCTCGAGAGCCCATGTTTGTTGTCTGATCTCCAGCATGTTCATATCCAAATCAATCTGAACTAATTTTGCAAGTAAAATGTTTTGAGAACTCACCCGAAGTGCTTTCCTAAATTCTAAACATTTAACATCTGCTTGGCTGGACTCAGTTCCTAGTCTTTTTAGTCTACTTTAAATTTACCAATTTGAATTGTCATAATTTATCATTTCAAAGTCTCTATTATTTATTGCCCTTGATTACATTATCACAGGTGTTCTGTACTACTTATGTTTCCCTCAATTTTCCTGATATTCTCTTGTGAAATCGTCATATCTAATTTACCAGGGGGTCATTTCTACTCTTTCTCCAGATTCTGCAAACTTATTTCTGAATCTCCTCCTAGGTCTCGTGTGCATTTTTAAGGATGATAAACTCAAGAAGTTTCTCTTCCAAACTTGCAGATTTTCAGGGCATTTACATTTCGGATACCTACCTTTTATGAGCAGATATTTTTACAAGGTGGTTCTACTAGTGATCTAGTCTTTATTCTTCAGGGCTTACTCAGTTTTTCCAGGGCTGAAGATGAGCCTCCCCATACTCAGAGCATGCAGCCCTCCCCCCAGCCACCACCATGCTCCTAGTGTGTCTGCTCTTGGCTTTAGCACACAGGCCTTCCTTTTCCTCCTTTCACACCCAGCAGGGAGCAGTGAGGAGCCCAGCCCCACCCTGCAACCTTTGGTCGGAGCCATGTATTGCTCTCAGCCTAACCATCCACCCCTCTCAACCTCAGGATAATAGCATGAACAAGTTTAAGAGATTTTCATGGGCTTCTGTGTCCACCCTGCAACCTAAAAAGATGGAATGGATTTCTCTCTCTTCCTGCAGACATAGAGTTCAAGGCAGAAGAAAGATCAAAACAGTAGAGCTGCACATGCCTTGCCCAGATTATATATATATATATGTGTGTGTGTATATATATATATATATCCAACTATATATATATACTATATATAGTATACTCCAATCCCAGCTCAGGATTTATTAAATACCAAAAGCACAACACATTCATATAGGCAGAGAGATCGATACCTATCTGAAGTCTCAGGAGCAGGCAGCTTAGGGCCACCCCTCTTCCATGTTAGGAATTTATTCACCCCCAGATCTTCTGATGTCCCTATCTGTTGATGCCATGCTCACAGGAGAGAGAAGCTTACTTACCGGGCTCGGGTCAAGAATTTCAAGACCAGGGCGCCTGGGTGGCTCAGTTGGTTAAGCGACTGCCTTCGGCTCAGGTCATGATCCTGGAGTCCCAGGATCGAGTCCCGCATCGGGCTCCCTGCTCAGCAGGGAGTCTGCTTCTCCCTCTGACCCTCCCCCCTCTCATGTTCTCTCTCTCTATCTCATTCTCTCTCTCAAATAAATAAATAAATCTTTAAAAAAAAAAAAAAAAAAATTTCAAGACCAGTCAGCGATTTGTCAGGAGCAAAGGGTTAATATAGACACGGACACTGGGGAAGTTACTGTGGACCATGGAGCCAAACCAATTTGTACCTATTGCATCCTAAAACATGAGCTCTTACTTAGAAAATATTTCTTGCTCACCCTCCCACATCTCTGCCAAAGGGTTTCAGTCCTCCCGACTGATATGTTTTTCTCCAGCAAACCTCTTAAACAGCCTTGTCCGTGGTCAACAGTGGAAATAAAAACTCCTGGGCTGCTTCACTTCTTTCAGTCTTTGGGAAACCAAAGAAAGAGAACAACTTGGAAAAACCAACAGTTAAAATTTTGGTATGCAAGGAAGATAAGATATGCAACATCCTGAAGCCTCATTTTGGTTATTTATAAAGAGGAAATAATTATATCTGTCTCTTAGGGTTGTAGTGAAGCCTGAATGATATGCCTAACGTAAAGCACAGAGCATCTTGCCTAGAAAGAGCTCAATAAACACGAGCTAGAATTATGTACGCGTGTATATACGTTGTCTTTCTTTAAGATGTATTGCTTTGCCAGGAAATGCGCCAACAGTATCACTCTAACCTCAGTAGATAAACAGCTGAGTTTCCAATGAACCCACATTCCTTTATACTAGAATTAGATCATTAGTATACATAGTAAGCATAGGTCCCTGAGTGTTGTCAAAGTATCTTATCGGTTGGAACCCTGATTCCACCTCTCTCTCTGGGTCCTTCAGCTCTCTCAGGCCTTCTGCTGTACCCCAGACCCCCTCATCTCTTCTATGCCTGGTACCCAAAGGTCCATAATGGGTAAACAATTTAGTTGTGCCTGAATCTTATCGGAGGGCATTCCACCAACCTAAGGGAAACTACCCATCTGGCAGAGGCACTCTGACGGTGGAAAATTACTGATCCACACTGAACTATATAAAAATCCATTCGTAAAAATCCTAAGAAGAGCAAACACTTCGCCTGGCAAGTTCTTCAGCGGGGTCCTTGTCTGGCAGGAGCAACCACCCTCACTAGGCACCAACCAAAAGGCCAGCCCTGAGCGGTGACAAATCTGGAATTCTCTGGCAGATGCCAGTCCAGGGCCGACTGCACAAAGGGGACCCTTCTTATGAACTCAGCACTGACTCTGAACACACGGAGAATTAGTTTTGGCTGGAAGGGAAAAGCCAATGTGGAAAATATAATCTGATGGACAGGATTTGAAATGAAAGACACAATACGGCCCCAGCTTCCCGGGCCTAAACCCTTACTGGGCAGAAGTATAAACACTTTTTGGAAGCTGAGACCAGGACACAATATGATACCACAGCAAAAACTCAAAAAGTAGCAAGCGGTTGGAACACTGAAAGACTCTTATTTTCAAGCTGTGAATCACGGGGCTCTAATATAGAGAGGAAAAGGTGCATCAGCTACCATTGACCTTGCCTTGCCTGTGCTGAAAAACTCTCCTACTGCCTGTAGCGCTGTCTCACAAAAAGATGACTAAGACAAGTCCTGGCTTTTGAGGTGTTTGTCCCTGGTGGAGGAGGCTGGCAGGTAACTAAAATACGAGCCTTACTATGGAAAGTGCCAAAAGCTGAATAAAAGCAAAAAGCAGCCGGAGCAGATAGCTCTATTCTCCAGTGGTACGTGAGGGTCCACGCAGAAAAGGGGTCAGCCCATTGGGTCTTAGAGAGACAGCGGGGCAAGGGGGGGACGGTGGAGGACAGCTCACGAGGCAGAGAGCGCAGCGAGCACAGAGGCGGCTCAGAGGGGGAAGGACGGGGCGTGGCAAGGAACTGGCTCAGTCCGGTGGTGGCAGCCTCCCAGCCCAGTGGGGGCGGGGGATTGGGAAGGAGCTGAACATCCGGGAAGATTGGCCTTGGCTCCCTGGGCCTTTGGAACGTTTCAGATCTGCTTTTAAAAGGAAAGTCTCTGCCACGGGTGTCAAGAATGAACTGGAATCAGGAAGAGAGTTGAAATGTGTATCTTTGCATATGTATTTTTTTTTCTTTTCTGCTGTTTGAAAAAGCGATCCCAAATGCAAATTGACAATTGTCCGGTCATTACAGGCAGCAAGCACCTCTTCCTGGACATGTATTTACTCTCCATAGCAGGGATTCTCCACCGTAGGGGATCCCTCCACCCCGGCTGGTCTCACTCCACCTGCCTTGGGTGGGCCACAGCAGACACCTTCTTGCCGAGGGCGCCCCACAGGCTTCCCCCACCTCTAGTCCAAGGTGGCTTACGCTCTCTGCTGAATTTAGCTCACTGAGTGTGGGGTAGAGAATGGCCATCTGATGTGATGAAATAAGGTGGTGTGATAAAGGTGATGCAAACAGAAATCCTTCTACTGCTTTGCAGGCCCTATCAGCCCAGATCAGCTTTCGTCTAGACATTTGCTCTCCCATGTGCTCCTGGCGCAGGGAAGGCTGACCTTCACCGCGAAGGGGTCATTATTACCGCTGCAAGTGTACAAGTCCCCACAATCATGTATGGTTTTGTCTCTGCTGGTTTTTTGTTTGCTTTACTGGGTTTCCTCAGTGAATTCCAGATGCAAATAGAATTAAAGGAATAATTCTAAAGGGATGTTATTAAGAACTGAGCTTTTTATACTTATCGTAAAAACACAATCTCATGCCTTGTTGCTAAAATGGAAACTTCTGATGACAATTTAAACATGAAATATCCAGCAGAAACAAACCATGATTATTTATAAAAGTCTCTATCAAGAAATTATTTACTTCTTTAGGCAATTTCCGCTTTGCTTGTGATTTAAGTCCTAAGAGTATATGCATCTAGTTACTCTCACAAAGTTAGTGGAGCTGTTTCTCATTATGTTTTTGATAGTACAGCATGTCAGATCTGACTCTCATCTTACTTTTCCTAATTATTTGTCAGCTTTCCTCACCTGTGTTTTATTTCTTGCAGAGCTTTTTCTCATTTCTTAAGGAAGGCAACATGTGGAGCCTTCGATGTGTTTGGGGGATGTTCTCTAATGCTGAAGGCCTTGTTCTGGACCAGGTGCTGACCACTCATCTTACAACAATAAGAGGACTAATTTGTAACTGTCTCCTGCGAAAGCTCTTGTCTGGGGCTACCAAATACTATCCTTTGCACCTGATTCAAAGAGGCAGGATCTCGGTGGGACCTGTTATACTTTCTCAAAGTGCCCCTAGTCATCAAACCGCATCTTTGTCTCTGCAGTGTGGAACGCATTGTGCTCTTCCCAGCCATCAAATTAAAAAAGAAGCAATTGACTATAGGATGGGTCATTGGCCAGAAACTCGCTTCTATGGTGATGACGGTGAGGAAAGTTCTGGAACAGCACTTCAGACTGAAGAGAGATTTAGGAGAGATGAAGCCAAGAGAGTATCTGTCATTTTTCCAGCACACTTTCAAGTTGGATGAACACAGCTGATCTCTTAATTCCCAAACCAGTGGATTTTAAAGGGCAAACAGTCCCAGCGCAATACTGAAACAGATCGTCCCCGGTGTCCTCTTCAGCCACTGGTTAAGATGAGAGTGTCTTGGAATCAACACGGTAAAGAGAATACATCTTCCGCCAACCACACGTGGGGAGCCGACACCTCCTCGATACACCGCAAACCGTTCCTACCATATAGAGTCCTAATGGAGAAATAAACCTGTCACATAAAAACTTCATCCCCAAGAAAGCTTTTTTATCCAACAAAGGGGGAGAGGGTGGAAAGAGAGATGAAAACTAACATTTTCTGAGCATTTCTACCTAAATGCCAGGTACTTCCTCTGTTATCCTTTTTTTTTTTTTTTAAGATTTTATTTATTTGACAGAGAGACAGCCAGAGAGGGAACACAAGAAGGGGGAGTGGGCAGAGGGAGAAGCAGGCTTCCCACTGAGCAGGGGGAGCCCGATGCGGGTCTTGATCCCAGGACCCCGGGATCATGACCTGAGCCGAAGGCAGACACTTAACGACTGAGCCACCCAGGTGCCCCTGTTATCCCTTTTAATCCCTAAAAAAAAAAAAAAAAAAAAAAACTTGTAAGAGGCCCTTATCCCATTTTACAGAAAAAGAAACTAAGCTTCCGAGAAGTGACCTAAATACACCAAAGTCACACAACTCCTAAAATGTCATGTCAGGTTCCAAATCCTATACTCCCTTATGTCAAAACCCATCTTCCCTTCAAGGAGCCACGCTGCCTAATTTTAACTTGTTGCAAGTCATTTGGTATTGGGTGTATATTCTAAATAAGAGAAGAGGGTGGTAAAGACATGGAGCTAGAAATGCCCCAGTTTTTCACATTATTGGTCAGAGCAGTATTCTAGATTATTGAGGATAGGCTACAAAATAAAAGTCATTTATAGCTGGTGCTCAAAAACATTACATAATCATATTTTTGCAATAGCAGCAGAAGTAAATTTACTTTCCTTAATATGTTCTGGTTGTACTAACACTGAAATTAGACCGTGGGTGCTGAGCATGTAGCAACTAATGAAAAGGCACCCAAGAGCTTTTATAGAGAACCAATCTGGGGACAAAGGCTTTGCCACAGATTCCTATAGTAGGAAAAAAATGCCCCATGAAGGCCTGGGGACAAGGGGTGGTGAAGGTGGGGACCAAAGCAAAGGAATTTGGAGATAAAACTTTAACCTTTACATCCTGTCAAATTATACAATCTGACTGTACACAGGCAAATTCCCCCGGAACTTTAGGAAATCAGGTGTGTGTGTGTGTGTACTTGTACTCCAGTCCTGTTTGCCCTCTAAAGAAGACTTACCTAGACTGGACCCAAGGGCGTGGCCCATTTCCAGAAGATCAGTTGATGTTGAATCCAAGAAAGTAAGCAACAAGAGCTTGGAGCGCAGTATGCTAATTAATATTCACCAGTATCAGTAGAGTCTTAGGAAGAACAAAAAAAGATTTTGCACTTGACCAATGTTATGCTGTGGAAAAAAATCCCCCCACCATCATGAACAGGGTGGGTCACCCACTCTATAAGGAAATCTTGTGGCCTCTGAGGATAACCCTCTTATCAAGAACCACAGTGGTGACCATCAAGCACACATTCAAGTAAATTTCTTTTCAACCGTCATTTTCCTAGAATGGCAAATCTCCCATCATGTGTGTATCTACTTAATCACCATATTAGACATTCCCAATGAAGACCAGGTTTGTTCCACATATTGATTTGAAGCCAATTGTTTGAAATTGCTAACACTTTTTCACAGACACACACACACACACAAAAAAAAAAAATGGCAAAAAAAAATTTATATACTACAAAAGTCTACAAAAGAATACTGAGCAAAAGGCAAGACACCGGGCTTCGAGGAGATTCTTTTTATCTTGGTCTCCTCATCCGTAAAATGGAGGTAATAATACTCTTTGTTGCCCACCTCACAGAAGTATTGAAAGGCACTTCTAGAAAATGTGCCAGTGAGCAATACAAGAGGCATTTTAACCTGGCTCAGCTCATAAAATTGGCATGGCATAGTATGGAATTAGTCTCAAGTGATAGACAGTCATGCCAGCAGTGAAAAACAACTAAGTAAGAAATTTGTAATAAGGAAAAAATACTTAGCGGCATATTGAATGTTGAAGCTAGAGGAAAAGCAAGGGCGGAAGATGAAATAAAAGCACACTTGTTTCCTTTTCTGTTTTTTGTTTTTGTTTTAATCCCTTGATCCCATACCTTCTAACACGCTGTGTAACTTAGTTATGATCTTTACCGGGCATAGTCTGCCTCCCCTGCTAGACTGCATGCTCCCTGAGGGCAGGAACAGTAGGCAACCTGTTCGCTGATGTGCCCCAAGCATCTGGCACAGCACCTGGCACCTGATGTCTCAGTAAATATTCTTCAACAAATGAATGTATAATGTGATCATGATGCAAGGCTCCCAGTGCACCTTCAAGAAAGAGACTGATGGAAAGTATTTCTTTGGGCCAGTTCCTTAACAAACATTCCTGGGAAAACCCGATGGCTGCTTTCTTTCAGTCAGGACTTCATGATCACCAAGAAATCTGGGATGGCTCTGGACGTGGCGAGATCTTCAGGAGCTGGGATTTTGCTTTCTGAATGGTGCCACACCAGGTTGTGAATCTTTGGAGTACGAGCACTTCAATACGCCTCACTCACACCGCCTGCTTCTTTTCTCACTGGGCAGCACACCAACACCCCCTCTTTGCTCCCTCAACTACAAGGCCATCCAACTCCCCCACGAGTCGTCCTCTCCCTGCCCCGGGGCCTACTGATGCTTTTTCCTAAGAAGGATCCCCCCTACTTTTCCTAGAATTGCTGTCTTTTATCTAGAGGCCCTGAGCTGGGCAGTGGGGAGGAGGATGCTGTGCATGGCAGTCCGGACTTCTCAGTGAGGCCAGGGAGCCCCACCTGCCTCTCCTCTCTGGGCAGGAAGGAGAATGGCCTGCCCATGCAGCCGGAGCCAGTTCTGGGATCCCTGCTCTCCTCCAGCCCTGCTGAAGAAGTTTGTGTTCCAAAGCCTTGGTCCTCACCAACGTTTCTGATTTGACTCATTGAATTTTAGAGTTGTTTAGAGACCTTAGAAACCAAATTCAACTCTCCCATTTTAGATGAGAAGAAACTGAGCCCAGAGAGGAAAACTGACCTGGTCAAGGTCACATAACCAACGAGTCAGGCAGGGAAGCCTTTCCCACCTCAGTCCCTGTAGGGCCAGGAATGTCGGCAAAAGTCACTTTTTTCCTAAGAGTGAACCCCAACAGTATTGTCAAAGTAGCAGCAAAAGAATGCATACATTTGTAGGAATGAATCGATTTTCGTAATTTTTTGAAATGCCTCTATCCAAATAAATCCAGTAGTAGTACTTACTTCATCTGTTAAAAAAAAAAAAATACTTTTTTTTTCCCCAAAGGTTTTCCTAGCTCGTTGCTTTAAATAACCTGTTCTCCTTAATGTATGTGAAACATGGTTTTCACTCACACACTTCACTGCTGTACTCTCAATGCATAATGTAGTCTTGTAAAGTGTGATTAAACTCAAAATTTCTTGATATAATCATTAAAACAAATGAGTGTCTACCTCAAGAGATGTGACTAAGTTTTCCAAAATTCTCATTATGGGTTAATAAAGTTAGGTTTGGGGGGAGGGGCGTATAGATGAAATAAAGTCAGTAAACAACTCCAAACAAATGTTTTTGCAAAAGTTAAATTGGTGTCACTGAGAGGGTAGGGGTTGCTTCTAAAGTCTGAATTGGCAGATTAAAGAAGACACAAAAAATGAGAACGTTCGGACCATGGTATTCTAGAGTTGAAAGGCCGTGAAGATGTATTATCTAGTCCAACCATTTTCAAAGTGTGGATAAGAAAACAAAAGCCCAGAGCAGGGACTGGCTCACCCAAGGTCAGCAAGGTCTGCTGCTTCCCAGTCAGGTTCTCACTTTATCAGAGTTTTCACACTGGGTGGAAAAAGAAAGGAGTAATAGGGTAAGACCAGAGAGGAGCATGGAATTTTCAGGAAATGTCATGCGTTCCACCCAACCAATAGGAAAGCTCTCAAAGTGTTTGTGTCAATTCGATTTAGCTCTGGCAAAAGAGTAAATGGGGGCGCCTGGGTGGCTCAGTCGTTAAGCGTCTGCCTTGGGCTCAGGTCATGATCCCGGGATCCCCGCATCGGGCTCCCTGTTTGGTGGGAAGACTGCTTCTCCCTCTCTCACTCCCCCTGCTTGTGTTCCGTCTCTCGCTGTGTCTCTCTCTCTGTCAAATAAATAAATAAACATCTTAAAAAAAAACAGTAAATGGATCTTTCAGACTCAGTGGGGGGGAAAAAGTGTAAGCAAAGGCTGGGTAAGCAAGCAGGTTTCTTTGGAGACAAATTTATTTCCAGGGATCAAGACAAGGCTAGGGAGAGATTGCCCATGGGAAGGAGTGTGAAGTTTGCCAAAGCCTCTACCAGAGTCCTGAAGTGCATCCTTAAGAAACTTGCCTCTAAGTCAGGGTTCTAAACCCAGAGGCTTTGGGCAATGTCCGTAGATATTTTTGGTTGTCACAACTGTGGAGGGGACCACTACTGGCATCTAGCACATAGAGGCTAGGGATGCTGCAGAACATTCCAGAATACACAGGCTAGCCCTACCCCCTGCAAAAAAGTACCAGCCTCAACTGTCAAGAGTACCAAGGCTGAGAAGGCTTCCTCTAACGGCTACTTGTCAATAAGTTTTCTGGCAGATGCATATTACTGCACCAAACGCTCCCTTCCAAACCCAAGAAATCAAGTAACAATTCTCAGGACTCATCTTTCTCTCTTTGGATCTTTAGATTTTTAACCCTCCCCTCCCCCCCAAAAAAATCCAGATGAAGAGGAGGCAAGCAGAACAGGAAACAGCAATTTCAATAAAAATACTTAGTGCTGAAAATACATGCGTAGGAGAGACTATTTTCCACGCTCTTATATTTTCCTTGCTCTTTGTTGTCTTCCACCATCCTTGGTAAATTTGTTTTCATTTTAAGTGTTACAAGCAGTTATTATGTATTCCAGGCAGGGCTCCCAAGCTGTGACAATTTAAATGAGGGAGGTTTTTTTATAGGGAAAAAAATGATAAAAGTATAAATGGTTTGTTGAAACACTGAAGAAAAGCTTACCTCAGAGAGCAAAATGTTTTTATATGTAGTCTTAATATTAATCCAAAATGAAAATGTCCTTCACTTCAAAAGGGTAAGATTTGGCAGGTATAAGATATAAAAGGGCAAGGATATGTCCCCTCCACATTTAGAAATGCACATCTCCTGAAAAGGCTTTGAAATAAATAGAATATAAGAAGCTACAAGTAATTTTTAAAATGGCTTAACTCTTTTACACGTTCCACTCAAAGGAACAGAAGAGCTTACGTTGGCACCATGGAAGAGCAGAAGGGACCTTGGATGAAGGACATGAAAACTTGGGTTCTAGTCTGGGGTCATTAACGTTCCCCATGGCCTTGGGCAAATTGTACTTCTTATGTGTTCCTTTACTCTCCAATTAAATAATAATAATAATAATTAATAATAATAATTGCCTCACAGACTTCATAAGGTTGTTGTGAGGCTCAAAATGCATGTAAGTGTAAATGCCAGCATACAGCCTCCCCACCACCCCCACCCCCACCCCCACACAGCACCAGCACCAGCACCGTAGACCTCTTTCTTTCTTTCTTTCTTTTTTTTTTTTTTTAAGATTTTATTTATTTGTCAGAGAGTGCAAGCAGGGGGAGCAGAAGGCAGAGGGAGAAGCACTGAGCAGGGAGCCTGATGCGGGACTTGATCTCAGGACCCTGAGATCATTACCTGAGCCAAAGGGGCAGACGCTTCACCGATTGAGCCACCCAAGCGTCCCTTTTTTCTTTTCTTTTTTTTAGCATAGATCCCTTTCATCAAAATAAGGAACAGTCACCACTGGCAAGCTAATGGGGCAGGATCACACCCAGAGCCATGACAAAGGAGAGCTTTTGATGGATTACTTACCGCACACTTTAAAATTTCCTTTTTTTAATTAAAAAGACATTTCTATAAGGTGAGGAATTATTGGAGTAGAATGACTATGACCTAAATAAATGTCTTTATAGAAAAAAGTCCTGACAAGGTGTCATGCCCCTGAAACCAAAATGTTAAATGTTAACTACCAAAGAGAAAAATCTGCTTCCTTGAAACTTCCAACAAGCTGGCAAATGAGTGAAAGAGTTAGCAACAATTCCCAAGGGGCCAACCAGTGGAATTTATTTACTATGAAAAGTAACTCAAAATCTTATTGGTTATGTCATAGCATTAAAGGAGACAGGGACTATGTCGTTGGTTTGCAGAGGGAATGATACAAACAGAAGATTAATATTAAGGGAAAGAAAAGAAAAAGCAGCACTAGATGGTAAAGTGGCATATCCAAAAAGGAGGAGAGAAGTTTCTGGAAGTTGTTATTTTGTTTACAAGCCTCTGGTATATTTAATGCAAAATTTTACAGAGGCAACAAAATGGCAGACAAAGGAAAACTAGTAGATGTAATTTATTTAGGCTCTCAAAGGGCTTTTGATGAAGTGCTACACACAGACTGTTAAGGGAACTTGCCAACCACTGGGCAAGGGGTAAAAGGCTGTCAATCATGAGTTAAAAGTGAGTTAAGAGATAGAGGGGGAACGAAAGAATAAATGACCAGCTCCCAGCATGGAAAAGAGTTAATAGTGGGGTCTCAGCAATTGGTGTAAA
Source organism: Callorhinus ursinus (assembly GCF_003265705.2). Lineage (NCBI taxonomy): Eukaryota > Metazoa > Chordata > Mammalia > Carnivora > Otariidae > Callorhinus > Callorhinus ursinus. The sequence goes on along the minus strand of NW_027397068.1, from coordinate 55,056,257 downwards.
AGTAGTATCCTCCAGGATATTTATTAACACCTTGAAAATAACTAAATAATGAGGAGCTGAAATTTTCTGACTAAACAAAACTATTTTGGTTCCCTAAATCTATACAGATGGATGTGAGAAACACAGAATCCAAACTCAGTAATTGGGTAAAACAGTGGCAGATGAAACTCAGAGCAGACAAGTGCAAAGTATTGCATTTTGGAAGTAGCAATTTAAACTACTCATCCACTCGGGTGAGTTCTGAATTAGTTCTACACTTACAAGGAAAAGATTTAGGCTCAAGGAAGACATCTTAATGAAGATGTATGCATGATGCTCAGTAGGGTTTTAAAAAAGAAAGAAAGAAAGAAAAAGAAAGAAGAAAGAAAGAAAGAAAGAAAGAAAGAAAGAAAGAAAGAAAGAAAGAAAATACACTATTAAATTGCAGTAAAAATGAAAGTGAATGTATGACAATGTCATTACAGAAATCAATGGTGCCCACTTGTTCTACCTTCAATTAAAATCATCTTGTTTCCAAAGGAAGATGGTAAAAATAGAAAGAAACATCTGATAACACCCAGGAAGCTCATTACAGGTGGTGGGGACAGGCAAAATCTCATATGGGAAGTATTTAAAGTTATCAATTATTAATAATTTGAATGACGTGCAGATGAACATAGGGGGCACATAGGTTTTCCATAAAGGCAAAAACCTTTATTAATGTTTTTGCAACTTAGATTGTAGGGAGACTAGAAACCGTCTGTAAATGGCATCAAAGATAAACTGAATTGTCTTCTAATAAGAGATGCTGTGGACTGGTAGGGGCCTCAGTTCTGCCTCATGAGATTCAGTCTGTCTTCTTACCTCTAGTTGCCATTTGTCATTTGTTCATAGATGGGAAATAAGTAAATGTATGTATTATAAAGTCTCATAAATATTTCAAATACCATTTGCAAATTATTTAGCTCTTCTTCCAAGCCAAGAAAGATGCATAAAGATCTAATATTGAAATCATGTACCAACTCCAGTAAAATAAAGGCAAGCGTCAGGTAAACACAATAGTGAAGTCATTACATTCACCTGACCCTGTAAGTTCCCGAATACACAAATCATTGCACACTCCTTTTTCCATCTTCCCCAAGAGGCAATTTATCAATGGCTCTGACCACCAGGAGCAATAAGACTGCCCACCCCTGTGCCCTTCTCTTCCCCCCAATGTTTAAGTGAGATTGGCAACTGTGGTTACCAGGGGGTAATCAATCCACAGGCTTCCAGAGATCAAGCATCTGCTGACGGAGGTCAGAAAGAAATGCTCTCCCACAATGCCGAGTACTTTATAATTGACCCAGTGCTTGTTGAGAAAATGACATCCTCACACTCAAGCTAAGGATCGCACACTTGGGCAGGTACATGGAGGGCAGGGGTTGATGGTGGAAACAGTTACTGGCTGATTCCCTTCCTGCAGCATTTAGACCTTGCCAGAGGATTGGGGCTGAGCTATTGGAGTCTTGGCATTTTTTTTAGCCTGTATGTACTATGTTGAGGCAATTGATGTGGTATGGAACTTCAGAAGTATTTTTCCTTGTTTGTTTTTCTTCCTGAAACCTAATCCCTGAGTACTGTGGTAAACAAAAATAAACGAAGAATGACTAGCAATAAAACATGAGCAAGAACAAACCAGATATTAATGTAAAAACAGCATTAATAGAAGCTAAAAATTGAATTTCACCACAGAAGAATCACAGTATAGCATGTTTTTCTTTTTTTAATCTTGCAAGTGGAGTGTGATTCTTCTGTAAGGGGTCAGCTTATCCTTAAGAAATGATATATTTTTTTCAGACAGGCATTTGAATGCTTAATAAAACATTTCAGATGACATAGATATTTTCCTCTTCAAATATGTACATTCTTTCTAAAAGAGGGCATAAGGTAACATTTTCACAGCAATTCTGCGAAGTATGAAAGGCAGAACAATTTTCTGGGTGTTGGCATAACACAAGAGCATGATATCAAGTGAAAAGTTACTGCCATGGGTCACTCTTTACTAAGTATCTTCACCTCTACACTCTTTGCCCCAAAATATCTTACAAGCTTCTTTCAAAAGGTAAACACACACACACACACACACACACACACACACACACACAGGGAGCTGTTGAATTCTTTGCTATCTTTAGATTACATCTATGCATCATTTATCTCTGTTCTACCAATGATGACTTGTAGATATCCATATTGCCATTCCCACTCCTCACTTGACCCTTCCCCAGTCCCTAGAAATGCCAGATTTTGTGAACGACAATATCAACACCACTATCATCCAAACTATTAAATTAAACATACACACCAGTGGAGTGAGAGAGACATATTCTACCAGTGTTGGTCATCCAAAAGGGCAATTAAAATTTCTGTATGGGGGGCACCTGAGGGGCTCAGTTGGTTGAGAGTCCAACTCTTGATTTGGGCTCAGGTTGTGATCTCAGGGTAATGGGATCAAGCCCTGCTTTGGGCTCCATACTCAACAGGGAGTGTGCTTGGAGAGTCTCTCTCCCTCTGCCTCTCTCTCTCTCTCTCTCTCTCTCTCTCTGTCTCAAATAAAAAGATCTTTAAAAATAAATAAAATAAAATCCTTATATAGTAAACAACTCATTCAGGTAGGTGGATATTACTCACCTGAGACAGTAACTCTCCAGAATAAAACCACAAAGAAAAAAAGAGTTCCTTAACAGCCAAAATAGATGTCAAAGTCCATGCAATTCCTTTTTAGATGAACCCTTCAGGTTGTTGCTCAAAGCCAGTTTGCTTTTTTTGTAAGTTAATTAATGTATTGATTGCATAAGAATATTTTCCTTGGTTCAGATCATTCTTGTACTCTATGAATTAAACTTTCGTGGTAATGTAACAGCTTTGCAGAGATATGATTCGCACAGCATGTAATTCAGCCATTTAAAGTTTACAATTCAATGCTTTTTAAAAATTTTTTTTTTATTTGACAGAGAGAGAAAGAAAGCACAAGTGGGGGGGGACAGCAGAGGGAGAGGGAGAAGCAGACTCCCCACTGAGCAAGGAGCCTGACACAGGACTCGATCCCAGGACCCTAAGATCACGACCTGAGCTGAAGGCAGACGCTTAACCGACAGAGCCACCCAGCTGTCCCCAATTCAGTGTTTTTTAATACATTCACAAATATGCACAAATACCACCACAATCCATTTTAGAACATTTTCATCACCTCAAAAAGAAATGCCATATCCTTTAGCTACCATTCCTCTATTCCCTTGCTCCCAACCCTACCCTAGCCCTAAGCAATCACCAATTTACTTTCTGTCTCTATGGATATCCCTATTCTGAGCTTTCATTTTAATGGAATCATATATGATCTTTGTGACTGGATTCTTTCACTTAGCATAATGTTTTTAAGGTTTATCCCTATTGTAGCAGGTATCAGTACTGCATTCCTTTTTTTTTTTTTTAATTTCAAGTACTGCATTCCTTTTTATGGCCAAATAATATTCCACTGTATGGATATACCACATCTTACTTCTCCATTTGTCAGTTGATAGATATTTAGATCGTTTCTATTTTTTTGGCTACTATGAATTAATGCTGCTGTAAATATTCACATACAAGTTTCTGTATAGACATATATTTTCATTTCTCTTGGATATATACCTGGGAATGGAACTGCTGAGTCATATGTATGGGTCTATGGATCTGTGTTTAATTATTTGATGAATTGACAGACTGTTTTCCAAAGCAACTACACCACTTCACTTTCCCCCCAAGTGTGTGAGGGTTCCGATTACTTCACATTTTCATCAACACTTACTATTGGACTTTTGGACCATAGCCATTCTGTTGAGTGTGAAATGGTATCTCATTATGGTTTTCATTTCCATTTCCCTGATGGCTATTGATGTCAAGCATGTTTTCATGTGCTTAATGGCCATTTGTGTATCTTCCTCGAAGAAATATTGATTCAGATTCTTTGCCCATTTTTTTAAATTGGGAGCCAGTTTACATTTACTTTACACATTATTTCAATAGCTGGTTTTTCAGCTAACAGATAATGAGAAATAGCAAATAATAAGTAGGTAGGAGCTCTTAGAGACAGACACACCAGCTATCCTGATGTAATAAGAGAAGGAAAAAAATTATAAAAAGCAAACATAAAACCTCAGAAAGCAGAACAGTCCTGTAGGATAGAAAGGACAGTTTCACTGGACCCTGGCAATATCTTTTTGTTACAATATGGAAAATGACTGAAGTTTACTGTGATTACCTTATATCTTCTTTACAGGATCATTTCAAATTCTATCCGGGCCATTTACAAAGGCTGGGAGGTCTATAATATCATTTAGGGCTGTAGCAAAGGGGGATTAACACTTGTTACCAACAGTGTACTACTCTTAAATGTTTAACAACCAATTCTCCAGAGAGAAGACAAGGTCTGATTCATACTCCCATAGCTGATTTCAAGCTACCGAAGTGATGTCAACTGGCACAGGAACTTCCTGAAAATTTAACAATTGGCTCACAAGCCAGCGGAAGCCAACTTGGACACACCACAGCATGATGTGTGACTGATAGAAACTAGACACTGTGTTAGTCTCTTTACATACATTACCTCATTTACTGCTCTCAATAATCTTTAAGAAGGAATAAATGTATTCATCCCCCAAATAAAATGAGGCTCAGAAAGATTGTATAACCTTGATCAGGGAGACACAGCCAAGAAGTCCATTCTGGTCTTCCCAAAGACTGTGTTCTTCCTGGCATACTAAAGTGATCCTTCATTTTTAAGTTAGTCAAAAACAATTCTTAAATTGGATTAAAAGCACTTCTGAAGGAAAGTTATCCATTACTCTGAAAGTTTACTCCTTCGGAATACCACAAGCTTTTACATCAATGAGCAAGTGAAGTGTCATTCAAAGGTATTCAGAACCAGAAGCAGCTCACTGCAGCTTCACCAGAGACAAACGGACAGAGGCCTGTTATGTGATAAGGCCAAAAGTCAGAAAAGAGTTTGCAAACAAAGCTTCCCAGCACTCTGAGCAGTATAGAAAGTGGCTCTGAGTTACCTAGAGACAGTCCCTTCCAGTTTCACATTCAGCAGGAGCTCCAGCCAAGACCAGCCCCTGCCTGGGAGGGACTGCATGGGACTCTCACCACATCAATTCTGCATGCCCCTGGTTAACGCATTCTTGCATGCAAAGTCAGAGACTTACAGCAAAATGCAGGAAATGCCATTTCAGCATAAATTACATGACAATATTTCCCCCAACATGCATTGTGCATCAAAAACCAACGTAGCACCTGACCACACTTTTTTTTGGGGGGGGGAGGGTAAGTATATCTTGGAATGGAACATCACCAGGATTCTATTCAAATAAAACACCAAATTCTCCACCCAGAAGCTAATGATCACTATACTTAAAAATTTGTAATTAGACAAACTGTATGGAAGGAATCACTTATGCAATCAGTGGCAAGTTTCAACTTCTGTTTCCAGCCAGTATCAAAGAGGTGGGTTGATCCACCACAGGATAACACATTCCCTTTGCCCTCCCTGGCATCCGCTGCGGAATATATTACTCCATTATGGAAGCTGCTATTGTATGCCTGTTAGGTAAGGAGGATTTGTAATTCAGCAACCTAGCTTTGGTAATTATCTCTATGCCAGCCAAGGCTCAAACTTCACCACATACCAATGTCCAAAAGGCTTCAGTTCTCTAAACAATCTAAGAAAGATATCAGTCAAGGCCTCAGAAGGTCTACTTTTAACTTATGGCAAGAACATACAGCTATATCCTCTCAAGATCTTCAAGAAGCTGGGACTATTAATGTACAATACTCTTCATTGTGTTTTGCTCTGCTCTATATTAAAACCTGAATGAACTGGATAAAAAAAAAAAAATACATGCACTTTTCTCTAACCTTTCACCCAACAAAGAATACAATAAACAGTAGCCTCATTCAGAGATCTTTGGTACCAAGCAGAATGCTTTGACACTTAATATCGCCATGATTATAGGCTTAGTAGTAGACATGCAGGAGAGTAAAGGGAGAAAAGATAAGAGGAAAGCAGTGATGGACAAAATTTGGAGACTGCCCCCCATCCTTTCCTTCCCACAGCCCACATCGTTGGCATCCATGTCCCCCTTCTGTGGGTGGCCCATTAATAGCTAAGACTGCTTTTGTGGACATCACAACACTCTACATCAGCCTTCAGCATGCCATGCTCTCTTGGTCTTCCCGCTATTCCTCTCATGCTCCACTTTGCAGGTTAGCCATGTGGAATCTCATGTCCTTAGGGCCAGGCTTTTGGTTGTTAAGAAATACGATACACTAGTCCGATGAGTTAATGGGAAAAGAATAAAGCAGATGGCACCCCTCATCGCCTTGCCTCCTGTAGGTACGTTCAGACTGCTCCCTGGGGAAATGATGGCCATCTTTTATTGACACACCACCCCCCCGCCGCCCTCTGCCAAGAGTGATCTCAGAGGTGAAGATCCCAGCGCAGACTATGAGAAGAGGGGACACCATGTCAAGCTTCATCCTTGGCCACTGGGATGGACAGAGTCAAAGTGAGGATTGGGTGGTGTGAGACTACATGGCTAGACCTGGCCCCATCAGCATGCACCTTCTCAACAGTATGCGGATGGCCTGGCAGAAACCCAGCCAGCCTTCCCCGAGGGACTCATTTCCATTCCCATCTCGGTGCAGATTAACCACAATCAACATTTGAGTCACAACACCCAGCAAAGTGCATGGCTTGTAGAAAACAATGTTTTAGAATTCAAGCACCAGAAACACCAGTCTCTAGCAACAACCCTTATCATAACCAAGATGTTGTGAGTTGTGCAATCAATTTCATGTGGCTGGAAGGTTCTTTTGTTTGCCAGCCAGGTAAAACAAGGGCTGACTCTTTTAAACAATCTCCCTTCCCCTACATACCCCTCATACACAGAATTCCTTTTGAAGCCACTGAAAATCCCTGTCACAGAACAGAGGGATGAGAACAATCCGTTTGTTTCTATATAAACGTATGCTCTCCCTCCAACTCTTCTAGTTAGTTGCCTTTTCTTTTTCAGACCTCTTGTCAAAATTCTCACATTCCAGGAAGGCTTTTCCTACAATGGGTCTCCTCTAAATCAAAATGGCTCCAGTCCAAAGGTTGTGCCAAAGAAAAATTCAGTGAGCTGCCAGCAATGTCTGGCAGTTTGACTGACCTTTCCTTTCTCTCTGTTTTTATTTTTTAATTGTCGTGTCTATCCCAGTTAAGTGACAAACATGTGAGGTAGGAATTGCTTTTATCCTTGTGTTTTTACAGTGCTTCAGCTGATGACTCTACTCAATAAATTGAAAATCATTATTATATACAAATGCATATGCTAATGCATGACCTGCAAGCTCAGATGGCAGAGTGAATAAACAATTACTGGCAAACACCATGGCATGGCATTTCAATGAAGTCATCACAGAATCGCTAGCAATTATCTTTGCAAACTTAAGGTGAGGTGTCTGTGGACTGAAAAAAAGAAATGCACACTTGTGCTTTAAAAAGAGAAATAGGGAAAACTCAAAAAACCAGACTCAACACCTTAACATTCAGATCCAGAAATACATTACAATCTTATCAACACACACACACACATGCACACGCACACGCACGCACACACACATGCACGTAATACACCTAGGGGCATGCCGGGTAAAAGCAAGGCAGCTTTGTTCAAAAAAGAAATCCTATCATATCAGTCAAATGCTGTTCCTCAGAAGCATGACAAGATTGGTGAAACCAAGTAGAAGGCAAAGATATGAGATAGTTGGACAGTTTTCAGATTTTTCTTTCTTGACATTGGGCAATTAAAGAACTACATCCTGAAATTATCTTCTCATCAGGTGGACTCATAGTGTTTAGAAGGCCTTTCTCAGTAAGTAATTATTAATGGTTCAGTGTCAGCCCGGAGATGCATACCTCATGGGATTCCAAAGGGATTGGTCTTTACCTGATGCTATTTTTAGTAGTGACTTAGATGGTGGTAGAGAATATGGTTATTAAGTTCAGGGATGACATCAAACCGGGTGTGGTACATTCCACTTCGGAAAACTGGATAGAAGTGCAAATGATCTTGACGAGCTGGAGAAGTGGGTGGACATAAACAGATTGAGGTTCTATAGTGTAATTCACATGGGAAGAAAAACAAACTACACAATTGTAGGATTCATTTTGTGATGTCATAAAGAAAACGACCGGGAGGTCACAGTCAACACAAACTATTGGTGTTTCTGCTTTAGCCTTAAAAGCATGACTGATTTAGTAAAAGAAAAACAAGAGGACTTTTCTTGATGTTCAGTATCCTGGAGTATTCTGTAGTGTCTTTAGCCCCACATTTTTACAGTGGATTACGGAGAATGTGAGGCATTTAAGAAGAAATCAAGTTTTTCTTCTTGATTACAAGTTTGAGAAACAGCCCTTAGAGAAAATAACTAAAATAATAAAGCTACTTAGCCCAGAAAATGTTGAGGCAGGGACTTAACCATTTTCAAGCCTAGGGAGAGGAAGAAAGATGGAAGGAAATCAGTTTTAATGATATTAGAAAACCCTCCTAGCAAAAAAAGCCGTGGAAAACCAGAGAGCGTTGCAACTGGAATCAGACATTCATCACTAAAAACTTCAAAGGATGGGCCTTTCTCTGAATTTGGGAACAGGTTTATAAGTAAACAGAGGATTAGACTAACCATGTGAGAGTAAAAACAAAAACAAAAATGGTGTTTCCCATTTATCTGTCTTCCCCCCTTTTATTTAAAAGGAAAGTGGTGGGAGGGAAAGAAGGGGAAGACCTGTTCACCATGTTTGGGGACCATCACTTCTCCTTATGAAACCAGATGGTGACTCAAGCTCCACTTCCCACCCATGGTTCTCCGGGTCCCAGCACCACACTGTTCACATGCTTTGTCATGTTGTTTTGGGAATAGTCTTCACAGGTAATCTTGAGCCCCAAAGACACTACACAACACCCAAGCCCTTTGCCATGTCTGAGTAGAATGCACCCTGATTCTTTAAAATTACACTTGGCTCACTCCCATCACTGGGTTTTTGCTCAAACCTTGGGCCCTGATCTGCATGCATAGTAACAACCTTTTGTCAACCTCCTAAGAACGTCCTACCTTTCAAGGCCGGATACCAACCCCACCTCTCCTAGAGCTCATCTAACCTCTCTTTGCCACAGCAATTTCTCCTTCCTAGGAATTCAGAGCTTTATGTACTATCATCAATGGCATCCATTTAATACATAGTCACATACAGCCATGTGACATCTCAGATACTCTTCCATCCCCCTTAACATATACCGTGCGTCTGCACCGTATTCCCTCAACTGAAAACTCTTTGATGGTGAGGATTATGTGTTACATTGTGTTTTATCCTCCTATAGCACCCAACTCAGCTAGTATATGCTCATGGTAGGGACAAAGTTCATATTCGCTTCATGAATGAAGGAATGATTAATGAGAATTTTTTGATTTTCATCTAGAAAAGTTGCCTTCTAGGGGCACCTGGGTGGCTCAGTGGCTTAAGCGGCTGCCTTCAGCTCAGGTCATGATCCCAGGGTCCTGGGACCGAGAGGTGTTGGGCTCCCTGGGGAGCAGAGAATCTGCATCTCCCTCTGGCTCTCCTGTTCATGCTCGCTTGCTCTCTCTCTCTCTTCCTCTCTCTCTCAAATAAAGAAAATCTTTAAAAATAAAAAGAAAGAAAGAAAGAAAAGTTGCCTTCTATCTTAGAAAACTATTTTTAAGGAGAGAAAATTTCGTGAGAAAATAATAACCTATTAAGGGGAAAATATTTTATAAATTCTTAGTGGGAAAAGTAAATATTAACATATAAAACCCAATTAAACAGTCACAATGGTTCTTTACATATAGAAAATATTAAATTACAGTCTCCAAAATTATGTAGATCATAAAAATTATGCAGTTGGTGATATTCTCATCTGAGTGAAACATTTTTCATCAGCACATGCAATTGTAAAAGCAAAAAGAAACTACCGTGTGTGTGTGTGTGTGTATGTGTGTGTGTGTGTCTTTTAAGATGATTTGGTCTAATAAAATTTGAACACTTTTATTTTTTTAAGATTAACATTTAATGTGCATTTTACCCCAGCTCACTACAAATAGTATTTCTGCCAAGGTATCAGAGGTGGTAGCCATATTTAAAATATATCTAACCACATCTTAGATTTTGAGTTAGAACCATGGTTCATTTTACAAAGATCAGTATTACATGATAGTCACTAATCTGGGTTGCATTTGAACCTATGACCTAGAACCTAAAAGCACCATATCCATAGCACCTTTTCAAAAATCTCAGCATGAAGCATTATCTGAGAATGAGCAGACATTGCTATTATAAGCACTGTTCAGTTGTTTGTTATCTAAATACTGTTAGATGGTTAGATGTTGAGATCTTTGAAAAATAGCAAGCAGGCATCATGATGTGCATTGATTGAGGAGGTTGTTTGACATCCAACTAAAACTTGTTCTGTGCTTGAGTTACACTTTGAAGTAATTTCCCAGGAACCTATTGTGCATAGTAACACAGAATATTCCCCAAATTTCCAAAATAATTCTGGGTGTCCAAAGTTCTTGTAAAAGCAAGTGGAGTAGGTTGGGGGTGGGGAAATGAATTTTGGCATAAACTGTGGGTTTGAGAATCAGTCAAAAATAATAATTTCCTGCCAAAACCTACATTACCTCGTTTCTATCTGAGACTGTATAATAGAAGTCTGTTTCTATACTAACTCTTATGGGATTTCCGTTGAAGCCTGGCTACCACCCCCCTAATTCAGTCACGTATGTTTGTCCAGTTGCCCTGGGCGGATGGGGGCAGGGCGGGGGGCGGGGCAGGGGAAGCTACGTTTTTGACTTTGTTAAGGGCCCTGAGCAGAGCAGTCAGCTGGGTATAATGGAATGCCTGCATCCCGCCAACGATGGCTGTACAATGGAAGGGAGTGCCTAGGGACCTGGAAATAGAACGGGTCCTTACAACAGTAATTCTTGGTGGTGCTGCTTCACCTATTCAGAGTAATCAGAAAGGGGATCTTCACTCTTCTGATCTGAGATTTGAGGTTTTCAGTAAGGAACAAGTTATAAATTCAGAGGCAAAGGGCTGGGGAAAGTTCTACTCCTTTCTGCCAGACACCGGCAGAAGATTCATGCTGAAGAGGGTGACAGCTGAGGAGCTGGCTTCAGGGGCCCGCCAACAGCACGCTTCCCAGCTGGTGACTTCATGCCTTCACGCAACTCAGTTAGCCTCTCTTAACCTTAGGTTCGTCATCTAAATATAATCTTTACCTCAGGTTGACATGAGAATTAAGTGAAATAATATTTGTACAGTGTTTATCACAGCACCTAGGACATACTAACCTCTCAACTAATTGGGCCTTGTGGGATCATCACTGTTATTTGGTATAAAGAAGCTCATAAAACATCCAGGGCAGCCAAGATAACCTGCACTGAAGCCACGTGCACTGAGGCAAGGCCTGAAATGAAGGATATCTCTAACCAGGTCCAGGTGTCTGGATAAACAGAACAGAGGCTCTGGGCTAGCGGCAGGGGGCCTATCTTTCATCTGTTTTCCCAGAGCCTCTGGTGATGCCCTAGACACAGGAGCATTTTTTTTCCCAAGTATTTCCTGAATAAACTGTACAAAAGAGCAGGGTGCAAGGGGAAGGAGCAGAAGAAGCATCTGGAAGAATCTGAGGGACTAGATAAAAGCAATTATAAACTAAAATTCCAGAAACTTCTCTTCAAGCCAATATTCATTCTCTTCAGGTGCATTACCTTGACACGTTTTTCCCTTCTCTTTCCTCCTCCTCTCACCTTTTGGCCAAAATTTGTGATCTCCAAAAACTCAACCAGATGTAATTCATGACAACAATTGCCAAGCATGCCTCCATGCCTTTTTCATCCAATATTTGTGAGCAGGTCAGAGTGTGACAGACACAGGGCTAGGTGCCCAAAAATTGTGACCCATTTCAGGGATTCTTCTTGCTCATTCAATGAGTGTTCCCAAGGATGAGAGAAACCACAGGCCGAGAGGAGAAAATGGGACAAACCCATCCACTGCTCTCTAAGTACCCTTTCTTCTGGGTCTGGTAGCACATCAGACCTGCTTTTGCTGTTTGTCTGCCACTGGTGTCACTTCCTGGCTGTAGACCGAAGTGAGAGAAGAGGAAGAAGTAGATGACTTTCAGCAGCTTCCCCCTTGAGCCCCCTCGCTTCCCGACGCTCCGTCCCACCCCCGCCCCCGCCCCCGCCCGCCTTCTCCTGCCGCCGCCTTCCGCAGGCCGTTTCCACCGAGGAAAAGGAATCGTATCGTATGTCCGCTATCCAGAACCTCCACTCTTTCGACCCCTCTGCTGACGCAAGTAAGGGTGATGATCTGCTTCCTGCTGGCACTGAGGATTATATCCATATAAGAATTCAACAGAGAAACGGCAGGGAGACCCTTACTACTGTCCAAGGGATCGCTGATGATTACGATAAAAAGAAACTGGTGAAGGCGTTTAAGAAGAAATTTGCCTGCAGTGGTACTGTAATTGAGCATCCAGAATATGGAGAAGTAATTCAGCTACAGGGTGACCAGCGCAAGCACATATGCCAGTTATTGGTAGAGATTGGACTGGCTAAGAACAACCAGCTGAAGGTTCATGGGTTTTGAGTGCTTTGGGCTCATTGAAGCTTAAGTGAGGATTTCCTTGCAATGAGTAGAATTTCCCTTCTGTCCCTTGTCACAAGTTTTAAAACCTCACAGCTTGTATAATGTAACCGTTTAGGGTCTGCTTTTAACTTGGACTAGTGTAACTCCTTCATGCAATAAACTGAAAAGAGAAAAAAAAAAAGGCATCTACCTACACCAGCAAAAAAGGTGTAGGGATGTGATTCATAAGTTCTTCTGATGGGAAATAGATCGTTCCTGTTTTCATCCCACTTCCAGTGCTTGCTCTGAAATTTCAGTCCTTCAAGTGCTGAGGATTTAGGAAGACTGGCTGCATTTGAGCCAAGAAGATACAGAATAATTATGAGGTAAGAAGAAATTTTACTTTGTTTTCTAATTGAGTCACATACGAACACAGAATTTTCCCCCAAGTTCCCAAGATATTTCATGTGCGACTGACACTCTTCAAAAAAAATTAATCCTGGACATCCCCTCAAAATTTTTCAAAGCCAGAATGCTAGTTAGAAGATTTTAGGTCCAGGGGCTATTAAAAAATGGTGACCCAAAAACCCAAAGATCAGTTACATTTCAAATAAAATCATAATTTGGCATTTAGTGTCAGATGTATTAATTTCAACAAACAGTAGTGTGACATTTATCAGAATGTAAAAGCAATTTCAAACTTGGAAATAAATGTTAAATAAATAGTAAAGGGGGATGTTACAAAAAATTTCATGAATTTTCCACCTAAAAGCTATGGCAATTCCAAAATTATGCTCAATCCCATTGACATTTATTACAATAGCACAGAGTGACTAGAAATCAGAGATGAATAGGATGCAGTCATTGCCTCACAGAGCTCCAACTTACCCTAGCTATGCAAGGCAAGAAAATAAGCAAGCAAATTGGTATAATACAAAGCAGCACAGCTTATTGTTGGCAATCATCCCAGAATGATCTCCTAATCCAATCTGGGGGAAATTGGGGGAAGCTTCTCTGAAGATTATGCATAAGAAAATCCTGAAAGGCAAAGAGGAATTTTCCAGGTGGGTACATGTCAGAAAGAGAGCAACAGCAGAAACCATCATGGAACTCAAGGTGGTTTGGCGAGGCTGGAATGAAGCATCCATATTGTGTGGGGTGGCAAGGAAGGAGACTGGGTAGAGATAAAACTGGAAAGTAGGTGAAGGTGGAGACACTGAAAGCCATGAAGTGACTGGTAGGGTAGAAATATATCCTGTATCGCCCAGGTAAACCCCATTTATACCTGTAACCTCAAGGTAATCATTAACAGTCCCCCCTTGCATGCTCAAAAGTGTTCCAAATTGATTCAGTTTTGCAGTCTTCCTTGTGATTGGCCCTAGAGATCCAAATATAAATAAAATCTGATCCCTGCCCTCCAAGAGCTCACAGGAATGGAAGAGGAAGACACAGAAAGAACTAATTATAACACAAATTAAAAGATAATATGCTAGGGGCACCTGGGTGGCTCAGTCGTTAGGCATCTACCTTCGGCTCAGATCATGATCCCAGGATCCTGGGATGGAGCCCCACATCGGGCTCTCTGCTCAGCGGGAAGCCTGCTTCTCCCTCTCCCTCTCCCCCTGCGTGTGTTCCCTCTCTCGCTGTGTCTCTCTCTGTCAAATAAATAAATTAAATCTTTAAAAAAAAAAAAGATAATATGCTGTAAGAATGAGTAAACGCTCCCACAAGTGACATTTGAGCAGAGCTCTGGAGGACAAGAAGAAATTATACAGGAATGCAAGACCATTCTAGGTATAAAAGGTCATGCCATGTTGCAGAAAGGCAAGTATCCAAATTGGTTGGAAGAGAAAGGACCTCCCTAGCCCTGGTGGCAATTGAAGCTGAAAAGTTAGCCTTGAAGACGAATTGTCAAGGGCCTTTGAACACCACATCAAGAAATTTGGAGTTGAAAATGGCAGCCACGAGGAGCCCTCAAAGATTTCTAATCAGGGGACTGATGGGATCCAATCTGGCTTTTTGAATCAAAAACTCCAGCTTCTCCGTGGAGGCTGAACTAGAGTGAGGAGATACATAATGGCTGCACTTCGGATAGAATGGAATTCGATGCTGCAAATTTCAAAGCCTGATTGCGATCTTCTATGAAGCTTGATTACTATGACTTTGGGAGTCCAGAAAGGAAGAAAAGAGTAGCCTTATCTATGAATGATGGTAAGCAAGAAATGGAAGAATATTTACAATCCTAGGAAGATGTGTCAGCCAAACAGTACAAGGGATTGAGGAGATATTACAAAAGATTTGATGAGTTTACTACTCCAAAGGTTATGGCAATGTTTACACACTATAAATTTTGTAATAAATCATAAGACCAGATGAGCCCATGGAAAGGTTTGTGACAGAGCCAGAACTACTAATGAAGGAACTTTTGCCTTCACTGGAGGGGATGAAATTATTTATAATAATGGTGTTTTCTAAACCAAGTCAGTGAAATACCTGGCAAACTGGGAATTTGGGTTTTATTTCGATAAAGTAGCCTGCTGGCTGTTTTCATAACCAAAACAGACTGGCCAGAAGCCATAGGAAAGAGAGAAAAACTCATTTGTCTCCTTTGCTCTCTTATCTTTTTATTGTTTCTCTCTTTTATTTTGGAAGATGGTAACAATGAAATTTTTTAAGCGAAGGTAAGTTCAGCTCAATAAGCTATATTAAATTTAATGATCAGCAGATGGCAGATAAAGAAACCAGATCACTCTCACATCCAATTGTCAATGGAAAGGTTAAAAAAAATGTTCAACAGAGAAGCCAAATATGCCTAATAATAAGATAATTTCCTAAGCTTTCTGGAAAGGAGATTCTGTACAAATAAGAAGGTTATGGGCTACATGAGTCCATTAACAAAAGCACAGACTTTCCCATATTTGTACCACGACAGATAACTTTCATTAGGAGTTTTCCCCTATGATTCCAATCTTTGAGAAATTTCTTCTACGAAATTAGCAGTATTTAAGTAACAGAGAACTTATTTTCGTATTGTTTTATTAATCACCCATAGCCTTTCCTGCCAAAGTTTCTGCTCATTAAAAGAAAATCCCTATCACCATATCAAATTGATACGATTTTAGCCAAAAGCAAAGAAACTTGACATTTTATTTTTTAGCCTACAGGGACTTATCTCAGCTTAATGTAATGGTTTCTGTTAGCTTTTTTGAAATACTGAAAATAGCTCCAGGTGTCCATTACAATCTTCAAGGACTCTGAGGGATGTAGAAGCCTTTCACAGGGAACGTTCACACCAGAGAACAGACTTTCAGAGGGTGATTAAGAATAAGCAAACCTTGTATGCATTATATTCCCCTAACTCCTGTCCATTCTTTTTTTTTTTTTTTAAGATTATTTATTTATTTATTTATTAGAGAGAGAGCACGCGCAAGCAGGGGGAGGAGCAGAGGGAGAGGGAGAAGCAGACTCCCCACTGAGCAAGGAACCGGACCTGGGGCTTGCTCCCAGGACCCCAGGATCATGACCTGAGCCAAAGGCAGACACTTAACCAACTGAGCCAGCCAGGAGTCCCTTGTCCTTTCATTCCTACATTCACTCCATTTGACAAGAATTTATTGAGCACCATTAGTCACGTATTAGGCACCGAGGTAGCCATGGGGGATACAAAGACAAAATTCTCTGCCCTCAAAAAGCTCACAGCCTAGTCAGGGAAATAGAGATATGAACAAACCCAATACAATTTAACAAGAGCTCGACCGCACACTCATTCAGCACTATATAGCTGCAGAGGCATTGTTTCTTAACGCCGCTGCCATGGGGAGCCTTGGAAGTTTTCCAGAGAAGTTAACAAGTGAGCAGAGACGTTACAGTGCAGAAGGAGCCAGCTAGTTCAACAAATGGGATAGCCCTTTCCAGGAAGTGGGAATAGGGACATAAAAAGCCATACGTCATGGAAAAGAATGAATGGGATGTACAGAAACAACTAGCAGTTCAGCAGGAGAGGCAATGTAGTGTAGTGGTTAAACCCACAGACTGAGACCTCAGACCGCCTAGGAGAAGGGACTCTGGGCTCCACCACTTAGAAGCTGACGACTTCACAGGAGTTCATTCACCTCTCTAGGTCTCTGTTTTCCCATCTGTAAAATAGGGACGCCTCCTTCTTGGAGTCCTTGAGAAATCAAAGTGCACTGTAAAACATCTAACTCCGTGCTTGGTGCTTGGTAAACTGTGCTTATGCGCACAGCACCATACCATAGGGCTTACACGGTTTCTCTTAAAAAGCACACTGACTGTGGGAGAGTGAAGGTGAGCAAGATGGCGGGAGCCAGTGCCGAAGGCTTTCTCTGCCATACTAAAAAGGTGGCCCTGCCGTCTGTGGGTCCTCGAAGAATTTTAAGTGAGGAGTGAGAAGTGATGGGATATGATTTAGAGAGATCACTTTAACTGTAGTGTGTGGGATGGATTTAAGAAATGGGAGACTGAAGGCACATGGCGAACTACGGGATTATTTCAATGACACTGGTGGCACTTAGTATCACTGAGTGGTAATAGTTATAACTGTAATTGCCAAGTTGAATCAGCAAAGGAAAGAAAATATTAGTTTCGTTCAGTCACACCAGGTCTACAATATTCTGTGAGAACTTCTCTTCTGAAGTGTTTGTTTTTCTCCTTAAGAGCAACAAAGCATCTTTTGAATTAGCATCGCAACCAATGTGGGAACTTTGTTGTCAGCTCAATGCTGGGGAACGTATAGAAAGCCCTTTCTAAAGAGTTCCACACCTGTAAAAAGCTTCTTTGCCTTAAATGTGATGACTTAACTAATGGGATAAATAAACCCTCTTTGAAATGCAGAAGCAGCTTAGAAGGAGCCTCTAGGAAGTCGTATTTGATATGCACAAGCATCTTGAAAAATAGTTTCCCTCCCCCAGTCCCCACCTGGGGATCCATGGAAGACAATTCTTCAAGCCAGGCAAGAACACCAGCAGAGCTGGGTCTTCACAGCTTGGTCTCCACCCCCCGCCCCAGCAGCTGGGCTTTAAGAAAAGTACATATTGTAAACTGCCTTTTGCCAGAAATCTCCAACTTTAGGCTAACACAAGGCCGCCAAGGGAGATGGGGAGCTTGGGAAGTGTAAGTCAGAAAAAGGAGACCACCAAAGCTAGGGAATCTGGAGATGATGCCGAAGGGATTCTGTCCACCAGGAAAATAACTCTGCCATCAATTGTCCCATTCCTCTAAAAAGGTGTACCATAAAAAAATATTTACTGGATAGATACTTAGAAAGGGAAAGCCAAAACAGCTTTAAATAAAAGTTCTTAGGTAGGGGGGTGGGGAAATGAGAAAGTATTTGGAAAAAACGAAAGGACTCTGAGAGCTGAAAGCAAAGTGCCATATTTGAAGCTAGTATGTTTTGCCCAAATGGTTTCTTCACAGCCTCTTAAATGACAGCTTTTTCCCCTACTGAACACCACCCAGATGTGATAATTTGGCATTTAGAAAGGCAGATGCCTGCAGCCCAGGGAGTTAGAAGTAACCCACGGGGCAACTCTAGTCAAATGCAAGTTCAAGGTACAAGGTGTCGCAATCACCACCGCTGGAGAGAATCCTGTATTTTTCACCCCCGTCTTCTCTGGAGGCCTTGGAAACTCCTTCTGAAAAGTAGTGGAAGAAAAAAAAAAATCCTATAGTATCAACTTTAGGAAAATGGCATTTTTTGTTTCTTTTTCTTTTTAATGTCTGTCTGTATTTTCCATGAAAGTTACTTATTTACAATGGAAAGTTAATTTTCTTATAATTTTACTCTTCTATAATATGTTTACATCCATTGCTTTCATCGCAGTCGTACAAAATTTATCAGAAATCAGCTGTAAATTGATTGCACTGCTACAATGTGATCTCCCCCTTGGTCTTCCAGCAAACTTCAATAAAACTTACTCTACATGCAAAAGGAAAAAAAAAAGTTATACCCCTATATAAATGTCAGAGGTACACAAAATCCATGGATGCAGCTGTCCTCAAAGAAAGCAGATGTAGAAATACAACTGGGCAACTGTTACTAATAGGAAAAATAGTCATGATGATTCTAATAAATGTGAAAAAAAAGAAATGGATTGTTCAAGTCCAAAAGTAAGCACTCTGTGGAAAGTTTTGATTTTTGACACAGGAAACAAGAAACAAAACAGAGAGAGAGAAATACTCATGGTTCAATCTGGAAGTATAAATAGGAGCTTTATTGAGAGAAACAAACATATCAGTGGGTCATAGGGCAAATGAAGAGATATGGTTTAAGGAGTAAAATTCAGATGTCTTGCATTATTGCTATTTCCAAAGTAAATATCGATAGTGGATTTTTTTAAAGTATAAAACATTATGAAAATCTAGTCCCCATGGAAAGATCCTTTATGTGCTGTATAGTGTGTGTGTGTGTGTGTGTGTGTGTGTGTGTGTGTGTGTGTGTGTGTTTTATGCAAAGCACAAGAGCCAGCATGGTCCTTCTTCATAGGAATTTTTGATCTAAAATGTAGCAGGACAAGAATAAAGAGGCCTACACTATAAAACTATGGGAGAAATATTCTGAACAGTATCATGAAAGAAGGCTATTAAAGACTTTTTTTGATCAATATATCAGAAGTTAATGTGCCATGTTGAATAAACAACCAGAACATAAAAATTCACCTCTCAGCCAGAGTTGTCTGTCAAAGAGACATCTGTAATGGACAAAAAAAAATTATCTTAGCTTTATTTTTTAATAAAACTATTCTCTAGTATTTTCTCACTTACGTCATTCAATAGTCCTTGTAGGATAACTTACACGATAAATTCCTTTCAGAGGTAAGAGTAACAAAAAAAAAAGTGTATCTTTCCTAATGAACCAGTAGTCCTTTCCTTAGTTGACAATGAAAGCCATGTAACACAACATATTTCTCCCTTCGCCTTGGCTACCAGGAAACTCTGAGAAAATTTGCTTCCCCCAGGGTTTACTGATATCATTATCCATTGTTCTTCCTCCTTTGATGTTTATCTTTCACTGTTTTATTCTTGTGTTAAAATTCTTCTGTCTTATTGTATCTTTTGAAAGCTGTTCTTTCATTCAAAGTTGGAAGGGAAGGTAGAAGGTAGAAAGAAGAAGAATGAGCATTTTGTTTTGTTCCATTCAGGATACTGTGGATTATCATCCTTTCCTCAAAGTGGAGAAAAGGAGGATGAAAGGCCGAAGAATTTTGGAGCAGTTTTTCTGCATTTGGAGAAACGAGAAAACACAACCCTGGCTTTGCAAAACTTAACTTTGGTCTGGAGTCATATTCTACCCCACTGTCTTTTAAAAGTCATAAACAATAATAGAAAGCCTTTCAACTGTGGAGTCAGGCAGACTTTCTCTGAAACCCCAGCTCTGCCACTTGGCAGCTCAGTAACTTCAGGCAAACCCCTTCGCTCTCTGGGCCTCTGGAAAGAGTACCATTTTAGCAGAGTTGATACTGAAATTCAGTAAGACAATGTAGATGGAAGGGCATGGCATACTATAGGGCACGTGAGGGACACTCAGCAAGTGAAGTTCGTCCCCTTTTTCTCTTCCTTTTACTTCCCCCAAGGGCACAGTCCTTTTCAATTTCTAAGTCATCAGACACAGTGTTGTCTAAGGAGGAGAATCCAATGCGGCAGCTGATGACAGCCAAGAGCCGGCACTAAAGACCATTTTTATTCATTTTTTTCTCCCTTAGAGCCTATGTGGGTTTTTTTTTTTTTTGGGGGGGGGGGGTCTGTAGCCAATTGAATGAATCAATAATTAACTTTCCTATTCTTACTAAATAAAAGTAATATATAACGGCCAATTACAATGGCTACTTGAGCTTCCCATTGTTACCAACAACCGTTGAAATAAATTAAGTCAAAAGCAAAAACAACTGAAACTTTTAAATAGCCTGAACAACCTGATGGCCTATAGGGTTCAGGGTTCAGATGTATTGAAGGGCACTAGAAAGTTTGTCTTACTACCTTGGCTAACTTGTAGGAGTCTGGAACACTTCCAGTGAGGCATCACTAGTTTGGTGGCTAATGTGGTAGATGTTTCTGATAAAATCTACTGGGCCTGAGATACACTAACAACGGCATCAGAAGCAAAGGGTGCAGTCTTCATAGAGAATGAGCTGTGGGCAGTGGTCACCATGTTTTAGAATGTGATGTGATGAGCACTGGGTGGTATAGGCAACTGATGAATTACTGAAGTCTACATCTGAAACTAATGATGTACTATATGTTGGCTAATTGAATTTAAATTTAAAAAGGGGGAAAAAAAGAATGTGATTCTTAGTTTCCATGTACAGAAACCCAATTTAAGTGCTATACACACTCTATGGTCTGACACATCCTAACCAAGATTCAGTTAAAATATATATATTCATGTCTAAATTTATTAATTTTTTAATGGGAAAGGGACATGCTTTTTCAGTGGCTGAAATACTTAGGTCCACCAAGTAGAATGTCTTTTTGCGGTTATCACCCTATCATGATTCTTTTTTTTTTTAATATCTTACAATTTTATTTCTCAATTATCCTTCAATAAAACTGAAAAAAAAAAAACATTGTGAGAAACATTTATGTAGATCTACATAGACCTACCTAGCTTATTTATTTTAACTGCTGTGTAGTATTCTGTAGTATGGCTGTAGTCTATTTGATGCATTCCCTTCTTTTACATATGCACAAGAGAGTCTCTAACGCATACATCTTGAGGTAGAATTTCTGGTTTGTTGGGTGTGGGACTTCTAACATGACTGTAGCAGTCCACACTCCAGTGCAACATTTACGTTTGCTTCTCCACATTTTCATCCACATATTTCTGAACAACAAATACTATTAGACTTTTTAGTTTTTCCAAACTCATGAAAGTGAAACTAAATCTCATTGATACTTTATTCCAAATTTTCCTGATTACAAGTGAATGTGAGCATCATCTCATATATTAATCGTTGGATTCCCTGTGGCTTACTGGGAAACACTTGCTCTTTATTCCCCCCCCCATTTTCCTATTGGGTGTTTTTGTTTTTGTTTTTATTATTAACTTGATTGCATTTCTTAAACACATTTTTACATTTTTTACATATTTCCATAGTTTAGATAGTTTAGGTAATAATCCTTTTCCTGTTGTATATGTTACAAATAGATTGTTCTAGTCTGCTATCTGTCTTTCAACATTATTATCTCATTTGTCTTTCAGAAGCCTAAATTTTAACATAAAGTCATCAATTTTTTCCCATGTTATTTATGCTTTTTATATGTTGCTTAAGTTTTTCCCTACCCTAAAATCTTAACAATATTCCTTATATTTTCTTCTAGTTGTTCTAATTCTTAAAAGTTGAATTATTTATCAGAAATTTCACTAATAGACAAAGAATCAGCACAGGGAGAAGAATGATCATGGGAAATAGTTGACAGACACTATGGTAGAGCCACTGAGTGAACTTTCCCACACAGTGGAGGACACTTCTCAACATACCAAAATTTGGAGTTTTTTGGTCCAGGGCAGCTAAACACAGCCAAATTCTTACTCTTTAGATTCTATTTCATCTAGATGTCATGCTGACCTTCAGTTAACACCTCTTTCTTCAGACAACTCATTAGACCTCAGGTTTCATAGGTGATTCTAATCATTTATGCAACTCTGGCTTTTCCAACATGGTATCATTGCTCTATTGTCATAAGAGTGCCTCCCTGAGATTCATAGCCTGGCCAACATTGACTAGACGTGAGTGATTCCTGTTCTCCCCAGCCAAATGTGTATAAATAATCTCTTGAGGTATTTCTCTAGATAGCTAATCTCATGCAATATGTGTGGTCCTTCCTACTTACACTTCAAAATTCCAGTGATGCCTGACCTCACTCTATGCTCTGAAATTAAAAGAATTTTGTAATAAACAGGGGAGTTTGGAAAGAACAGTGATCAAGTGGTCTCTCTGGCACTGATAAAGGGACACAACTGAGTTAAGAGAAATGCTTGGTTAACTTGTCAATATAATCCATATTGGGCATTTTTCTTTTTCAGATTCTATTTGTCCACTGAGCAGTCTTCACCTGAGTCAGAACTGTAAGCTTGCCTCCAGGTGTTCCAGAATCCTAATTGTAGATCCTGATTTCCACCTTCTTGAGCACCATGTTTGCCCCCAGTATTTTCCAAACCAGTGCTTCTGCCTTCTGTAAATGGTTCTCATAAAATAATCTGAAAGCCCAATATCAAGATATTATCAATGGACTGATTCTATACCTTTGTTTGAACAGGGGTCCCTGCTGTTTTACCCGCCTCGGAGGACACTCCTGGCCAACAGCATGACTTAGACATATGTGCTGGCTCCAGTTCTGATAGGGATTTGGCTTTCTAAAGATTCCTGAGAGCTAAGAATACTGTCACAACAGCCGTCTTTGCTCCATATGTGAGGGAAGGGTTCAGCTGCATGGAGGTTTTCTCTCTTGCCAGGTGTTCTCTTCAGGTTTGTCAGCAAGGCTTACGCAATAGGGCATGAATTCCCCAAGATGGTTCGTAAAATCTTGTGTACCTCCTTCTGGCTCTTGAGTCTCTCTGTGTCTGGGGGCAAGTCATTTCACCTCCCTTAGCCTGAATTTCTATACTCTCTAAATGAAATGAGTTGGACTAGATGGTTTTCATGAGCCTTCCCACCTGTCACTTCCTATGATTCCATGAACCTTATGAGTTTACTTCAAAAGTTCCATTATCAGCATTCAAGGTGTGGCACGAATCAAGCACATTTCTGCATGTGGCTTGTGAAATCTTTCCCATTATTTTATAGTCACACTTTGTGCACCAACTGCTAGATAAACTAGTCGAGGATTATTTTTACTGAGATACAATTGACATATAACATTACATTAGTTTCAGGTGTACCACATAATGATTTGATATATGTATACATTGCAAAATGATCACCACAGTAAGTCTCGTTACCATTCATAAACACACACAATTACAGTTTTTTTTCTTGAGATGAGAACTTTTAAGATGTATTTTTTTAGCAACTTTCAAATATACTATACAGTATTACTAATCACAGTCACCATGCTGTACATTATAAGCCCAGGATTTATTTATTTTGTAACTAGAAGTTTGTAAGTTTTGACTACCTTCACCCATTTCACCCATTTCTCCCACCCTCCACACCCCCATCTCCTGCCTCTGGCAACCACCAATCTGTTCTCTGTATCTATGAGTTTGGGGTTTTTTTGTTTGTTTGTTTTGAGTTTTGTTTTGTTTAGATTCCACATATAAATGAGATCAAACAGTATATTTCTTTCTCTGTACACATGTTTCACTCAGCAAAATACCCTCAAGGTCCACCCATGTTGTCGCAAATGGCAAGATTTCCATCCTTTTTACGGCCAAATAACATTCTTTGTTATTTGTTATATGTTAAAGCACATCTTCTTTACCCATTCATCCTTTGATAGACACTTGGATAAAGATTTTTTAAAATGTTGGTAACTTGATGCATCTAAAGAAAACAGAAAACTTTCTGGCTCTAGCTGCCTAGGCTCTTTCAGTTTTAGAAGCATTGCTACATCAAGTTGAATCACTACCATTATGATTCAGCTGTACACTCTTGGTGGCAAAGAGGGAGTCCCACAGAGAACCACCAATGATGGTCAAAGCACAACAGATCCAAACATCAGTGAACCTCTGTAGCATCTAAGCACAATCAGTAACTGTTAAGAGTCCCTTTCTAAAGAGTTTTATAAAGCCAATTTACCCAGTGTGCTGTTTACCAAATTAATATATATCTGAACATAGTTTCTGACCTTCATTGAATTTTAGGTCTATATGTAAACAAATAAGACAGTTTCTGATCTATTACGGAAACCATTTTTACTTTCTGAGAATAGCTTTACTTATCAAAATCTCTCCTCCCCTGGATTAATGTCCCTCCCTCAGCCAAGTACAGTAAAAAGGGGATAGGTTTGGGTGTCATACAAAGCTTGTTCTGAAATCACACTGTGCCAGGACTTAGGACACAAAGGAAAATAAGTCATGGTCCCCAGGCTGGAGGAGATTGTGCTGGTGGCAGTGTGAGGAAGGGGGTGACATGTAGGAAAACCATTCTCTGTCAGAGCTGGCTGACTGAGTTTCGCTTTGTGGGTTCCAATCTTGCGGCTTGTATCTAATCAGATCTCAGAGAGCAGAAATCATCCAGCCTTGTGAACTCTGGACTTCTTCCCTTATGTCTGCACTTTTGTCCACCTCCTTTTCAAGGAAACTCCCTGCTAAGCTAAAAAGACCATGGAAAGCACAACATGTTGGTGTTATGATGCTCTGGAACTTCTACCTAAATTCCTACTTCATAGAGAGCATCATGGTGCCCCACTGCCGCACCAGAGAGCATGGGCATACCTGAGCATACTGCACACAGGTTCTTCTGTAGCACCCACTTTTATAATATCCTCTTAAATGTAGAAAGAAACAGGGTTGAGGAGCCCCTCCCTCCAGGCAGAGAACTGATTCTTGCTCAGAATTCTCTTCCTCCTGATGATACCATGAAAGAGTCACAAAGCCAGTAAAAAACACAGGAACGGAGGCCTAGAGGAGAGTTTAAATTCTGGGGGGTTGCGGGGGGGCGGATTTGGAATCTTGAAAAGGTGGTGAACAACAAAAGTACTGAAAACATTGTGACAACATAAATAATAATTTTTAATAGATCCGCCTAAGTTATTTAGCATAGATTAGCAATTATAGAGAAAACTTTTAGAGGGTCCACAGAGTAGCCAACTAGAAAACTGAAAAACATTTTCAATTTCTTTTTTTTAAAAAAAGGTTTTAAATTAAATCTCAATTGCTTAACTGTAAGGGTGAAAGGAATTAGGATGTTTAGGTTTGTGATCACGCCCTCTGCATCAGGAAGTGTTTTTGCACTGGGGATACAATGTTGTGACACTGGGATAAGATAGAAGTATGGTCCCTGCCCTCATGGTGACAGTAATCAAAGAGTCACAAAATAAATGTGGAACTCCACTTTGTGAGAAGGGCCATGAAGGAAAATCACAAGGCATTGCACATAATAGGAACAATGCTGGGGGGCCTACACTGTCTGGGACAAAATCACCAGAAAGCCGGAGAGAATGGCAAGGCATTATAAGAGACTGGTAAGTAGGATCCTGATGGTTCAGAATGTCAGATTATGTCAACAGACCCATTATAGTTGTAGTTCAGAGATAGGAAGGGAGGAAGGCCAAAGGATCATTCACAGCTCCTGTATCTTTCCTTTGGTGGTGATACCAGAGACCAAGGTCTGGTCTTCAGCTCAGCTGGTCCATCCATCTAGAGCTGTACTGGCTCCCAGTACTAACCAGAAAAGACTGATGAAGTGCAGTTTATTAACTTACGGCAGAGGTACGCCCTTCTGGTGCCTGGAATTCTTACGGCTACTAACTCTCAAAGTACCCTTTGAGGCCTCCAAAGGCCTCCAAAGCTGGAGCTATCCTGCTGAAGATGCTGATCCTATCTTGTACATGTTTGTGCTCCTTTATTTCGCTTCCAAAAGATAATCTTCTCTCAAGGTTCTGAGGGTGCTTCTGTGGTGCCCCTGCATAATAACTCCAGAATCCAGGCTGAATATCAAATTAGCTTGGAAATCCCTTGCTCACGGGGCACCTGGGGGGCTCAGTCATTGGGCGTCTGCCTTCGGCTCAGGTCATGATCCCGGGGTCCTGGGATCGAGCCCCGCATCGGGCTCCCTGCTCCACAGGAAGCCTGCTTCTCCCTCTGCCACTCCCCCTGCTTGTGTTCCCTCTCCCACTGTCTCTCTCTGTCAAATAAATAAATAAATCTTTGGAAAAAAAAAAAAAGAAATCCCTTGCTCGCTACATATTAATGGTGTAAACAAGATTGTTTAAAATACTTAAAGAACTAAAGTAGCTACAAGCACGCCAAAAATACCACTTAAAATATAAATACTTGACACACTAACACAAATCATTCTCATCTAGTTATTACACAGGCATTTGAATGAATGGAAGAAGGAACTAATGAATCAACAAGTGAAAGAAGATCGAACCCCCAGACAATTTTGGGGTCATGTATTTATTTGATATAGGAAAGAAATCTGCTTTTTTTAAAAAATCCCCGTGTAGTTAAGATACGATGTTATGTTAGTTATAGGTGTACAATAGAGTGATTCAACAATTCTGTACATTACTCAGTGCTCATCGTGATAAGTGCGCTCTGCTCTTCCTTCACCTGTTTCACCATCCCCCCACCCCACCCCCCCTCTGGTAACCATCTATTTGTTTTCTATAGTTTTCTGTAGTTAAGAGTCTGTTTTTTGGTTTGTCTCTCTCTTTTTTCCCCTTTGTTCATGTATTTTGTTTCATAAATTCCACATATAAGTGAAATCATATGATATCTGTCTTTCTCTGACTGGCTTATTTTTTTTTAAGATTTTATTTATTCATTTCACAGAGAGAGAGAGAGAGAGAGAGAGAGGGCACAAGCAGGCGGAGTGGCAGGCAGAGGGAGAGGGAGAAGCAGGCTCCCCGCTGAGCAGAGAGCCGGACATGGGGCTCGAGCCCAGGACCCTGGGATCATGACCCAAGCAGAAGGCAGACGCTTAACCGACTGAGCCACCCAGGTGCCCCTGACTGGCTTATTTTGCTTAACATTATACTCTCTAGACCCATCCATGTTGTTGCAAAAGGCAAGATATTTTTCTTTTTCATGGCTGAATAATATTCATATATATGTATACCCCATATCTTCTTTATCCATTCACCTACCAATGGACACTTGGGCTGCTTCTATAATTTGGCTATTGTAAATAATGTTGCAATAAACATAATCTCTTCGAATGAGTGATTTTGTATTCTTTGGATAAATACCCAGTCATGCAATCACTGGATTATAGGGTAGTTCTAATTTTAATTTTTTAAGGAACCTCCAGACTGTCTCCCACGGTGGATGCACCAGTCCCCATCCCCACCAACAGTGCACGAGGGTCCCTTTCTCCCCACATCCTCACCAACACTTGTTGTTTCTTGAAGAATCTATATTTTTAAAAGAAAATGGCTAACCTTCCAACTTCCCAGTATTTAAACTCTCCAGTCCCTCCCTGCCTCAGCCACTGATCCAAATTATTTTTTTTTAAGATTTTATTTATTTATTTGACAGAGACAGAGACAGCGAGAGAGGGAACACAAGCAGGGGGGAGTGGGAGAGGGAGAAGCAGGCTTCCCGCCCAGCAGGGGCCCTGATGTGGGGCTCCATCCCAGGACCCTGGGATCAAGACCTGAGCCGAAGGCAGATGCTTAACGACTCAGCCACCCAGGTGCCCCCAAATTATTTATTATAATCAATAATTATATGATCCAAAGTACTTTTGATATTAAAGCTGGATTCCACCAAAACCAGGTTTTTTTTTTTTTCAACTGGAGTTCATGAGCCCTTCATACTGTTTAAAATGTTGGGGGGGGGGGGATTCTCTTTTCTTCTTCAAGAACTCTTTATGTTTTCATTTTGTCGGTAATTTTTATCAAATTATTGCAAGCATATTGTGCATCACCCAGATGACCATCTTTCAAATTTGGATTTGTGATTACAACTGTGGTGGTGTCAAGCCATATTACTTTAAACATTAAACACTACAAAGAAAAGAATAGAGGTGGTTTTAAAATGTAAGGAATACGTTCACACCATATGGAAACCAAGTGAAGTCATGGTGCGCTCTGCACAAGTTTTTGCCGTGGTTCAAGTAGAGAATCTCATCGCACAGTGGGATATAGCATCAGAGGGCCAAACTTGGTAGAATAAAAATGTATTCTTGTTGCTAGATTCACACTCTAAGGGATGATTTGATTTTGACAAAACCCTCCACTAAATGCTGTTAATTTTAATTTTTATTGGTTCTCCAGTTTTATTTTTTGTTTAGCATGGAAATGAGTTCTAGTAGTACAGTTGTATAGGAGCTTTGAACACAAGGATGTCACATATTGTTTTCTATTTTCACATACTTAAGAAATATAATAAAAATAATTTAAGTAAGCATTTAAAGCCTCAGAGATGTTTTTCTCTTGAAAGGGGTCAATACATTACTTTCGAGAAACACTATTTTAAACCAGCATTTTTTCAATATTTCTGTCCTGCGAGTCCTCCTCCCTATTATTTCGTGAGCCACGTAGGTATTTTTTTAGTCATTTAAAAAAATTTTCGTATGCTACATCAAAAGAAGAGAGTTCACAGAAACTATTAGGTTTTAAATAAGTATATTATTGAAGTATATTTTGTGGAATTTAAGTCAATCTTTAATGATATTTACTACACAAAAATATAAAAACAAAATATCTTGTCTTGTGTTGTGGACTTCTATTGCATGATTTCTTTAGAATCCATTAAGGAGGGACACCTGGGTGGCACAATTGGATAAGCTTTCCACTCTTGGTTTTGGCTCAAGTTGTGATTTTATGGTCATGAGATAGAGCCCCGCATTGGGCTCCCTGCTGAGCATGGAGTCTGCTTGAGATTCTCTCTCCCTCTCCCCCTGCTGAGCATGGAGTCTGCTTGAGATTCTCTCTCCCTCTCCCTCTGCCCCTCCCACTCATGCACATCCATACTCTCCTGGAAATAAATAAATCTTAAAAAAAAGAATCAATTATTAAGGAAAAGCATCATTGTTGACAAACTGAAAATTGACAATATCTCTCTTTGGATTTTGTACTAAATGCATACTTAAGCATAGACTGAAATATAGCTACATGTAGGGACATCAGAAACTGACACAAAATACTTTCATTTCTTGATGCTTTTAGTTCTTGTATTTTGTACTTAAAAACCAACTGGAGTTTTTAAAAAGAATTCGTTTTGTTTGTAACTAATAAGATAAGAGGAAAAGAGTTGGAGGCTCTTATTTGTAAACACACCTCTACTATTGTTGTATGTGACAGCTGAATCTTTATTTCTAATAAATTGAAGGCCAACTGTTTTCTCTTTCACCTCTGAGTTTTGAGTTGTAGAGTTATGTATTGGTGCTACATAGGAATTTTCATTATATGAATGTAGCCTCTGCATGGGTTGAGCACCATCCTAAGTCATAGGCAGAAAAATTATCACAATTATATTTCTCATTGATTTGTTTTATTCAGGGCCATTTCTCTTCAATCTTACAAAAAAAATCCCCAAAGGAAAAATAAAATAAGATAAAAACAGCACATATACTAAAAAACAGAGAGAGAGGCAAACCATAAAAGACTCTTAGCTGTAGGGAACAAACTGAGCGTTGCTGGAAGCGGGGGGAACCGAATGGAGTAACTGGGTGATGGGCATGAAGGAGGGCACTTGATGTAACGAGCACTTGGTGATATATGCAACTGATGAATCACTAAATTCTATCCCTAAAACTAATAATACACCATATGTTAACTAACTTGAATTTAATTTTTAAAAAACATGAGAAAAAAAGGGGAAAAAAATCCCTATGTGAATGAGGATTAAAGCAACGCAAAGTTGTACAACGGTAAACGTCACCCTCTGATGGGGGTATTTAGCTAGAGGGTCAAGTTAAGTGCCTGCTCATCAGATGTGGGATGTCTCTGACCAGCTCAGTAGGCTCACTCAGCACACACTCAGAGACTTTTAAACTTCCATTTTGAACTGCACAAATACTTTTAAGTGATTTTATTTCTCACTTTTTAAAAAGTAGGAATTGATACAGATTCTGTTACTGCCTTTTACAACACATCCACCTATAATACAGAGCGCCAGTTGGGAAATGCTGGTTTAAGCCATTCAACACATCTCTTATCCTATTTCACTGGAGTCTTCATAAAGACTTGGTTCCCTCTGATAATCTGCTCTGGTGTTTTAAAATCCTGATGTTAAGGAAGTCCTTTACGGGCAAGTCACGTAACCTCTCGGGACCTCAGATTTCTCATTTAGAAAATGAAGGGGTTAGGATAAGATTCTTTTTAAAGTCCCACCTAGAATTAGAAGGCTATGATTTTTGCTTCATCTAAAACTTTAGTTTTCATAACTGCTTAATATCAGAACAATGTTTTAAAACAAATTCAAACGAGAAATCCTTAATATATAAAGCACATAAAAGTGAAGCTGAGAACACTCAAGGTCTGCAGAACACAATTCGAAAACCACGGATCTAAAGCTCTCTTTTAAAAAATGCTTTCCTTTTTTCTTTGTCTCAGTGGAAAAGGAAAACATCTGGAAAGGATCCACCATATTAGTTTCCCTATGTGTACACCAGAACATATGCATTAAGTCACCTGTCAGCTTTTCTTCCCCAGATTAAATAGCCATTATAAGTCCCATTTCCCATCCCTTTAAAATATATTCTCCCTCTTTTTTTTTTAAACGAACTTTCTTTAGTCTCTGTAATTCTTTATTAAAATGTAAAGTTACAAACCAACCACAATCTCTGAGAAGAGCCAAGTGTAGCAAAAGGATTACTTCCAGCTCTATCATATGATATTCTCATTCCCAACACACTCTGAGTTGTTGCCTTTTTAATAACCACATTCCATTGCTGCCTACCATTCAACCAACAGCTTGGTCGGACCCACACTTATTTTTTCTTTTTTCTGTTTTTCTTTCTTTCTTCTTCTTTTTCTTTTTTTTTTTTTTCCTTTGGCTAAACTTGTTATATCTAGTCAAGTAATTTCCCACCTAATACCCATGTAATTTGTTATTGTCCTCATGGGCCCTTTGAAGTGTTTCCTATTGAATATAATTCTGTTTTTAATGGAGCATTTCCCTAATTAGTTAAGGTCACTGAAGTTTTCTTCTGCTTTCCAGCATAACTCATCCAACTTCATAACCAATGTGAATGTTCTCTAGTTTCGTGCTGAAGCTGTAGACTAATAAAATGTCAATTACCTAAAATGAATCTACACCGGAGATGTGTTATGGGATCAATTGCAATCCCATGAAATTCATATGTTGAAGCCCTATTCCCCAGCATCTCAGAATGTAACTACATTTGGATATACGGTCTTCAAAGAACTCACTGAGTTAAAATGAGGTCATTTGGGTAGGTCCTAATGGAATCTGACACAAAGAGACAGCTGGGGCTTCAACACAGAGATAAACAAAGAAAACACCATGTGAAGATGCAGCAAGAAAGTGACCATCTGCAAGCCAAGGAGAGAGGCCTCAGATGAAACCGAATCTGCTGACACCTTGATCTTGGACTTCCAGCCTCCAGTACTGTGAGAAAATTTATGTCTGTTGTTGAAACCACCTAGTCTGTGGTATTTTGTTACAGCAGCCTGAGCAGACTAATACAAGCTATGCTATGCATGACATTGTGCAGCCCCTTGGGGCTCACCAAGGAGTCTCCACCATTACAGAGAAGGCTACAGGAGGGCACATATACCCATAACTCAAGCCAGAATGAGTTATAAAGGAAGATCTGAGCAAAGTGCCCTGAGAGCCACAAGGGAGCCAGAATTCTTTCCACTGGGGGATTGAGCCTTGAAACAGGTGATGTCACCTGAGCAGAACCTTCAAAGATGGGCAAAATTCCAATCATGGGAGGCAAGGGGAGAGGGTGGAACTTGGGGGGTGGGGAGAGGGTGGAATTTGGGGGTTGGGGGGAGGACAGAGCTTTATGAATGTAAACTACACTCACACTATACCTGGGGACAAGGTCGGTGGTTCACAAATCTGTCTAAATGTCAGAACTAACTAGAAGTTTCTTAAAAAATACATATATCCGCAGACCCTACTCCTAATCTGCTGAGTCAGGAGTTCCAGAGAAAATGTCCTGGAATCTTTATTTTAACCAATTTCTCAGGTGCATTGTATTGACTTCACCAAGTTTAAAGATCCATTTTGAATAAAACATCTCCCTGCCTTCTCCCTCTCCCCTTTTTACCACTATATTTCTACTGAATGAGAAAATACATAAAGACAGAAAAAACTACTATGAGTTTAGTGATGATTTCAAGTGAATTTGTATTTTATTACATGGAACCAAATCCACAGGTTTAAAACTGATATGAATGTATCATTTTTACTTAAGCACATACATATAAGACATTATTTATTCAACTTGCAGAAATGCAAGGTTGCATGTAAGGCTTCTACCTCCTTATTAACCATGAGTCCTCACCCTGACACTAAAGTCCATCCACAGTTTCTGGATCAGGAACTATGGGTCCAGTGACAGCTCCTACACCAAATTATGCCACAGACCCTGCAAAGGAGGGAGAACAGAAGTGGAGGGGGAGAAAGGCAGAAGGAGGGACTGTCGGGCGCCTGGGTGGCTCAGTCGTTAAGCGTCTGCCTTCGGCTCAGGTCATGATCCCAGGGTCCTGGGATCGAGTCCCACATCGGGCTCCCTGCTCCGCGGGAAGCCTGCTTCTCCCTCTCCCACTCCCCCTGCTTGTGTTCCTGCTCTCACTGTCTCTCTCCGTCAAATAAATAAATAAAATCTTTAAAAAATAAAAAAAATTAAAAAAAATAAAAAAAAAGAAAGAGGGACTGTCATCACAGCTCATGCTCAGAGGATCCTGCCTTATTACGGTGGCCACATGGATGTTGGAATAAGGTGACAGTAGTGTTTTCCTCACCGGCTAAGACCTAGAGCCAGGGTCTTAGGAGGAGGGGAAGGGGACAAAGGGCCCAACCAGTGTCTGTCTGTTTCTTTCTCTCCCCTTTTCCCTAATCGCTCTGAGAAGGTGGTCATCTTTTTTTATTTGTTTGTTTGTTTGTTTGTTTGTTTGTTTTTCTTAACTGAAACTCAAAATCCTCCCTTCTGAAGTGATGAAAGTAATTCCTACTTGTTAAGGTACAGATTAGGTGAGATCACTTATATAAAGTATAAAACCTAGTACTGGACTCCACCCTATTTGCCAGCCCCACTCCCACCCCACCAACACGTGTATAAACTCTTCCACATATATTTTTGAAGCTGGGTCCTTGAGGCAGCCTTTCCTCAACTCAGGGTTTCCTGAAGCCCAAAGCTTACCTCAGAAAAGCTCCATTTCAATCAAAAATTCACACCAATAGGGGCCTACTTCCATAATTCAACAGTCAGTGACCCCCAGATGAGCTGTCTTCCCAGAGGGATCACAGTTTTGCTCAAGTGCATCCAAGGCCACATGCAGACAGTGGTACCCTGCTGTTCTTTCTAGATTCTTCTCCTTCCAGCCTTGAAAGTCACCTTCTCCAGAAAATCTTCTCTGACATACCCCCTCATAAATCCTTCATTAGTTTCCCTCAGTATCTGCTGTCTTTCTCTTTCTTTCTTCCTTTTTCTTTCTTTCTTTTTCTTTCTTCTTTCTCTTTTTCTTTCTTTCTTCTTTCTTTCTTTCCTTCCTTCCTTCCTTCCTTCCTTCCTTCCTTCCTTCCTTCCTTCCTTCCTTCCTTCCTTCCTTCCTTCTTTCTTTCTTTCTTTTTTCTTTCTTTCTTTCTTTCTTTCTTTCTTTCTTTCTTTCTTTCTTTCTTTCTTTCTTTCTTTCTTTTATGCATTCATTCATTCATCTAATCAGGAAAGACTAATCATGCCAGGACTTACTTTACACACTGAATAAACAAACAAGGAAAGTCTCTGCTCTCCTGGGGCTGCCATTCTAGGATGGGGGGGGAAGACAGTAAAAATTCAATATGCAGTATGTCAGGTGGGGATAAATGCTAAGAGGAAAAACAAAACAGTGTTAAGAAAGCAAAAGGGGATATTGCTCTTTGGGTAGGACAGTCAGGCAGGAAGACCTCACTGAGATAATGTCTGAGCAGAAACATGAAGAAATGAAGGTGTAGGCCAGCAGGATATCTGGGAAGAGAGTTCCAGGCCAGCATCTTTTCTCCCACAGTGGCAGGGGTCTTGTGTTTTTCGGTTTCTCCACCCCTGTTATAGGCTGAATTGTGCCGCCCCAGAATTACTGGAATCCTAACTAACACCCAGTACTTCAGAACGTGACCTTATTTGTTGATAGGGTCTCAGCAGAGGTAATCGAGTTCGAGTGAGTCATCAGGAGAGGGCCTAATCCAACATGACTGCTGTCCTTATAGAAAGGGGAAATTTTAGACAGAGATTGGCACAGAGCAAAACACTATGTAGAGATAAAGGCAGAGGTGGGGCAATGACGGCCAGCAAATGACCAACTCTAGCAGAGAGACATGGAATAGCTTCTCCCTCACAACCCTCAGAACCAGGCCCGCCTATACTTGGAAGTGGCACTTCTAGCCTCCAGAACCGTGACGACGATTTCCTGCTCTTGAAGCCTGAGTGGCATAAACACAGTTTATAGTACTTCGTCACGGCCGCCCTAGGAAAATAACATGGCCGTCTATCGCTGTGAAGGTCACACACAGAGCACTGGCTTGCGCGGTTCAGAGGGTAAAGCCCTGGTCACGTGGGGCCCTGCGTCCCCCTAGGTGACTGGAACCACCCCGAACTGGACTCCCCGTTCCCAGGCTTACTCGCTCAATCCATTCTCCGCAGCCCTGTCCTGACCTCTCTAAAATGAAAACGTGATCATCTCCTTTGTTCACCTGCTTCTCGGTGTCTTCAGGATACAACCCGAGCTTCTCAGCTTGGGAACCAAAGACCACAGGATCCAGCCTCAGTTTACCTCTCCCACCTTGTTTCTCTCATCTCTGGCCCCTCCTCTGGTGGCCTAACTTCCACTCATCCTCAGACCTCAGTTTAGTTACCAGCTACACCGGGAGGCCTTCCGAAGACCCCTAAGACCAGGTTCGGCGTCCCTCCTGTGTATTTCCAGAATACAATCCTTGTGTTGAATGCTGGTGTTGCATTTATTACGGTGTGCCCTACGCCCTGCTAGGCCTGTTTGTCCATCTTCTCTCTTTGAACATGAGTTCCTATATTGGTTGTTTCTCTAGGCCCTAGGAAAGTGCCTGGCTCTTGGGGAACATTCACCGGACAGATGAATAAATGCACAAAGCATGCTGTGTTTTAACCAGCTGGTCCCAGAACTAAATTTTTTTCCCTTTAAGGGGTGGGGGATGGGGAGGTGACCTTTTAAGAGATTTCCCAATAGCCTGTGAAACCACTGGACCTGGATGAAGCTGCACCTTTCCTTAATGGTTCCAAGAGGAATTTAGATTAGACATTGAAGAGCTGGTCCTTGTGTCGCAAGACACTGCAGTATAAGGAAGGGAAATAAACAATCTTGGACAATTTTTGAGTCTGGGGTTGACCAGTATTTTGGAGCCCATTTTTTGATAGGAAGTGGCACTTGCAGGTTTCTTCCCAGCCTCTGATTCTGTAGCTGCAAGCCCATGACCTACAGGTAAAAGGGGTGGGTGGACACAGAGTAGGGGATTATTGCAACCAACAATGCAATGTGTTCTGTGCACAAGATTCCAAAAAGTAAATATTTTTGAGGTTTAAAAAATATTGCACACACACAAAAGAAATTATTGCGCACACAGTTATAAATGCTGTAGAGACTGGAAAAGGAAAGAGAGGAAGATAGTAACAATGTTTAAATATATATTATATATATTATATTTGTATACTAAGTATATCTATCCATATATCTAACTAGAGGAAGACAGAGGGGTAAGAGATTAACATAATCAGGATTCGCTCTATTTTGCAAATTCCTGAAAGGGGAAATGTATGTATCAGAATTTCCAGTCCTCAAAAAATAGGGCCTAAAAAAAGTCCTGTGAGCAAGAAGGGAGAAAAGGAGGGGTGGAGGGCGGGGGACTAGCTCTTCGCAGCAGGAAGTCTTCAATGGCTATCGAGTTATGAAGAAACAACTCTGAACAGAAGTCCTCATTCGGAGCGCTAAACTCGCTTTTACCACATAAAGAGCAATATAAAAGCTCGGAGCAGTCTCGTCATGGTGTTGGGAAAACAACTCGGCTTCCCCATGTGAGAAAGCAAGAGAGCTCCGACCGGGTAGTAGCCCAGACCGGTGTAAGGGTTTTTATTTGCAAGTCAATGAGCCAAATGGACGACTAGGCTACTTGTGCCGCGTCCTGGGAAGCAAGGTTATTATTACCGCCTATTGCCCCACTGAACAATCTCACTGAAAAGGAAGAGTCCCAGCAGTGTGTGTGCGCACGGAGCCATACGGGACGTGCAGCTACGTGCCCACCTCCAGAACGACTTTATTTACAAAGCGATTACCATGTTATCTATTTGTTTTCCTTTTCCAGCAACAGCAGCTTTACTCAGCCCTCGAATTTCTTAATTACAAACCCGTTCGCTTCTAAATCAACCCCAAATCGTCAGGCAGAGCCCGGAGGGAGGCTGTGCAAGTTTGCACACACCCCCACCTCCCGGATCAAGGGCAACAGCAGAAGCAAGAAACTGTGTATGTGCAAAAAGGTGGATCTGGGGACGAGGATCGCTGAGTTTGTTTACAGAGCAGAGACGCCTCAGCTCGGATGCCAAAGCTACCAAGAGCTGCAAACGCAAACTTAGCAGAAGCACACGTACCCCGGGAGCGGCGAGCGGGCCCGAAAGCGCGGACCGGACTCCCGAGCGCGGGAGCGGAGGCGGCCGGGCCCGCGAGCGCGCTCCGTCCACCTGCAGCCGCTGCCGATCCCCGCCCCCAGCTCCTGTCCTTGAAAGGAGTGGCGGGGGTGGGGGGAATGCATCTACACGCAGAACATCTAGATCAGGTTTACCCAGCGCCCCTGTAAAAACACAAAGGCACAGCCCAGGAAAGTGTGCTCGGGGTTAGGGGCATTATTTGTCCGGGGATTTAAAACCGCATTCGGGGAAACAGCCATTCTTCGCAGCCTGGGGGGCGGGGAGGGGGGAGTGTTGCAAAGCCGGGGGGGCAGAAGGGCACTATGGAGGAAGGGGGCGCTGAGAGAACCCCCTTTTCCCCTAGAAGGCACCTCAGATCGCTAGGTGAGCCGAGCGGGAGAGCTGGTGGGGGCGATTCCGACCAGAGGGGAGCGGTGCATTTTCCTCGCTCCTCTCAGGGCAGGCGCTACTTTGGAGCTAGGAGTCCAGGGGGCATTTTCTCCCCGCTACGGGGGCCGCAGGGCTGGTCCCGCGTTTCTGGGGCACACGGAAACCAGAGTCGGCGGCAGCGAGGCGGCGCCTGGGCCCGCAGCCTCTGCGCACGTGCCTCTGGCCGCGGGGACGCGGCTCGCCTACCCGGTCCGGCGTGCCCGGGGCTCCGGAGTCCGCGTTTTGCCGCCGCCCACCCTGGAGGCTCGCTCCGCCCTTCCTGAAATCCCTTATATTAACTGTGGCCAAAGCCCTAAGAAACACAGCTCATTGTTGGCAGCTGCCGGGCGGTCTTACCGAGCTGTGAGGGCAGCAGAGGGGAAATAAAAGGGAACGGCTCCGATTCTGCCCCAGCGGCCACTGCAAGACCTCCGTGCCGACATCGCGACAGCGAGCGCCCTGCACACCAGGAAGGCCCCCTCTATGTGCTGCTGAGCCGGTCCTGGACCCGACGATCCCGCCCTCGGTCTTCGGAGCAGAAATCGCAAAGACGGAAGGTAAGCGCGGCGGGCGAAGCTGGCTGGGGCGCCTGCCAGCCCAGTCCTCCGAGGGCTGGGTTTGCCCGGAGGAAGAGCGTGAGGCGGAGCTGGGGAATAACAACAGGATGTGCAACAACAGGATGAGGAGGGCTGATTTAATGCCTGAAGTTCGCGGCAGGGCTACGGGGCACTTCCTTTATTAGGCGACTTCGGGGAGCAGAGGGGGGTGTGGGCTCGGGTCCGCCCGCACGATCGCAGGGGAAGGGGCTGTTTGTTCAGCGCCCAGCTCTGTTGTGGGTTGGCAGGTCCGCCGTGGTGGCGAGCCCGGGTGCACAGGCTACTAGTAGGATCCCGGGGAGAGCGAGCGATTTCGCAGCCGACGTGCGTCCGGGGAGCCTAGTGGGGTAGAGGCGAGAAAAAGTGGGGTGCGCCGTGGTGGGCTGCACGTGTGGCGCGGGTCTTACCGTCTGCCCTTTTCACTTGCAGGACTGGAAATGGCAGACCATATGATGGCCATGAACCACGGGCGCTTCCCCGACGGCACCAACGGGCTGCACCACCACCCTGCCCATCGCATGGGCATGGGGCAGTTCCCGAGCCCCCATCACCACCAGCAGCAGCAGCCCCAACACGCCTTCAACGCCCTGATGGGCGAGCACATACACTACGGCGCGGGCAACATGAATGCCACGAGCGGCATCAGGCATGCGATGGGGCCGGGGACTGTGAACGGCGGGCACCCCCCGAGCGCGCTGGCCCCCGCAGCCAGGTTTAACAACTCCCAGTTCATGGGCCCCCCGGTGGCCAGCCAGGGAGGCTCCCTGCCGGCCAGCATGCAGCTGCAGAAGCTCAACAACCAGTATTTCAACCATCACCCCTACCCCCACAACCACTACATGCCGGATTTGCACCCTGCTGCAGGCCACCAGATGAACGGGACAAACCAGCACTTCCGAGATTGCAACCCCAAGCACAGCGGCGGCAGCAGCACCCCCGGCGGCTCGGGCGGCAGCAGCACCCCCGGCGGCTCCGGCGGCACCTCGGGTGGCGGCGCGGGCAGCGGCAACAGCGGCGGCGGCGGCGGCAGCGGCAGCAACATGCCCGCCTCCGTGGCCCACGTCCCTGCTGCAATGCTGCCGCCCAATGTCATAGACACTGATTTCATCGACGAGGAAGTGCTTATGTCCTTAGTGATAGAAATGGGTTTGGACCGCATCAAGGAGCTGCCCGAACTCTGGCTGGGGCAAAACGAGTTTGATTTTATGACGGACTTCGTGTGCAAACAGCAGCCCAGCAGAGTAAGCTGTTGACTTGACCGAAACCCCGGCGAAAAGAAATCAAACCCTGCCCCCCCCCAACTTCGGTGTGAATTAAAAAACATTCCCTTAGACACAGTATCTCACTTTTCAGATCTTGAAAGGTTTGAGAACTTGGAAACAAAGTAAACTATAAACTTGTACAAATTGGTTTAAAAAAAATTGCTGCCACTTTTTTTTTCTGTTTTTGTTTCGTTTTTGTAGCCTTGACATTC
The DNA here is from genome assembly GCF_003265705.2 of Callorhinus ursinus. Lineage (NCBI taxonomy): Eukaryota > Metazoa > Chordata > Mammalia > Carnivora > Otariidae > Callorhinus > Callorhinus ursinus. The sequence goes on along the minus strand of NW_027397068.1, from coordinate 55,016,627 downwards.
ACCTCCCTTATGTAGTTGAAATATCTAGCTAACTTGGTCTTTTTTGTTGTTTGTTTTTACTCCTTATTTCCTCACTTTCTCCAGTGCTCAACTGTTAGATATTAATCTTGGCAAACTGCTTAATCTTGTGGATTTTGTGGATGGTTTCAAATGACTGAACTGCATTCAGATTTACGAGTGAAAGGAAAAATTGCATTAGTTGGTTGCATGAACTTTGAAGGGCAGATATTACTGCACAAACTCTGCCATCTCGCTTTATTTTTTAAACTATGCATTTGAGTACAGACTAAAATTTTTTTTAATATGCTAAACTGGAAGATTAAACAGATGTGGGCCAAACCGTTCTGGATCAGGAAAAGTCATACTGTTCACTTTCAAGTTGGCTGTCCCCCTCCCCCATATGTACAGACAATAATAGGGTGTGGAATGTCGTCAGTGGCAAACATTTCACAGATTTTTATTTTGTTTCTGTCTTCAACATTTTTGACACTGTGCTAATAGTTATATTCAGTACATGAAAAGATACTACTGTGTTGAAAGCTTTTTAGGAAATTTTGACAGTATTTTTGTACAAAACATTTTTTTGAAAAAATACTTGTTAATTTATTCTATTTTAATTTGCCAATGTCAATAAAAAGTTAAGAAATACTTGTTTTCTAGAAGTCATTTGGGGGGGGGTTGTTCCTTTCCGTGGCTTTTATTTTTCCCCTCTTTAAGTTGAACACTTTATTGATGAGAGTAAGCATTCCAAAGGATAAATTACAGGACACTAAAACAGGTCATGATGAGCTTAAGTGGAGAGCAGGATTTAACATAATTGGCATAATGCTTCATTGTTACCATTGTAACATGCCTCTTGGTGTGGTTTAATCAGAAGCTGCAAAGTTGTCAAAGACCATTTTTTTTCTTAATTGCCATCATTTTCAAGTGTACTCCAGAGTTAGGTTTGTACCATTAAATACCGTAAATATTTTTTTCAGTGTGGGAGGGGGGGAAACCAAGTGTTTCTGGTTATACCTGATTCAACTACGTAAATGAAGGTCGAGCGGGATAATACGCTGGGAGATTGATGAGGATGGCATTAAACATAAATCTACCTTTTTCTCTAGTGACGAATTTTATTTCTCAGCAAAAGTCCTAAGGAGAGGCACACATTTTCTAGCTTAATCTCTGAAATAGCTTCTGACTGGTTTATAGTCCTAAGAGGAAGAGGGGGCAGAATTCCACCTTGAGGCTTTCTATTTTGTTCCATAATATTTAAAATTTACACAGGGAGGTTGATTCAAAGGTCAAATTACAGTCTTCACAAGATGTTCCCTCTCAAGCATGCCCTGTTTTCCAGAATTCTGAGCTTTTTCTGTTAACAGGCAAGGGGTGCAAAGGACATAAGGGGGTATATAGCTCAGTGGTAGAGCATTTGACTGCAAAGGACGTAAGGATGAGATTGTCTTAATTTTACCTAAATGTGTTATCAAGAAGACATAATTATGGTTAAGTCAGTGTCGAGTTTTGCCTTATATAATCAAGTAAAAAGTCATATTGTTAAATTCTCAAGTTACCCCAGTTTGAAGATGGAATTTTGTTTTCCCTTTCATGTTTTCCTAGCTTATCTTATAAGAACAATACATCTACATTCAAGAAAGAATACAGCCTTTTCTATTCGACCCACTGGAGAAGTGAAGAAATAGAACTGGAGGGAAATCTCACAAATAATACTTTAAAAGAGCATTTCATTTAGACTCTTAGATTCTAATCTTAAATCCCATATTTCATAGTAAAAAAAAATCAGAGAAGGAAACAGAAGTATTAAATTACAGTGAGTCTGGCAGAAAGGCTGGTTTCGGAATAATTCAGATCACCTACATTCTATAATTCTATTTGCAAGGCAAGCCATTAAAATTAAGATGCACACTCCACTGGGCTCTTGATACCTCTGTAACTGACACTTCCTTATTCAAAATTATGTACTAAATAAAGAATTTCTTTGAAAATATAAAATCATTTGAAACTGTTCACCCCATTTTTAAAAACTCATCCAGATTTCCCACATTAATAGTTCAAGCTGAAGTTTTCTTCAGCTAAAATATGTCAATACTAAATCTGCAATCAGCAGTAAATCTTCCTGGCTAAGCATTTTAGCAGTAAGTTTTTCTTTTCTTTTTTCCAGAGGCTCAAGTGAAAAAATATGTTTGCATACATACTAATACAGCAATTCATGCTCTTTCTCACTGTGCCAGGAAAAAAAGGAAAGCTATTGGAGGCATGGGTTTTTTTTTTTTTTTTTGCATAAAGAAAGACGCAAAAGAATAGTCTTGCCACCACCCTTCACCATTTATTGTGCCAGGAAATAAGCCACAACACCTGCTCTGTCCCTAAATTCCTCCCTGCTGCTCTAACACCGGAACACGTATGGGAGATGCAGAGCCCAAGGAACTATTATTAGATCCTGAGCCCATCTCTGCCAGAACCGAGGACTCAAACAGAGGAGCTGGTTTTTTAAAAGCACAATTTCTCCTCAGTGCAAATACAACCCTCCCCCAACCCCGTTCATTTGAATGATCTCTGTTTCATGAAAACTCTTTCTTGATCAACAATTGAGTAGATTCTATGTGATATCGGCAGGTCTCTTAAGCAGAGGAAAAATAACTCCTTGTTTGAACAACCTGATTAATGAAACCTGTACAGTGACCTAGATCACCGGGCTACTGGCGGACATTTGCAAAACCTTTTGTGGTCTTGCTTCCTACCAAGTTGCTTATAGCATATGGGGAAATTTGACCTCTGTACCTTGGCTGTTTTTCAAAAAGTTCTAATATGGTACAAGAGTGCTTCTGTTCTTTAAGCTTTGCCCACAAATAGACACTCCACGCTTGATTTTTCAAGATGAGATCAATGATAAGCAAGAACATCATAGAAACAGGTCAGAAAAATAACACATTGATAAAAACTTGTCCCTCTGCCTTGTAGCTGCTAAAATCCTGGTGGCAGTATTTTTGCTGGAGCTGATAAAGCCGTTACAACTATGGATGGGTCTTTGAAGGACAGTTACCTAATCACCACTGTTTATGGGGTGCTAGGCTAGAGCACTAGTACCAGAAGGCTGACATCTATTGTGAAGTTTATGGTCTCCGTGACTTTTACTACTGTAAATGCCTGGGATAGCTATAAATTGATGTCAACATTAAAGGCCAGATCCTTTAGAGCAAAATATTAATCCACTAATCTATTATGGGTGGCCGGCTTTGAAATACAAACTTTGCAGTCCCAGACCATTAGGTGTTTTCGCCCCCTTGTGGTATTTATTTAGAAGGTCAAAGGAAAGCCATTTGCCCAAGAGGGATTTTTGTTGTTGTTGTTGTTTTATTGTTTGTTTACCATTTCTGAGTGCTTCATTTTCTTTCTTGAAGCAAACAGCACATATTTGAGCAGCACAATTTTTAGCAAAGATTCCAAAGTAAACTCCCTTGATGCAAATAAGAGTGTTTTACTTACCAAAGACCTTAACTTATGATGAAATGTACCTAGTTGAGATTTGCCTCACATTTCAAAATAGGCATTGGTTAAGGGAATTTCTTTTATCAAAGTATAAAGAGCAAAGCTTTAGCCTGTCAGTTAAAGCTGATACCCTGCACCCTCACAACAGCACTGTTGGTCTGGGACAAGTGCAAATAACAATGCATCTGATGGTAAGGGTTTGGAGAGGTGGAGGGAACTCTCTAGGAATGCAGAATGCAGTTATCTGTGTTGGAATGTGACCAAGCCACAGGCTCTAATCTTGTGAAAGGGCCACAGGATGTTTAATGAGAATGAGTGCTGCTGTCTAATTGATTCAGTAAAATTTACTTTAAAATAAGCTTGGCAGATAACCTTGTCTCCAAAAAATAAATAAATTTAGAATTCAAGGAATTTAGGACCCAAGCCATTGGCAATTTTCTCTCCGACCGTATTGTTTCACTAGGCACAAAAGAGGTGTTACACAGCTTCAGAGATGGTATTTATCATTTTGGTCCCGTACCACTATCATCAGAATCAGAGCTCCCAGGCAGGTTGAAGCAAGAACAAGAGGTAGCACATCAAGTGACTTAGCCGATGAGCCCCTATTATCATGTGTTCTGTTTGTCTTTTCCCCCCAGAATAGAAGAAACAATGGCAATGGCAGAATTTTAATTGCCATGGACTGGCTTAGATTACTTGACCTATTTTTATCCAGCGAGGAGAGAAATGATTCTGTTTTTCCTGGTAGCAATACTTCTCATTTAAATTGGAAAAAGAAATATAAAGACATTTCTCTATCAAATGCTCTACGGCTCATAAATAGTTGTAGTTTGCTTTATACTAAATAAGACTCACATACATTTTAGAAAAATTTTAAGACACCCGAAGTAAAGAACTTTCCCCCTCGTTGGAGAACTTAAATTCATAAGGAAGGCTAAATACCGAACTGAAAATACACTAAGAGCTGCTGGTGTGAATTCCCACAGTATTTGGCTATTTATGAACATAATACAAGAAAGGCTAAGAGCAACTGGGGTCTCCTGTGTTGAGGATCTGAATCCATGTGGGTCCTTGGGAAAGAGAGTATCAACCAACACCTTCCATTTGGGTCTCAGAGCAAGTAATGGCTCCTTAGTGTGTGGATCCTTATCAGCTCCTTCTGTCCCCACGATGAGCACTGAAGTTGACAGAGCCAGCCCTGGGAGCCAGCGGGGGGTCCTTTTTGAGAATTCTGCTTGGCTACACCAAGACATGCCGAGTGACCTAAAGCAGACACAAGGTGAACGATGAGTATGATGACTAGGTTTATAGGCTGTTGGTTTTCATGAGGCTGAGCTAATCTGAAAGATTAGTAAGGCAGGGAACAGTGTGGGTGAGGACAGTGCTTCTCAGGGTTCTGGGCATTTTCCCGTGGTATCACCAATGTGATCCACCCTGAAATCCTTCCCCTTCTTCCCTCTCCAGTGGGCCGGTTCCTTGATCACATTTCGGGTTGCTGAACAAAGCAGACATGGCATTCTGGCTCCAAAGGGGCTTGTGGCCGGCCAAGGTTAGTGTGCTCTGCCTCGCAGGAGATATGCAAATAGGCGAGTGGCTTTTGACCGGTTAATAGGGCTAAAGAACCCTGTGGGCCTATTCTTTAACAGCGGGTGGGGAGCGCGAGTTAGGCTTGAGTAAAAGTCAAACTCTTCATGAAACCAGAAAAAAAGTTGTCAGAGGACATCCACCTCCAGGGTGTGATATTATTTTATGAACACTTGTAGGGGACAGGATGCTAGAGTGGAGGAAATGTGATCAGGGCTATTGAAGCCTCTTCTTTTTGTGTCTCCCTAGGGACTGATAGAAAATTTGGCCCTGTGGTTTCTTTAACTAGCTTGACCACAGAGCTTTTTTAATTTCTGGTAACCCACCTTTTTGTTGTTGTCGTTGCTCCCCCTTTGCTTCATGACCATATCTCCATGCTGACAAACACATAGTACTTAAATTGTTCATAAAAATCCTTAAGTCACCTTGTAAATACTGCCTGGATACATTTATTTTGGCTAACTCTTTGAAGGAAGATCTTGGATGCCAAATGATGCCTAGTTCCATATTTCTTCTCTTAATCTTATGTGTTTAGCAAATATGTGGACGATGGAGCCAGTAGGTGAAAAGTAAATGAACCGCTATGCTCTTAATATGAACCTAAAATAAGTATCTAAATGTTTCTTAGATCCCTGTCTGCTACCATGCTTTAGGACAAAGATTCTCAGCTAGGTGGGGCCACCCCTCTAGGAGACAGATCAGAATGGGGAGAAGGTATAGGACAGCAACTTGAAAAAACATATTCCATACTATCATGTCTTTGGGAAACTGTTTAAATACGTATTATTTCAGTAGGACTTCTTAAAAATCTTTTTGACCGATGGGGCATGGACTTTAAACTGGTGAGAAACACCGTTTAGGCTACATGATTTTTACCAAACCAGAGAAATTCACCCTTCAGCCAGCATTACTTAACAAATAATTTTGTTAAGCTTCCTATGACTGAGCTGACTTTGCTGGGCACCTACTATGGGACAGGCATGGTGATGGGCACTTTATGTATGGAATCTTATTGGATCCTCACAATATTCCTACAAAGCTCATGTCATTATTCCAGTATTAGATAAGGAGACTGTTATTTGGAGAGGAAGTAAATTGCTCAAGGGCAATACAGCTGGTAGGAGGCTGAGTGGTTTTCCAGACCTCGCTTCTAATACATAACACTACCGTTCTAAACCAAATTAGTCTTATTCTTGGATGTCACAATTGTAAGCTCATCAGTCAATTTAATAATGTGCTGCAGAAAAAAAAAAAAGCACTACATTATATGTATGCAAATGATAAAGTATACTAACACAACTATGACACGGAGCTATCCGTACCATGACATACCATTTATTTTTGGGATTCACAACATCTGGGTCTATACTTCTCACATCCAGTCTAAAGATTCTTCTTGTTCAGCCCCAACAGTGCAAGAGTAGCGTAGGTGGTGAGTCTGCCTAATCCCTTCTTGTTCACCCTTCAAGTCAAATGAAATAGTACCAGTGATTTAAATTTTTTGATTTTGTTTTTTATTTCTTAGTTGAATTAGCTGGATAGTAAAGTTTCTTTTGCAAGTTAAGGGAACACCTTAGCTTTGTCCATTTCATAATCTATTAAATCAGAATGTCAATGGCTAGATTCTTCCACGTAAACAGAACCACCTCACAACTTGACACGCTGCCTGGAAGCAACTATGATTTAACATTGTTCACAAGAGTCAGGCTGATTTCAGAATATTAGCATGCCAAAAATAGGCACATCTCAAAATAAAGAAAATATAGTATTTAGTTACTTTACACTTAAATAAGCTTCCTCAATCTATCTAAACTTTCTTGATGGAGGTGCAAGCCCACTTCCTCTTGCTTTGGTCTTCAGTGGAAACAGAAAAATTTTCCATTAATAATCGTAGTAAAAAGGAGCAGTAAAAACCATGGGTCGTAGTCTTAGCTCTGCAACCAAATAGCTGGGTAACTTAATCACTGTTGGCTCAAGTTTCTCCATCAGTAAAATGAAGATATATGTTTAATTAATATATATCCCGTATTCAAATTCTCAAGAAGGAAACATAAACCCATTCTGATCATTTTCTTCCCCTGGAAAACTGCAGTAGAATAGGATAAAACCTCTTCAAAATCTTTACATCCCTTCTTGCCATTCTTTTTCCAAGATAAACGTGAGTCTGGGGATGTGTTGCCATTCAGGTCAACTCTTCAATGGTTGGAGTCATCTTTATAACTGTCCCCCTTCATTGCCATAATAAACACATAAAAACTAGAGTTGGCTACTGAAATTTCTCAATCTGTAAGCAAATGCCAAAAAATTGCCACTTGCAAAGATGTAGGTAACTATGCAACATTCTTGGCTGATGAAGTGGTTGAAGTATATATATTATGTATTGAAAATAATTTGATCAATTCTTCATTCAGTTTCTGCTCTATGTTCTTACAGGTCAATTTCATTTTTCGAACCCCATAAATATCAGATGCAGAATAAATATTTGGGCACTCTTCCCTTCAAACAACTCTTCCTGGACCATCATCATCATCACTGTTATTGTTTATTTTCTGGAAAAGACAATCCTATATTAAAGCTAAAATACAGGAACCTAGCAGGTGCTAGACACTGTGAGTTTTCAAGCAGGTAAGAGGTACACATCTGTGCCCTTTTATTTCCTTCCCCCCAACTTCCCAACACACACAGTCTCTTTTCTGTTTTATACCACCACAGTCCTCCAGTTTGGGGAAATCAAGTATTTAGCTAGATGACAAACAGAGTCATTGAAAATAGTTATACAGAGGAAACTGTACACTATAATACATAACTACCCAAGAAATAATTATTGACTGACATGTAAAGGGGAAGGAGCTGAAGAATCATGATCAACTATTACAATAAAATTTGTTCCTTTTCACTACTTGGCCACTAGGTGTAGCTGAAGGTCCATAAGATCATATCTACACTTAAGTCACCTACTAGATTGTCGCGAGCTTGAAGAACTTGCTTCCTGCCCTTGCTGTTTGTTTTATTTATTGAGATGTAAAATGTTCCATGTGATCTATTAGAACTCAAAATTAAATATAAGCCAATGATACCTCAACACACTCTGCCCACACACCATTGCTCACTACAGCCTGATAGAAACTGGAAGTGGACAAAAGGTGTCTTTGAACAGCTCTCCACTTCCCCACCCCTCTATCCCCTTCCCTTTCCAAAGTGCTCTCATCCTGCCTTCCCTTCACTCAGGTACCAGTGGCTCAATGTTCTGCCCTACGGGGAACATTAATATCTTAGGAGAGAAACTGCAGAGAGTACAACATTTAAACTGAAGGAGTAAGTTTTGAGTGGTAGGTTTTTGTGCACCCGTCTGAAAGAGATTTGAAGGTTGCTAGGTCTTTCTCTGCCTTTCTCTGACCCTTAAATCATTCCCCTCTCCTGTTTCTCCTCTTCTCTCTCAAGCCAGTCCGTTTGATGTCTTATATTAAGCCCTTTGCTCTTCCCTTAAGTATTGATGTTCACCAGACTTCTCACCTCACCCTACTTGCCAATTCCATAAATTCCTAAAGGTTCTGATACCATCAGAAAGGGTTCTAACACTGAGGATTCCAATACCTGTATCTTCAGCCCCAGCCTCCTTCCCACATTCTGCTGCTACTGAATGAACACACACACACACACACACACACACACACACACACACACACACACGATGACTTCTGATAAGCATTTAAGCACATCATGTCCAAGACTCATTCAGTCCTCTCACCCTTGTCCCCTGTGTTGCATTCCTGGTAATGGAACTACCATTCTTTTAGATTCACGAGCCAGAAGTCTAGAAATCCTAGATTTCTTCCTTTTTATCCACCTCAGCTCCCATCAATCTAACCGGTCAATGCAATTTGCCCTTGCTGTCCCTGTGCCTGAAATGTGCTCTCCTTCCTAAACATCCCTTTGCTTTTTCAATGACCACATTAATTAAAATGGAAAACTACCTTCTGTTTTTCCCCATGGCATTCCCCATCCTTTTAATCCTGCTCAGTTTTTCTCCAGAGCGCTCATGGTGCTTTTCAAATCAATCTGTAAAGTCCTAGACACTCATCTCATCAAAAGGTGTATTCCCTGAATCTACCACAGAGCTTCAGAGGCTGAGTCAGAAAACACCATATTGCTACCTTCTAGTTCTCTTGGGACATTTGCCCTTGGAGCCCTGAGCTGCAATATAAGAAGCCCAACTATCCTGAAGCTGTCATACCATGAGGAAGTCAGGCCACCTAGAAAAGCCACGTATAGGTGCGTCTACCAACACGCTCCCACCTGGTAGCCAGTAACAACCTCCAGTGTGAGTGAAGATGCCTCCAAATGCTTCCACGCTCCAGCACTGAGTTGCCCTTAGCTGTTAAGTCTTTCCAGCAGGAGCCCCAGATGTTAGATATTATAGAGCAGAGACCCTTTCTGAACCCCTGTCCCACAGAATCCATGAGCATCATAAAATGGAGAGTTCTGGGGTGATTTGATAAATAGCTATCATAACTGAATAGCACTTACCACTATCTCGCATAATACATAATTTACTTATTCAAATTATTTCCGGATTCTCTCCCTACTTTAAATTATGAGCCCTATGAGGATAGGAATTTTTGTCTATGTTGTTCATTATGCCCAGAAGAATACTGGTACATGGTAGGTGCTTAATAAATATTGTTGATAAATGAATGACTCGACGAGTGGATGAATTCATTTCACCTCTGTTGGATCATTCTCCTCTCCATCCCCCTCCTATCGTCTTAGTTCAGACACTATTTCTTACTTAGACCGCAGTAACTTCCTACCTGGTCTCACTTCCTCCGATTTTACCCCCTACCATCCAAGCTTTTTGCTTCAGGAGGAGTTATTCTAAGATATAGATTTGATCCTATTACTCAGGCCAACTGAAACGGTTCGTCTACGCAGTCATGTTCATATCCCAATGACCCTGTCTCCCAGTGACATGAATGGTTGGACCATAGGCAAGTAGCTGTCCAAAGGCTAGTACATTGGCTGGCCAGGAAAATTCCAACCAAGAGACAGAGAAATTGTAGTCAGATCACAGTGGTGTGTAAACTAAAATCATCTTGAGGTGAGCCCAGGATGCCCTTTGGGGGTCATATGCTCATATTGAAGACCAGAGAAACTAGCTTGCAGAAGTCCACAGGAGAGGAACACTGGGGTCAGAACAAAGCAATACGAAGAGACCATATGACCCCAGATAGAGAGGGAGAGAGAAGATACGTCTGTCCCCAGCAGATCTCTGATTCCCCAGTTCAGGGCCCATGACACCCACCTGTGCATTGTTCCTATGAGATATCCCCAGGCTTTTCTGTGTTTGCTCTAACTTGAGTGATTTAAAGAGAAACGCCTCTCTTACTACTCTGCGCTCTTGTGTATGTTGCTCCCTCTGCCTGGAAGGCTCTCCTCATCTTCATCCTCTTGTTGAACTGTCCTTCAAAATCCATTTCAAGTGTCTTCTTCTCCAAAAGACCTTTCAACTTTGTGACACCCCTATACATTGTAGATACCTCTATTTATTTGGATTTATCATGCAGTACTACAATTATTTCATATTATTTCATAATAAGCTCCTCTTTCGCACTTTGCAATTGGAGTAGTCCCCCTTTATCTGTGGTTTCACTATCCATGATTTCAGTTACCTACTGTCAACATGGTCCAGAAATAAATGATGATATGTCAAAAGGTCAACAGGAGCCTAACACTAAGTTATAATGTCTACATCATTCACCTCACCACATCTCATCACACAGGCATTTTTTTCATTTCACATCATCAAGTGAGGAAGAAGGGTGGATACAGTACAGTAAGATATTTTGAGACAGAGACTACACTCACATAACCTTTATTACAGTGTACTGTTATAATTGTTCTATTTTATTAGTCATTATTGTTGTTAATCTCCTACTGGGCCTAATTTGTAAACTGAACTTTATCATAGATATGTGTGTGTTGGAAAAAACATGGTATATATAGGGTCCAGTACTATTTGTGGCTGCAGGCATCTAGTGGGGGACTTGGAACCTATCCCCCATAGATGGGGAGGACTATTGTATATATATATTAAGAAATATTCAGCTACAAGTAACAGAAACCCTGATTTTGACTTAAACCATAAGGAGATGTATCAGCCATCCTAAGTCAATGGAAGGAAAGGCTCAGAGGTTGGTTAATTCACTGATTCAACAATGTCAACAGGGACTTGGGTTCTTATCTTTCTTTTTTTTATTTTTTTAAAGATTTTATTTATTTATTTATTTGAGAGAGAGAATGAGAGAGAGAGCATGAGAGGGGGGAGGATCAGAGGGAGAAGCAGACTCCCCGCTGAGCAGGGAGCCGACGTGGGACTCGATCCCGGGACTCCAGGATCATGACCTGAGCCGAAGGCAGTCGCTTAACCAACTGAGCCACCCAGGCGCCCCTGGGTTCTTATCTTTCTAATGGGCTATCCTCAGTGTTGGCCTCACCTTGTACCGGTGACAGGTAGCATTAACAGAGCATATGGGACATACGGACCCAACAAGTTCCAAAAGAAAAGTTCTCCTCCTTCTGTGGAAGAGAAAGCTTTTCACAGAAACAGTCATTCCCCTGTGTATCATATCTTGTAGCCCTTTCTGAACCAACCACTGAGACTGGTTTTACCATGGGATGGAAGTAACACAGTTGACTTAAACTAATCACCTCGGGTTGGAGTAGATAGAAACTGGACCAGCAACTCTAATACTAGAAGAGTTAAAAGCTGAGTTGATCCTTTCTGAAACTGAAGGCAGAGAGTTTTTTTTTTTTTTTGCTGGAACTGAACAGGACTATTTTTAAAATTGTTATATTTTCAAATAGATCTCCTTCATATAATAAAGATGTATAGCCAACAAAATTATATCGTAAATCACTCAGAGTAGGTTTATTTGATAAAGGTGTAAATGCCTTCTATAAAGTGGTATTTGTTAATATAAATAAATACTCTCTTAAAAAGAAGTATATAATCATTATGTCTTCATTTCTAGCCCTTAAAAATCCCCTTGGTAATATGATTAATAAACAATTTCTCTGAACCAAGAAAATCATGTACATGTTGGCAGGTGATTAATCTCAGTGCAAAATGAATGGAACCTAGTATTTATGAACAATTTACCGATAGCTAGCTCTGTGGTCTATTTCCATGATCAGATGCACTGGCCCATATGCCAACGCCAAAAAGGAAACAAGAGTCCGGTAAGATTGAAACAAGGGGACAAGAGAAATCTAATACACGGCATCTTTTGTTCTGTCCACTCATTGCTTGCCCGACCCTTCCGCAAAATGCCCCCTTCTGCATTCCAGTCATGTACATCCACTCGAGAACTCCCATGATCTTACCTGGCCACAGCGACTGGTTAGGGCTACCCAGAGAGACTCCACTGAACCAATCATCGTACCTTATCTTCCTGGTTGCAGCTAATTTGTCCACAGATAACACTTGACCCAGTAAAAACCTTCCCCAGGAAGTTTTTAACTTCACAATAGAGAGATCAAGTTTTAATCCCTCTCTAGTGATGAAATTGAGCCTGGAAACTGCTGTGAGCCATGTTTCCAGCTGTGTGGAAGAAGCTAGTCTGCGACAATGAAGACAATATGAAGAGAGAAGCAGAGACAAAAAAGTGATCTGTTACCATCGAAGTCCCTGAGGTCTACTTGCAATTTTGCCTTTCCTGGAGTTTGGTTACATGAGACAATACAATATCCTGTTTCTGCATTAATTTTAGTTGGGTTCAATTACATGAAACAAAATCACCCTGACTAATACATACTAACCCAAGTTTCATCTCCATTTGGTTTTTTTTTTCAATGTGTCACTGAAATGTATGTTTGAAGGGGAACTTCTATTTTAGAGCGATACTGGTGAGTGACTTAAAACTGTTTTTTTTTTTTTTTTTTTTTTTATGAACAACATGAGGTATATAAAGTGCCGGCAGTAAAATGCACTTTTTTCCTCTCAGATGAAGCTTCCAGCACCCTCTTCCACTAATTGTAATATTACAATTAGCAATGGAGACGGCCCAGAATTCCCTTCAGGACTGAAGAGCCTATTCCCTCAGTTGCTGGGAATGCCGCCAACAGACAGCCCACGGCTGACAACTCTCCTTCAGGACAGTCTCATTACTTCACCCAAGGTCACATCCCTTTCCCAAGGCAGCCTGCCTCCAGTGACTACTTAACGTTTGGTACAAAGGCCTGGCTCCCTTGCCCCACCTCAGGACAACTCTGGGAGGCCGTCCTAGCGTCAGAGCTTGCCACAGAGTGGGCTGAGGACTTCCCCGGGACTGCATGAAAGGCCATCTTCTCCTCACCGCCCTGGCTCCCTTCCCTTCCAAAGCCATTGCTTCCAACAGTGCTTCCCACTCAACTCCCATCTCAGAGGCCACCCCCTGAGAAACTCAACCTGCAACACAGTGTTATTTAGAAATCATCAACCATAAAGATATTCTATGGCCCTTTAAGAAAAACTCAACAATATATTTAACGGTTCCTTAAATTTTCCTAGCACGCTTCTAAGCATTACAGAGGACTGAAGAAAAGTAAAAGGCACATCTCCTGCCCTTAAGGAATTCATTCTCATTGGACACATGCAACTTAAGCAATCATTTTCATGCAACTCAGCAGTGTGCTCAGACGAGGAAAACTAAAATGAAGCCCAAATTGGCACACAGTAGATGATTCATAAATATTCATTGGATGGTTGGAAGGAAGGAAGGAAGGAAGGAAGGAAGGAAGGAAGGAAGGAAGGAAGGATGGAAGGAAGGAAGGATGGGAAGAGATATCTGTGAGCTGGGATAGACCAGAAAATACATGTGAAGCCTATCCACATTTGCCACAGTCAACTTTCTTCTATTGTTAACCCCCTTTGTCATCTCCTACTTTTCACGTCAAAAAATAGAATAATCAACCCAAATGAACACACAAAATCCTACTAGGAACTCAGGTTTGGTTTGGGAGAATTTGGGGGGAAAAGAGCCTGCCCTTTGCGCCTACACCAGAATCCAGTCTCTAACATACTCTCTGGATGGCCAGAGTGAACCGACCGCACCCCACCTCACAAGTGAGCTGCGGAGAGAGTTATTCTACGGTCAGTAATGATCATACCAACACTGATAATAATATCTTATATCACGGTAGTGTTTTATGGACCTGGCTCTTACCTTATTTGACCCTCACATCATCCTGGGAGGTAGAAAGGGTAAATATCACTGTACCCCCCTTTCACAGATGGAGACACTGAGGCCTAGAGGGCCTACATATTAGAGCAGAAATTAAAATGAAGTCCTACTTCCATTGCAGTCCTATAAACCACTAGAATTTACATAGACTATTGATGGGGTTCTGTCTCTGAAGGCTACCAATTGAGAATTATTTAGTAATAAGATAACTGATATTTTTAGTTCCAGCAGCACAATTAGTTTTGGACTCAGTAAAGGTCAAAGTTAACCAAGCAGAATTTGTATTATTGCATATATTAATCAGAAATGATGTATCTGAATATAAGTCTGGAATTAGAAAAACAGAAAGAAGTTTGTCCTTACTTATATCCATATTTGGACAGATAACTATGTATATTACATTCTAGGTAATAAATATCTTTATCTTCTATCTAGGATCTTATTTACAATTGCACAGTTCCCCAGAAGATAAAAGCTAGATTCTGATCAGAAACTTATTTCCTTTTCTACTCAGTTGTATGGCACAACATTCTATTCGTAACTGAGATACACTTATTTTGGATGTCTACTTTGGCAGGTCCCTTGTGGGGCGGGGGTGGGGGTGGGGGTAGAAATAGATGGGAGAAGAAATGAGCTGTCAGCTCCTGCCATGTACCTTCAACTCAGATCAGCTTGCTATTTCCTCTACCTGTCTTCAGCCAGCATATGGCAAAAACATCAGTTCGTTTTCTCTTCCCTTCATGAGTGAACTGAGGTCATCTCTTGTGCAGTCATTATTCAGTAAGGATTATTCTGTAGGATGATTTGATTTCCTATTGTCTTGTCTACTCGTTTCCACCTATATTTACATCTCATTGACTCTCAGGAATAATGTCTTACTCAGCCCCATTCCGTCTGTTCATGTACATAATGAAGATTCAGTTTCCAGGGTGTTCTATTCCCGAATCTGAGTCTCATCCCAGCAGCCTCACTTATGGACTGTATGACCTTGGCCAAGACAATTACATCCTCATTGGCTTCGGCTTCCTCTTCTAGACAAAGGGGATAATTATAACTGTTCCATTGATTAATGTGCTTTGAAAAATCACAGGGGATCATTGGAACGTATGGATTCAATGGTCATGGCTATGCATTCACACACACTCTCTGACATATTCAGTAGATTGTCATTTTGAATTAGTGGGTGTTTAAGGATGATACCTGAGGTAGTCATCAGTGTGCCTGAGCAGCTGGACTGTCCAATAACTAATTTGTTCAGGCTTTGCAGTTCCCTTCTCATCTGCAAAAACTCACATTGAGCCATAGAAACTTTGTTTCTTTGTTAAACATGGACAACCTGGGCCAAGACAAGCCATATGCAAGTGTTGTTGGAAAAATTGAAGACAAAGTAAAGAGAACTAAGAAAGTAATAGTCATTAGTCAGAAAAACTAAGTTCTAAATATATTAAAGAGTGGAATCCTGAATTTGGCCATGGTTACTGACCCTATTATGTGGAAGACTCTGCCGTATTTATTGAATGTGAAAGAAGAAAAAGTGATTGAAGAAACTACTTCAGCTAGAGCTTTAGCCAGTGCAAATATGGAAATTTGTGTGTGGGGGGGAACTATATGTTAAAGCACTTTTGTAACTTGAAAAATTCCAGATGGGTTCAGATGTATCTCTCTTGAATGTTAAGAACCTGCTATACAAGGCAGTGTGGAAATTCTGGGCATGTTACTGTGGTCCCACCCAATGAGATAATGCTGATTGTATAGAAACTACTTTTAAAGATTTTTTTTTTTTTTTACTGCCACATAAGAAGACTAAGTATTTAAAACCCCCTAGAGCTCATATTCCATACTTCTGACTAAGAAAATAGTAAGCAGTCTAAATGACTCCTAAACATTTCTTTAAAATTATTGACTAACTTAAAAGTGACTGTGATTGCTCCTGTCTTTCAATTTATCTGCTTTACTTCTATGAATCTATCCTTAGAAAATAGTTCGAAACATAGAGAAATGTTATTCACTACAGTATTTATTGCAGCATTTTATGTAGTGAGAAACTGTTGGAAATGACCTAAATATCCACTATGAAGGGAATGGTTCAGTAAATTATGGTTTAAACGTGAAAGAAAAATGTTGCCACTTAAAACGGCACTTTAACAGACTTTAATGAAAAGTAGAAATTCCGTGACAAAATATTTTAAAATTCAGAATAAAAACCCATTTTACTGTTTGATTTCAATCATGTACAGATGTGTGTTGATAAAAGTCTTAATGTAAACCTGTGAAAAGACAATGGTTTTCGAACACTGGAATGAAGACTTTTTTTTTAAGATTTTATTTTTCAGAGCGAGAGAGAGAGAGAGAGAGAGACAGCAAGAGAGGGAACCCAAGCAGGGGGAGCGGGAGAGGGAGAAGCAAGCTCCCCACTGAGCAGGGAGCTCGATGCAGGGCTCGATCCCAGGACCCGGGGATCATGACCTGAGCCGAAACCAAGAGTCAGATGCTTAACGAATGAGCCACCCAGGTGCCCCTGAAGACCTGTTTATATTTGAATAACTTTCCAGTTTCTCTATGATATATACACATCACATTTACAGTCAGGAAAAAAGTTGGAGGGAAAATTTTGCATAATCCATCTTTCTTAAAAATAACGATATTATCTGGAGGAATGATGAACAAATGAGACACTACCCCCAATGTCAGAAAGTGGAATAGTGGTTGACAATCCACAGCACCTGTGGCCTACAGGCATGTAACTGTCTCCCAGCTTCTTGTCTGCCATTTATGAAATGTTTGTTTGTAACGCTGGAATGTTTCCATAGCTAGTAAAACAGAAATCACTGACTATATCAAGAAGGGAATTTGCAGATGCTTCTATTACTACCCAAAGTAGTTATTTGTGTACAAATATTGGACTAACTAGATACTGGGTACTGTGTGCGTTAGGGGCTGGGGAAATAAGACAGGATGAGTACTGCAGAATTTACAGCCTCATGGTAGAGCTACATGTGAAGCAAATCATCATTTAACCTGAGGCTAGAAAGATTAGTGCGGGTTAGCAAAGCCAGATGAGGGCTAAGTCAGGCATGGGGCAGTCTATGCAACAGCTCTGGACACAAGAAGGTGAGTACCTAGAGTTCTCTAATATTCAATTCTCCTTTTGTTGCCTGTTCACAGAGGATTCTACTGCTCAGTTCCTTTGTAACTGGGCAGAGCAATGTGATCAATTCTGTCCATTAAAATGGGAGAAGTGACACAGCACTTCCAGGTTACAGCAGTCTCTGTCGTCCTCTGAACTTTAACTGAAGAGGTCCTGGGGGCACCTGGGTGGCTCAGTCGGTTAAGTGTCCGACTCTTGATTTCGGCTTAGGTCATGATCTCAGGATCGTGAGATCGAGTCCCAGGTCAGGCTCCATGCTCATCAGGGAGTCTGCTTGAGAGTCTCTCTCCCTTTTTCTCTCTCTCTCTCTTCCTCTGCCCCTCCCCCACCACTCATGCATGCTCTTGTCTCTCTCTTCCTTTCTCTCTCAAATAATAAATAAATAAATCTTTAAGAGGTCCTGTGTTCCAGATTACAGGATCATGCCTCAGTCACTGAATAACCACATGGATGGAAGTTGACCTGGAGAGTCACATGGACCCACAGCTGATTTTGCATTGATAAGAAATACTTACTGTGCTCAGCTGCAGAGAATGGGGAATTGTGGGGGGGTTTTTATTTTTTTATTTCTAGTATAACTCAACTTATCCTGTCTTAAATGGGGATTTTATTTATTTGTCCATCTATTTATTTATTTATTTATTTATTTATTTATTTAAGAGGGGGCAGAAGAAGAGAGAGACTCTCACAACCCTGAGATCATGACCTGAGCCAAAATCAGGAGTTGGACGCTTAACCGACTGAGTTACACAGGCGCTCCTTAAACAGGGATTTTAAAGATCAAAATAGTATGATTGAATCAAGTAGAAGGGATGTACATTTGGAAATAAGAATGTTAATTGCTTCAGCTATGGCTAACATCATTATTACATGGTCCCCAGAGGGACACATTCCCCAGCATTATCAGTTGGTACTCACTCTCCTCAATTTTCCCCATGACATGTCTCTGGAACACATTTTTTCCCAGTTCCGTTTGCTTAATTTCTACTCAGACCTCCCCATTGCAGTTATGTTTATAGTGTACTTCACAATAGACTACCACCAATCCCTAACAACTCTTTCTTTGAAGACTCCTCTAATCAATGTAAAATTCAAATTTTAATACCCAGTATGAGGTTTCTTTGCTTCCCTTTTCTAGAGCACCGTCATCAAATCAATTTGCCAAGTACAAGATAAACAACTTAAAGAGAAGCCACAGGAGAGAGTACCATGTTGCAACACAAACAACTCAACTCAGAGCAGTACAGTGGGGTGGGGGGGCGCCTGGCCAGCTCCGACAGTAGAGCGTGCAACTCTTGATCTCAGGGTTGTAATTCAAGCCCTACATTGGGTGTAGAGATTACTTTAAAAAATGATAATAAAAATTTTTTTTAAAAAAAGAGTACAGTGGATTACATTGTACAGAACGGTAGTACAGAAATGTACATCGCCACGAGTGCAGATTACAGCCTGCTGAATGAGTTTTCATTGTGTAAATATATAATAATAGTTAACATTACACAGGGCTTACCATGTGTTAATAGATTAGAACAGAACAACCACCTCCATCAATCATGCAAATTTGAGAACTGTAAAAACTATCTCCAATTTCAACTTTAAAATATTTTGGGACTCATATAACAATTCCTTTTTCATTAAGAACATCATGGCACTTGCATCAACCCTCCCTTCAAGAAATTAACCAAAGACTTCCCACTTACGATATCCTAAAACCAAAAAATGAACAATAAAAACTTTATAGTCATTTCCTCTAATGAGATACCTTTTCAGAACTGAAATGTTCCCCCTTGTTTCTATATGTTTAGTTTGTTCATTTATATTATAACTGGTTCCTTTATTTAAAGAGGAGCTTTCCACAGTTTGGAGGACTTAGCAAGATTCAGCTCTGACTTCCCTGCCCAGACCAGGACCTCTGAGCCAGACAACTTCTGTATACATTCCTCAGGGCCTTGCTTGTCTCTTCTGCTTGAGGTTCCTGGCTCTGCTGAAGAGATCAATCATGTGTTGGGTCTAAAATATTATTTCATTGCAGCTTCCAAAAATAAAAAGAAATATGTTTTCCTGAGAAAATTATATTTTATTCATTCATGTCTTGAACTTTCTGATCAGATCTGTGCTACAAAAAATTCTTGGTGAAAAAAAATTCCTGGTGATATTGTGTTCTCTTACTTCAACTTTATCTTGTTATATCTTCTCATAAACATTATTTGTCGATTAAAGGGAAAACAGTATAGAATGATAAACAGATAGAATCCCATTAAGTCTAAGTCTGTGGCACCATGGTCTTCTGCTTATGGCCAAGATGGAGCAACAGATGCTAGATTTACTCTCTTGCCTGAAACAACCAAAACAAATGGACAAAATATATGAAAGGAACAGATTTCAAGATTCTGAGCATCAGGTGAAAAATACCGATGGCTGAAAAATGAGAAAGAAATCAGAAATCAGATGAATCCTATGATTGCCTTAGCATATGGCCTTAAGGAATTTCCAGGCCACACCACACAAAAAGAACCCAGGAACTCGAAGCAGACTCCTTGCATTGAGGAGATGGAGCTTAGAGTCTCAGGAAAACAAGGTGGCTAGAGTTCACAGGGTAGAGTACTAGAGATTGCTGCTGGGAAAGAACCACCCAAAGGATTAGAACTCACAGGGGCTTAGTGATCACCCAGGACTGGGATTAGTGCCTGTTCCTACTAACTAGACTGAAATACTTCATAATTCACAAATCATTTGGTAGAGCATCTTGCTTCAGTAGTGTGGGATGATTAACCCTAGACTAAACCCCACACTAGGACTGCTGAACACATCTTAAAAGCAGTTCATGAAAGAATCAAACTTTTCCCAGTAACTTAACTGCACCCCAGAACAATGCTCAAGAATATTTTCACTAACATAAGAATATCCAGCACAGAACAAGGAAAAAATCTACAATGTCCAGCATCCCATAAAAGATTATGAGGCATGCAAAGAAGCAAAATACAACACTTAATGAGGAGGAAAGTCAATCAATTGAAAACAACCAAGATATTAAAACTAGCAGAGAAGGACATTAGAACAGTTATAAGTGTTAAGACAGACACAGATGACATAGAAAAGACCTAAATCAAACTTCTAGTGATAAAAACTTCAGTGATGAGATGAAAAATAAATGAGTAGATGGGGGGAGAATAGATAAGATGCTTCACAACAATGTGAATATACTTAACACTATTGAACTATATACTTAAAAATATTCAAGATGGTAAATTTTATGTGATGTGCTTTTTTTACCACACTAAAAATTATTTTAAAGAGTTGATTAGAGGGATGCTTGGGTGGCTCAGTCATTAAGCGTCTGCCTTCGGCTCATGATCCCAGGGTTCTGGGATCGAGCCCCGCATTGGGCTCCCTTCTCCACAGGAGGGCCTGCTTCTCCCTCTCCCACTCCCCCTGCTTGTGTTCCCTCTCTCGCTATCTCTCTCTCTGTCAGGTAAATAAAATAAAATCTTTTGAAAAAAGAGTTGATTAGAAATTGCAGAAGAAAAACTTAGTGTGTTTGAAGACATAGCAATAGAAACTATCCAAAATAAAGCAGAGAAAGAGAAAAAAAAATAAAAATCAGAGTGTCAGTGAGCTGTGGACAACTTGAAGATACCATATCTACATATGTGGTAGAACTCTCTGGAAGAGAGGGTGACAAAAAGAAATTTGAAGAAATAATGGCCAGTAATTTTCCAAGTAAATGAAAACTATATATCTGCATATCCAAGCTCAATGAATCTAAGACAGAAGATTTAGGAAGAAAGAATACACCAAAGCACATCATAATTGAATTTTTAAACCGGTGACAGAGAGAAAAATTTAAAAGCAGGAAAAAACAGAAAAACCCGTAAAGTACAGAGAAATAAAGATAGATGATGGCAAATTTCTTGTAGGAAACAATGCAATGAGAAGACAGTGAAGCCACATCTTTAATGTATTGACAGAAAAAACAAAACAGAAAACCTGTCCACTTGGAATTCTATATTTAGCAAAATATCTTTTAAGAAATAAGGTCAAATAAAGATTTTCAGATGTACAAAAGCTGAAAAAAAGTCATCGCCCACAGACTTGCTATATAAGAAATATTAAAGGAAATTCTGGGGGCAAAGGTAAGAGGACAAAAAGGAAAATGGAAGAATTGGAATGAATAGAAAACAAATGGCAAAATGATAGACTTCAACTTAACTAGATCAATAATCACATTAACTGTTAATTATCAAAACATCCCAGTTAAAAGGTAGAGATTGTCAAATCAGATTTTTTTAAAAATGTAAGACCCACCTATATGCTGCATATAAGCACTGCATAGAAAAGGATAGAAAAAGATGTACCCTCTTAAACCAAAGTAAGAGAAAGTTGGAGTGACTATATTAGTATCAAGCACAATAGATGTCAAAACAGAGTATTATCAGGATTTTTTTGAAGGTTATTTCATAAGGATAAAGGGTTAACCCATCAAGAAAGCATTAAAAATCTAAATATTTACATAATCGATAACAAGATACATGAAGCAGAAACTGATAGAACTACAGAAGTGGACTAATCCATAATAGTTGGAGATTTCAATATTCTTCTCTCAAGAGTTGATAGAAAAATAGAAAATCTGTAAAGTCATAGAAGAATTAACAAAATAATCAACTTGACTTAACTGATATTTTAGAACACTCCAATGAACAAAAGCAGAACATACCTCTTTTTAAGTGCTCATGAAACATTGACCAAGATAGACCATATTCTGGGCAATGAAAAAGCATCTCAATAAATTTAAAAGATTAAGGTTATACAAAGGATGATCTCTGACCATAATATAGTTATCAGAAATTAATGACTGGAAGAACTCTAGAAAATTACAAATATTTGAAAACTAAATGACACAATTTTAAATAATCCATGAAACAAATAATAAACTAACAAGGAAATTAGAAAGTATTTTAAACTGAGTAAAAATAAAAAGAAACTATTAACAAATTTGTGAGATGTGTTTAAAACTGTACTCAGGGGAAATTTATAGCATTAGAAAGTGAAACCAAGTAACAGAGGGAGAAACAATAAATCAGATCAGAAAGCAATGAAACAGAAACACAAACCCAACAGAGAAAATAAATGAAACAAAAAGCTGGTTCTCTGAGAAGATCAATAAAATTAGAAAATCTCTAGCCAGACTGATCAGGAAAATAAGGAAAGGAGTCACAAATTACCAGTATCCACGAAGAGACGTAAAAACCGTCTAGATTCTACAAATATTAAAAGGACAATAAACTAATATTATGAAAAACTTCATGCCAATACATTTGACAACTTAGAAGAAATGGAAAAATTCCTTGAAATACACAAACTTCAGGAAAAAATAGGTAACCTGAATAGCCTTATATCTCTCAAAGAAATTGAATTTGGAGCTAAAAACTTTCCCACAGAGAAACTTCAGGCCCAGATAGATATTTTTATTGGTAAAATTTACCAGACATCTAAGAAAGAAACAATACCAATCACAAAATATTGCAGAAGGTCAATGAAGAAGGAATACTTCCCAACTCAGACAATGAAGCAAGCATTATCCTATACTAACACAAGACAAAGACTACAAGAAAAGAACACTACAGAGCAAGACCTCTCATAACATACATGTAAAATTACTTAACAAGGATTTTAGCAAATTGAATTCAAAAATATGTTAAAAGGCTACCATGACCAAGGTGGAGGGAGTTATCCCACAAATGCAACAATGGTTTATCATTCAAAAATCAATTAATGTAATTCACCATATCAACAACCTAAAAAGGAAAAAAAAAAACACATGATAATCTTAAATGCAGAAAAAGCATTTAATAAAATCCAATTCCCATTCCTGATAAAAATTCACAGCAAGGGAACTTTTTCAACCTAATAAAGGGAAAAAGGACATCTATGAAAACCTACAGCTAACTTCATTCTTAATAATGAAAAACAAATGTCTTTCCCCTATGATCAGAAATGAGACAAGATGTCCACTCTCACCACTTTTAACCATCATTTTACTAGAGGTTCTAGCCAGTGCAGAAGGCAAAAAGAAAAAATAAACGAAAGACATCCAAATTGAGGAGGCAGAAGTAAAAGTCTATTTGCAGATGACATGATTGTCTGTAGAAAAGCCTATGGAACTGATCAAAAAGCTACTAGAACTAACAAGTGGACTCAGCATGCAAGATCAATACACAAAACAATCAGTTTAAGTTCTTTATACTAGTAATAAACAATCAGAAAATTTAAAAAGCGATACCACTAACAATAGCATCAAAATGTGAAATAGGGATAAGTCTAACAAAAGATGTAGGAAACCTACACAATGAAAACCACAAAACATTGCTGAGAGATGTAATAGAATTCCTATATAATGAAATGAAAAGACCATGTTCCTGGGTTGGAAAACTCAATATTGCTAAGAAGCCAATGCCCCTCGCATTGGATCTATAGATTCGATGCAATCCCTATCTAAACCCCAGCAGACATTCTTGTGGAAATCTTCAAGTTTATTTCAATACAAAATTTAAAGGAAAATACAAAGGAACTAGAATAGCCAAAAAATTTGGAAAAAAGCACAAAGTTGGAGGACTCTCACAACCATATTTCAGGACCTAGGACAAAGCTACAGTAATCAAAATGGTATGTGTTTAGCATAAAGACAGATAAGTGCATTAATGGAACAGAATAGAGTCCAGATAGACCAACAGATATATGGATTTTCAACACAGGTGAAAGGAGACAAGATAATCTTTTCAACAAATATGCTGAAATAATAGGATATCAGTGTGCAAAAATATGGACTTCAATCCATACATCTCACTATACATACTAATTAGCTCAAATGAGATCATAGATCTAAATGTAAATCTTACAACTATGTGACTTCTAGAAAAAAGCAGAGCAATATCTTTGTAATCTTAGGTTTAGGCAAGATTTCTTAGATAGAACCCCAAAAGTAAAATGTGTTTTTTAAAATAGTTCAGAAATTATGTTCTTTGAAAGACATGAAGAGAAGAAGAGAAGCCACAGACCAAGAGAAAATATTTATAAATCATATATCTGAAAAAACACATGTGTTTAGATTACATAAAGAGCTTCCATAACAACCCAATTAAAGAATGGGCAAAAGACTTGATTGAACAAATTCTTCACCAAAGCAAATACACAGATGGTAAATAAAGCCAAAAGATGTTCAATATCATTAGTCATTAGGGAAATGCAAATTAAAGCCACAATGAGACCCTACCACACACTTAATAAAATGGCTAAAATTAAAAACAGTGATCATATGAGTGTTGGTGAGGTTACGGAGGAATTAGAACTCCCACACATTGCTGATGAAAATGTGAAATGATGTAAAATAGTATGACCATTTTGAAAAACAGCTTGGCCGTTTCTTAAAAACTAAATATATCCCTACCGTACAATGTAGTTGTTATATCCCTAAATATTTACTCCCAAAGGAAAACAAAGCATATGTGTGCAAGAAGTCTTATATATGAATGTGCACAGTGGTTTATTTATCATAGCAAAAACCTGGAAAACACTCCTATGTTCATGTAGAGGTGAATGGGTAAATAATTTGTGGTATACCCATATAATGGGATACACACCAAAGATAAAAACAAATGAACTATTGAGCTATACAACAACATGGATGGATCTCAAAATAATTATGTTCAGTGAGAAAAGGCAGATAGGAAAGAATACATACTATACTCCATTTATGTAAATTTTTAGAAAACTGTGACTAATCAATAATAATTATATAATTTATAATAGTCCAATTTTTACCAAGGGGCATGGGGAATCTTCTGGAGAAGATGGATATTTTAATTATCTTGATTGTGGATTAGATCACCAATTTATACATATGTCAAAACTTACAAATTTTATACTTTAATTATGTGCATTTTATTGTATGTCAGTTATATCTCAATAAAGTGGTTAATAAAAATCTTGCAAGCTAATGCTCCCCACTGGATGAAATTTACTTTGAGTTACCATCCAAAAATTTTACAAGGTTTATTTTTCCTCTTTTCTGCATTTACAACCCTGGGAGTTAATCTGGGAGATCAATCTCCACAAATTCTAGCTGCTGAAGACCACAAATTATCAAATCTGTTGTCAAAGATGGACAACCACTGGCTTAAAGCATGATATAGGAGCTATGGAATCAACACATTAAACTGACCATGATAATTTTCCAGAGGTAGCCTAAGTTCAAGTTTGCACATCTGCCAAGCCACTACCGCTTCTTATATGCAGTATCATCATTAACTCAAATTCTTGCACACATCTCACAAAATGGCACTATTTCATCAATGATCATTTGGAATCACAGTGATCGCTTTGGGTGAACTCTAGATATTTCCCAAAACTGTCCATCTTAGAGTCATCTTAAAGCAAATGGGCAGTCAAATCCTTAATATTAAATGTACCGTCTTTTTTTTTTATTGCTATAGAGAAGCTTCTAAACAAAATTCCAATCCTCTAATAACTTTAATTACAAGGGAAGCCCCAAAAGCCCATAGCTTCATAGAGACTGTCTTTTGATCCAGTGGCAAAGACCTACCTTGCCTCAAGGCTATAGCAGCCACTGCCAAATTTACAGTGCCTTCTGCTGGCACAGTTTCGAGGTCTTCCTTGGAACTGGTGCTATACAATTTGGCACTTAACTGAAAATACACATTTCCAGCAAACTGGCTTATATCCTATAAGGTAGTCTTGCTTACTCCTTGTTGCTTTGAAACCCTCTCTGGAGTTTCATGGGTGAAATCTGAAACCGGCCCCTGTACTCAGAGGGCAGAGAGAGAGACTGAAGAAAAGAGGTGACCACTCCAGGTTGGTAGGAGGCAGATTTCAAAAGCAAAGGGAACTTACATACAAGGCTTGTCTTGGGCGGCAAGATGAGTGGATCCCCACATCTGTCCGCCAAATCTTAAAAGTTTATAAAGAGGCCCTAACTGGGTTCAGTCATGTATGCCCTGCAGATGTTCTCAACACCACATCACTGTCTCAAGGCTGTGTCCTTGGAGCAGCCTCCGGGAGCAAGAAGGGCAAGTGGAACCCACATACCAGGAAAGGCGGGGGACCTGATTGCCCAGGTTCAGCTCAGGTGTCAACTGGTGGTCACATCTATTTGATGACCTCTCCCAACACTCCATTGTAAATTAGTAGCCATTGTTTTAACACTTTCTCCCTTGCTATTTCCCTTCTCAGAAGAAGAAAAAATGCACACAACTGGGGGTACATCATGTATGACACCTCCTTAAAATTAGATATTCCTTGGGCAAGATTGATATTTAGGGGAAGAAGCCTAAGTTGAATGAGTTTACCCTCAAATAATATTTTTAAAGTCCTGACTTGATTAGGTTTATTCTGAATTGGCAAAATTAAATTTTTCATTAGCTGGTGGAAATTAACATTTATGACAAATTAATTTTGACTATAAAAAAGTTCTTAAAGCTGTATTTTATGCACGATTAGGGCACAGACTAATACATTTGCATCCATTAAAACAGCTTCCTTTCCTGCTAAGAGGAACCAGGCTCCTGGATGGTTTCATTCGGACAGTAACAGAGTGAATCCTACAAGCTCCTAGATAAGGGTCTCAGGCTATAATTGAAAATAATTCCACTGCAAGGATAAAGGAGGTTATGGAACAAGCTGATTGGAGGCTCTAGGACAGAAATGGGAATCTAACCTAGATTCACATCAAAGTCTATTTGAATCCAAACCCATGTTCTCTCTCTTTCTGAAGAGGTAGCCCAGGGTTTGAAATCCAGTTCACCAGTTTGATGTCTGGGCATCATAGCCTCTTATGTAAAAGGAGAGATTACAGTGATCTTGAAATATGAGATAGCATCTGTGAACACCTGCTCTTAGCTAGTGTTTAACACCTTTTATTTAAAATTACAACCATCTAGCAGAATGTCAGGTGATATGTGGAGAAACTGAGGGACCAACCCAAAAAAAAGGAGGCTTTCATACCTAATGATCAGTTTTCTGGTCAAGGAGAAGTGTATTCATATTGGCAGGAAAAAGGCAGCAGGAGTTTTGAATGGGCTGTACATGATTAGGTGGAAGTCAGAGGGAGTCAGAAGAATATTTATACTTGCTTTCTCAGCTCCTGTCTACAGTGTTATTCACCATATAAATCTTGCAGGGGTTTTGTTCAGACGAGTTCTAAATGCCTGCAGAGCTAATGGCCCCACCTTTTGGAGACTATTACTTCACCTACCTCTGTTAGGAGACAACTAATAGAACTTCCCATTAAAGGTATTTCTGGATCTGAAATTTACTCATTTTCTGCTGTCATCCGATTCGATCTCTTTACATATTCACCAGTGTCAGTGATTTCAGTTTGATTTGTTCTTGTGTTTTACCGTGACTCATGCTTTCAGGCCACTCCATTCACCATCCCTGACCCCCCTCAAGAACAAAAACAAAAACAACCATCCAAAAAACCTTTCTGAGAGTATGTTTCTAAGTAACAGCCTTACCCGTATGTTATAGCCTCTAAGATTATAAAATCAATACACATATTTTTCTTTTGAGACAGATTTCATCATCGCAACCATGAAAGAAACATTAGATGATTTTTAGTGTTGATTTTTTTAAGATGAGGATGCCTAGGGAAAGGTCTGTTTGTTGGAAGATGTGTCACATTTGGCAAAGGTTTAAATGAAACTGCGAATTTGATAAATCTGTCCAAGGTTTAAGAATATTCAGACACCTTTCTTCTCAAGAAAATCCCCATGGATCTCTTCAAGAACAAAAGCTTCTCTACAATGGCTTCAAATGATTCAGACATAACTTCCTGCATATGCCACCAAAGGGATTTCTTTACTTTTAGTAAGACCATTAGCTGGTTTGCCAAATTCTTCAGCATAACAAAATTATAGGCCGTTTCTCTCTTGGGCATGCTGAAATGGTGAAAATTGCCCGGAGAAAATTGAAACCCTGATAATTGATTTTCTTGCTGTTTTCAAGAGACCCAAACCTTTCTATGATTAAATTGAAACTTTTCAGGAAGAACACAATCAAGACCACAGGGAATACAGTTATATTCTTAGAACAGTTTCACAGCTAAAACCTATACATGACATTTCTCCAGACACAGATTTAGAATTAAATTATTTTTCTAAAATAGAACTTTTCTCTTTGGGCTTATGCAGAATCAGCTAATTTAATTATGTTGTTCAGTTCGTCCTTGGAATCTGGGAGCCAAGAATTAAAAATGAAAAAAAAAAAACAGGTAACAATTAGCTGTGAAAAGAAATGCTTCACATTATAAACGTGATATTGAAAAATAAATCTTTCTCCCCATTAGTGAACTTCAGATTGGGACTTTGTTGACAAAATGATTGAACGTGAGACCCTTAGTTTCCTCATAAAATATACTTCTAAGTGATTAGATCATGTTGTCAATGTGATTATGTGTTGTATATATTTCCAAATCAAGATACTTTGTGGTTGTCCACAAGACACAGATTGGGTCGCATAATACCATTGTTAGTTGATATGTGAAAAACATGTTCGGGGTGCCTAAGTGGCTCAGTTGGTTAAACGACTGCCTTCGGCTCAGGTCATGATCCTGGAGTCCTAGGATCGAGTCCCACATAGGGCTCCCTGCTCGGCAGGGAGTCTGCTTCTCCCTCTGACCCTTCCCCCTCTCATGTGCTCTCTCTCTCTCTCTCATTCTCTCTCTCTCAAATAAATAAATAAAATCTTTAAAAAATAAAAAAAATTAAAAAAAGAAAAACATGTTCAAGAGTTGGAGGAAACTTTATACGTATATGGAAGTTCTTACCATACAAACACTTGGTTACCTTTTCTAGGATAACTGTGTTCCACAAGAATATTTGGGCTATTAAGAAAAGTTCTTCGAATCATTATTTCTTGAACATGATACACCAATATTTAAAATCTCAACTAATATTAATGCCCTTTATTCCTGAAGACCTAGATCAGAAGAAGGGGTTCATGGAGAGGCCTACAAGTTTATTGCCTTCAAATTCTGGCCAGCCTTACCCTTGGAACATCCACCTTCCATCTTAGAGTGGATATTTGTTCTTTTTGCCTAGAGCATCCCGTCCCCCTTATGGTGGTAGGTAACAGCATCCCAATTTTCCTTTGAGTGAACAAACTCATCCCCACTGCACGTGTGTGGGAATAGTCACTCCACTTTATTTTAGATGTGGGGCCTAAGCCAATTTGCTCATTTTGCCACCTGCCCCCTGCCCAACCACAGTGACTGGCTGAAGGATGAGATGGGCCCAGTAACCAAAGTGAGACCCAGAAAGAGTGTGTGTGCCTCTCTAGAAGTATGAGGAAGCTACAGAAAGTGATTCTCCCTCTGCAGAACTTAAGAGTAGAATAATATGGATCTGAATTTGTTGTGGACCACAGAGTAGAACCTAGAAATGGACGCTAGTGGTACTGTTTGAGCACAGAATCAAGCAATACCTAAAATTAGCTCCATTTCATCAAAAGAAACATTAAATGCTAAGTCAGTTTAATCTCCAAATATTTGCAATGAAAAAATATCCTAATTGGCATTTGAGCTTCTCCACTGCTCAACAAACAACATGTGCATTTTATATCTTAATAAAATTGTTAGAAAGAAGTTTTCAAATGGAACTTCCATTAGCCTGAGAGAAAACAAACAAAAGCATAAATAGCTATGTATGTAGTTTATAAATCATGTATACAACTATCAGTTTTATAGTAAAGTTGTGCTGTATTAAATTCAAATACTTACATTTTTTATGTAAGTATTTATGTAAAAAGAACTATAATGAAGGGTCTTGAATAAAGCCAATAAGATCAATAATAAGGGTAGATTAAGAACATAGTTCCCATGTTATGACTTTCACAAGAGCATCATAAAAATACGAATTCCAATTTTGACCAACTATTATACTGTTATTTTACTCAGCTTTACAGGCCATAATCATCTCTCCTCATTCTATAGCTCCAAGACATTCTCCCATTTAATAGTTTATTTGAACAAACGTTTATAGCTGGATGATGATAGCTACTCAGTCACCTAAGAGGAATAGAGACTCAAAAGACAATCTTTTGCTTATAGAATCCTTCGGAAACTATCCTGAGAGTAGGGTGCATGGGTGGCACAGTCGGTTAAGCATCTAACTCTTGGTTTTGGCCCAGAGCCTGATCTCAGGGTCGTGAGATCAAGCCCTACGTCGGTTTCCACGCTCAGCATGGAGTCTGATTGAGATTCTCACTCTCCCTCTGCCCTTCCCACTCGCGCTCACTCTTTCTCTCTCTCTCTCTCTCTAAAATAAGTAAGTAAGTAAATAAATAAATAAATAAATAAATAAATCCTTAAAAAAAAAGAAACTCTCTTGAGTGACATATCTCAATCCTGGCCAATTCTTTACTCTCATTAATATCTCAGGTATAGTTTCCTCAGAATGGACTCTATGGAATCAATCTTCTATGCAAAAGATAATTCTGTTGTCACTCCAAGTTACAAATTCTTTAACAATTTTCTTCTTTGAAAGTATAGGACAGATTTCAGATGCCAGGTCTGGGTTTCTCATTCTGTTGTAAGGGAAAAAAACCATGACCATCTGACCGCAAAATACTACTTTATTTTTCCTTCAGTCCCATGAAGTATTAAAATTAATGTCAGAATCATATTGGTATTTATTAATCATTTTAAGTGGTGTTCTTTCCACTTTTATGATCTTGGTATAGAAGAAACCAGCCTTTAAAGTCTTGCCCACCTGGTATCTTAACATTCTGGCAAAATGAGAATAGACAAGAGTAACATTATGAAAGACTGAGTTTTAATTTTAATGTTTTCAAAATTGAGTGTATTTGTGTATATGTATGTATGCAGGTGTGTGTGTAAAGGGTATTATTTAGATCTTAGTTAAATAATGTCTATCCAGCCTTCTGAATAGGAAGATGGCCACATGGACAATAAGAAGAAAACTCTGCATATCAACTTAGTTGATCCTGCAGATAATGGTATGTTTGGCAAATCATTCTTAAAATGTAATTCTAAAAAAAAAAAAAATTGTAATTCTAACCAAAATCATTAGAATAATGCCCTACTGAACCGAGAAATTCAGGGTGGAAACTTGAGTAGGAGGCATGGAAAAGAACAATTTTTTTTCTGTTCATTTTAGGGTTCCATTATCATAAATGATATTTGAAAAAGTATATATTGATTTCTACTTATCTCTTTTCCTAATAAACTTTGCTTTTCTCTCAGATTAGTTCATCTCTCAGAAAGCAACATCCACATAGTATCTTAACTCCTCACTGAAAAGCCTTTGTGAAAGTTTAATACTATCCTTTCAGTATCTGTCAATGGTCAATATATAAAAACGGTCATTCATAGAACTTTTTGTGTCTTCTATAAAATAATATTTATATAAAATAATAATAAAGGTAATGTCCACTGTGTTATCAATTGCTCCTCTGTATGGATCCACGCCAGGAATTCCTCCTGGAACATAATTTCTGCCTGTATGATGTTAAAATACTGTTTGCTTGTTTGTTTTCTTACTGTATACATATATTTCTTTTATAATATCCAAAGAGACCTCTAGAACCCACTAGGCTTCCTTTTTGGTCTTGTCTACCAGGAAACTAAAAATATATATTGCTAAATTTAGGTTAAATTGTATTTACATATTATATTGTATTAATGATACAATGTTAGATTCTGTGGCAGTAAATTTATTTCTATTAAAATTCTGATCATTTTTTACTCTTCATATTAATTGCTTTGTCGATGTCTGGGAAATAATAGTATGAAATTTCCAAATTTTATTTGGAAGTAAGGGTAAAATAGCATATTTAATATATATGTTACCTTCTTAACTTACATCTAGTTAAATTAAAGTTGAAAAAAATTATGCATAAGCACTTTTTGGTACTAAAGCCAAGAGCATTGTGGAAATGGAGAGTACTATGGAGGTTTATAAACCATAAAGAAAAGGCTGAAGCTTTTTCCTAAAAACAGATGAGGAAACACATCTAAGTGGTGATTAATAGTAAATGAGGTAACCTGAAATGAAATGCCACATGTCTTTTGATATTGGTACTCTAAACTTTGCCTTTATTCATTGCTTGATTTATATTATGTATATACTGCCATCAGGAAAAAAAAAATGGTTTCCCTCTCTCCAAGAGAAGTTCAACCCTTTCAACATACATGGAACTGTGAGAGAGGAAGGGGATACTTTATTCACCCAGTAGTGTATTCATTCTTCCAACAAATATTTATGAAGAACTCACTATGTACTAGGCACTGCATTTACAACCCTATTTTAATGGAACTTCCTACCAAATGGAGACAGATATTAAACAGACAGAACAAAAATGTCAGATAAATATATCATTACAAAATGAGAAGTGCTATGCAGAATTCAAAAACAAGGTGTGAAGAGGAAGAACACAGGGAAAGGCAATATATATCGGGGGATCAGGCAAAACAACTCAGAGAAAATGACATTTATGCTCGGCTCCGGAAGAACAGTATGAGTTAGCCAAAGTCAAGGACAGCAAGAGGGAGAATATTCCTAGCAGAGGACAAAGCTGGCGGAAGGGCCAGAGGCAAGAAAGATGCTGGCACATTTGAGGAACTGAAAGACCAGTAAGGCTCAGCTTGAAGAGTGAGGGAAGAGTGCAGAAACATGGTACAGAAATGAACACCTGTTTTAACCACCAGATCAGTCAAATAAAGCCAACAATAAGGCAGAGAGCAATAGATATGATGGACTGGTTGCTCTTAGACTCTCCTTGTTGGAATAGAAATTGATATATGTGTCTATGGTCATAATTTTTAGTAAGGTGAGTTTTTCAAAAGAGAGATAATAAGTCCATGGCTGCTCAGTGCTATCTGAGGCTGAGTTGTTCTCTCACTAGTCAACAAATATTTATTGTACTAGAGTGGGTATACAAAGGTGAATAGGATAAACACATCTCCTGCCCTCATGCAGCCTGCAGCCTAGGGAAGATAAAGCCAAGCAAGCAGACAAACACTGGGGACTTTCTCAGAGATGAGCAGTGGTGGAGGTGGCCATTCCATGCAGGAGGGAGGGGGGGAAAGCAGTGGTGAACAATGACCACAGTTCTGTGGTTGAAGCAGGTGTGAAGGTTGGATAGGAACCCAAGGCTCTGGTGGGAGAAGGAAATATTCCCCACACGAGAGACATGGACTGACAGGTATGGGAGGGGGGCTGTTCTGATGCCACTACATCGGTCTTGCCTGGAGCAAATCTCTCCTAGTTCTTGATTATCCAAGAACACTTCATTTCATTTCCCTCATAAAAAGGATGTACTACTGACTTGGGGAATCATTCAGCTTAGATTTAAGGTTTCTTAATAAACAATTTTTTTACTACAACGTAAAATATTTGACAATTAAATGTCAGATTATTTGACTCTGTGTGTTTGCATTTGAGGGAAATGGTGGTCATAATGGGCATAAAAATTAACAGCCCTTGAAGAATGAGGAAGTGACTCTGGCAGTTAGTAAATTGTTTCGGTCTCTGACCACAGAAGCAGAGGTTAGCACCAAATTTGATTTACAAAGTAAATATAATTTCTGCAGTTGGGCTCAGCCTGTTGTTTCCTTAAAGGATATATATTTTAGTGCGCTGTGAAAAACACAGATTAACAATTTTCAGAACATTAGGAATCAAACATAGTATCATAAAAGGAACTCGTTTTACCTTCCCGTCACGGGTGATGTTCCCAATCAAAACAACATGTGACTAATACTCAGGTATCAAATTTGTGGGTCTCTGTTCTTATCTACATATTATTCCATATCTGTTTCTTTATGGCAGCAGAAGACAAGATTCCAGCACTGGTTCATCTGTGTGATGAGAATATGAATATATAAGAATTTTCTCTACGCCATCTGATCAAGAACAACTATCTCTTAATATTCTTGACTCCAAAGTATTGGCAGACCTTTGAATTCAACTCAGGATTCTTTTTTTTTTTTTTTTCAAAATAGGCCTTAATCATTAAAAAATCATTCTATATTCAAATGAAAACAATTTTAATAGAACCTTCCTTGCCAGAAACAATAACATACAGAGCAAGATATTTCATAAACTGTGGTCCTAAACTAGTCACAGTACAAAAATAAATATATACTAAGTACACTAGTCAAAAAGAGACTACTCTCTGTCCCTTGAGCTTGAGAGGAAGCTGGACAAACTTTGGGCAGGGGTTTCCCAAACCAAAGTTAAGCTCAGGCTGCATGTTTAACATTTGGTGCTAGGATATGGTAACCAAAGATAGAAATCATAAATCAATGTCCGTGTCCCAGAGTGCTTTTCTTTTCTTTTTTTTTTTCAAAGATTTTATTTATCTGACAGAGAGAGAGATCACAGAGGGAGAAGCAGACTCCCCGCTGAGCAGGGAGCCTCATCCGGGACTCAATCCCAGGACCCCAGGATCACAACCCAAGCCAAAGGCAGATGATTAACAGACTGAGCCACCCAGGCACCCCCAGAGTGCTTTTCAAAGTCAAAAGTAGAGTTGTAAGAGTTAAATACACAATAACCTGGACAGAACCCAGCTGTATGGAGATGACAATAAATAGGGTGGGGTGGCGGGGGTGGGGGACTCCTATTCACCTTCTCTGCTCAAAGCTCCTGAGGATATATTTTGGTGTATGGGACCCTTTCAAAACCCTGCAGGCACCAGACTGGACATGTGGTGGGCCCTGACAAGGGCAATCCATGGACTATCCCCTACTGGAAACTAGAGTGGATCAATTTTGAGAAATAGAGGCTGAATCAGTCAGAAGTGAAGGATGGGAGCAGATGTGAAAGGAAGCTCTGTAGTAGACCAAAGCCTCTGCAAACTGAAGAGGAAACAGAAATTATGAGTAAGCAACGGAAGTTAGTAAGTAAGCCTAGAGAGGAAAATGGAGCAGATGTGCAGAGAGAAGACGCTGAGAGACAAACTATGTGCCTCGTGATTCTTGGTGACTTTCCCATTCATCCCCAGCTCAAGTCCACATATGTACCAGTTGTTACATAAGTAATTTTAACAGTAAACAAATGCTTTTTCTTGGGGTGACCATAATAAATCTCTAGAAGTTAGTTACAAACAAAGAGGTCCTAATCTACACCAGTCAATCCAAGTCTCTACTTCATCTTGTGCTGACCTGAGAAAATGATTTCCTGTCTTTAAGGGAAGAAAAAGCATAGTCACTTATCCAAAATGAAGCTTCTTACTGAAAAGACAACTGAAATTACTCCTGATCTCTCACAGAAAGCCTGGCTTAATATTTGAAAATGAGGAAAGGCCCAGAGGACATAAAGGGATTTAGGGAAACGGACATCCAAAAAGTGATTTCCCCAAGAGTCTCTGTCCTGGGACACTCGCTGTTCAGTGAGCAAATGCTTATGCAGGACTCAGCAGGGGGAAAAAAACTGACAAAAATTCCTGCCCCATAGAACACAGATTAGAAGAGAAGATATAGAACAAGCAAAGTAAATAAGTAAGATATACAGCACGTTAGATGAGTTCTAAAGAGCGAAGCAAAACGAACAATGGAGATACAAAGCCGGGGTGGGGAATACTGATATTGTAAAGAGGAGACAGGGAGGCATTTGCTAGTAAAGTAACTTTTGTATGAAGAACTGGAGCAAGGGAAGGGTCTCATCTTATAGACATCTGGGAAAACAGGTTTTAAGACAGAGTAAACAGTAAATGCTGAAGCCCTGATGCAGGGTGTTGGAGTGTTGGTAGAAAAACAAGGCAGGGAGCATGGCTGCAGTGGAGTAAATGAGGGAGTGAGGTGAGTAAGGTCAAGGGGCCCCAGGGGACCAGGCTGTACAGGGTTTGGCTTTTACTTTGAGGGGATGGGAAACCACTGGAGGATTTTAAGTGTAACAGTAATGTGATCTAATCTACATTTTAACAAAATCACACTGGCTGCTGTATTGAAAGTAGATGGAAGGGGGCAAGGGCAGAAGCAGGTAGACAAGTAAGAGATTATCTTAATAATTCAGGGGATAAATAATGATGATCGGAGCAGGGTGATGGCAATGAAGATGATGAGAAGTGGTTGAATTCTGAAAAAGGAACTGATAGGACTTGGTGTTGGATCAGATGTGAGAAAGGAAAGAAAGAGGGGAGTCACTTGGTCTGAGTAACTAGAAGAATGGAGTTGCCGTTTTCCATAATGGAGAGGACTGGAGAAGGAACTTGTTTGGAAGGGATACATTTGGACATGTTAAATTGCTTATGTCCATCAAGTATGCCCAAGTGGAGATGTCAGTAAGCAGTTGGATATATAAATCTGGAGTTCAAAGGACTGATAGGGGTTGAAGCATTTAGATGGAGTCAGTATAGACAGAAAAGAGGTCCAACCACTGAGCTCTGAGAGGCTCCCACACTGAAAGGCTATGTGTCAGTTAGAATACGATCCATTGGATATAATAGAAAGCCCAAATAATGGTATCTTAAAGAACGTAGAAAACTGGAAGTAAGTCTTCCAGGGCTAGTAGGCAGTCTATGATATCAACAGAGACCCTGTTCCTTTTCCTCTCTGCTCCGCCATCCCGAACACAATGGCTTTCATCTCCACATTTGCCTCAGAGGTGGAATATGGCCGCAATAGCTCCTAGCAGTACACCTGTTTCAGGCAGGAAGGAGAAAGGGGAAAAGGGCAGAAGAGACGTC
The DNA here is from genome assembly GCF_003265705.2 of Callorhinus ursinus. Classification (NCBI taxonomy): domain Eukaryota; kingdom Metazoa; phylum Chordata; class Mammalia; order Carnivora; family Otariidae; genus Callorhinus; species Callorhinus ursinus. Next base: position 54,979,457 of record NW_027397068.1, on the reverse strand, counting down.
CTGGCAGTGCCACCCAGTGACTCCTGCCTACACAACATGGCTACACCTTTCCCCTTGATCTTATTTCATGAGCATGATCCCATGTCATTAAATGGTCCTTAAAAGCTGCAAAACATTCCTGTTCATAAATGTATAATAATTCTATTTTTATTCTGGGGTATTTCAGTTGCTTTCAGTTTTTCTTATTATAAATAAGTCTGCAATGAATAGTCTTGTGGCATTTCTGCATCCTCTGATTATTTATTCAAGATAAATTATTAGAAGCAAAATAACTAAATCCTGGGAATGAATATTTTTAAAGCTTTTGCTACATTTTGCCATATTGACCTCCAGAAATCTTGATCAATTTTTACATCAATGCATGAAGAATGTGTTATTAAGGGGTGCCTGGGTGGCTGATTCAGTTAAGCATCCAATTCTTGGTTTCTGTTGAGGTCGTGATCTCAGGGTTGTGAGATTGAGCCCCACATAGGGCTCTGCTCTGGGCGTGGAGCCTGCCTAAGATTCTCTCTCTCCCTTTCTCTCTGCCCCTCCCCATTAATCCATTAGTGTAGTTTGGAGTTGAAGACAGATAATATTGTCATCTAGTTCTTAGGTTTCCAGACCAAGAGGAGCCACACTTGGATTTGATGTTAAGTCCTCTATGAACCATCCCCTAATGAAGAAACAACCCCATACCAGGGACACTAGAGTTTGAATTTCATACCGTGACTGAGTGGGACTTTAAGGATATTACCCTCAGAGAAAGGCTGAGTGTATTTTGTATGCAGGAAGGGAAGTAGCCTGAATTTAATTACCAGAGAGGTGGACTGTGGTGGTCATTTGTCCCCATGGTAGATGTGTTCTTCCCCTGAAAGTTGAGGCCAAATGATTGGTGTTGGCCAGTGAAGTGTGGATGGAAGTGACGATCTCTTCGCTGGCTACTGCTACCCAGGGAAACAAACCCATGTGCCCCCTTTCAGAAAGTGGTGTTTTCTGAGGTCTGCCACCTTTGTCCCCCATCTCTGCATGCGCCATGACATATTCTCCATCTCCCTCCGTAATTATTCCTATTTGCTCTCAGTCCTGCTCACTCGGAGGAGTGCCCTTTTCTTTTGAAAGTGAATATTGATGGTAATTTCTAATATCTTCTGCACTGGCCCTCTTCACACTACCCATTGTTCTCTGTACACAATACTTTATCAAGGATTTCCATGAAGATTTTGCTGATCTCAATTACTTTGGGCCATATTTCCATATAATACAGAGTTTGTAGGATTTGTTTCTTGATGACCATGTGGCTGTAATATGTTTTTAAATTATTTTTAAAAGAATCATTATACAGTAAAATTGAACTTCAGAGATTATATAAAATCCCAATATGTAAAAGTCCATATTCCACAAGTGTTAACACAGATTTGTATAAAAACCACCATAATCTATATACAGAACAGTTCCATCACCCCCAAAATCTCCCCTGTGCTATCTCTTTACAATCATACCTTCCTTACCCTTAACCCCTGGCAATCACTGATCTGTCCTCTGCCACTACAGTTTTGTCATTTAGAGAACGTCATATCATTGGAATCTTGTATACAACTTTTTGAGACGGGATTCTTTCACTCAGAATAATGCCTTAGAGTCTTCTAAGTTGTTGTATGTATTACTAGTTGGTTCCTTTTTACTGCTGAGTAGTATTCCATTATATAGATATACCAGGGTTTATTTATCCATTCATCCACTGAAAGACATTTTGTTTCCAGTACTTTGCCACTATGAAGAATTCTATAAAATTTGTGTATAGGTTTTATCATGAATAGGTGTTGAATTATGTCAAATGTTTTTCTGTATCAATTCTTTAGACTATTTATATGGCAGATTGCATTGATTGGTTTCCAAATATTGAACCAGTCTTGCCTTCCCGGGATAAACCTCACTTGGTTGTAGTGTATTATTCTTTGTACATGTTACTGAATTCAGTTTGCTAATATTTTGTAGATTATTTTTACATCAACAGTTTTCTCCTGTTTTTCTTTTTTGGGTACCATCTTTGTCTGGTGTTGGCATCAGAATAACATTGATCTCATAAAATGCCTCAGGAGGCATTCTCTCCTCTTTGATTTTCTGGAAGAGATTATGCAGAATTGGTACTATTTCTTTAAATGTTCAATTTAATTTGCCAGTGAAACAACATGAAACTAGACATTCCTTTTTCAGAAGGTTTTATGCAGCAAATTTAATATCTTTCATAGTTATAGGACTGTTCAGGTTACCTATTTCTTCTTGGGTGAGTTTGGGTAGTTCTTGGATTTTTAAAATTTGGTCCATTTCATGTATGTTGTCAAATTTATGTGCATGGATTTTTTTTATTTTTGGTAGTGTTCTTTTATTATCTTTTTAAAGTCTGCTGGCTCTGGAGCTATATTCTCTGTTTATAGTTTAATTTCATTATGGTCAGATGTAGAATGTTTTCCCACTTTCCTCATTGCCCTGTATGATTTCCAGAAGAAAAAGTGGAAACATAACATAACACAATAAAATAAAATAAAATTTAAAAAAAATAAAATAATGGTAACATTAAAAAAAGAAAGAAAAGGTGGAAACATTTACAGCTAAGGTTCTTTGGCATTCTTAGTAAAACCGAAATATGAGAAAAACTTCCCTCAGATTTCCAGTGCCTCTTCTCCAACCCAGGTCCAAGAATTTGGGTTTTCAGTGAGAGTAAAGTGTTAGGAAAGAAAACAGTTCGCTGGCAACAGTTGTGTTTCTCCAGGACTGAAACTGGCAAGTCATAACCAGTAGCAATAAAGGAGATTGTCTCATTCACTGTAAATATTCTTTGTGGTGTTCAGAAGTTATTTGGAAGCAGAAACCTAAAGGAAGAATGGATAAGGGCTCAAAATTATTATAATTTTAATTTTCAAATTTAATTTTGATAGAGATGTGATCAAATTTATACTCCCACATTGGTAAAGTAGGACCTATGTCTTACATAATATTTTGGAAAACACATAGACTTAATTACCAATTAAAAGGTGTTTCTTAGGTAACTTTTATTTAAGTAGGGGGGAGGAAAGTCAGTTACAGGGCATTCATATTTATTTAAAAGATTTAATAATTTAATATCACATTAGATTTTAATCAGTTTAAGAAATGTAATTTTAAAAAAAGATATGAAGCACTATATCCACCACAAATTATGAAATACTTCATTTCTGCATTATTGCCATAAGAATAATATTTATAAAGTAGTAGAAATGTGTTTTTTAAACTGATAATCTTTTGGTGCGCGTGGGTGGCTAGTTGTTAAGCGTCTGCCTTTGGCTCAGGTCATGGTCCCAGGGTCCTGGGATCAAGCCCCGCATAGGGCTCCCTGCTCCGCGGGAAGCCTATTTCTCCCTCTCCCACTCCCCCTGCTTGTGTTCCCTCTCTCACTGTGTCTCTCTCTGTCAAATAAATAAATAAAATCTTAAAAATAAATAAATAAATAAACTGATAATCTTTTGACTTTTTACCCACCTAATTGCCATTTTAGTATGTTGTTTATTGCTAAGCCTTTCTAAATTTGTCTATCATTTCCTGTTATAACTGTTTGTCAAATTCTACAAATTTTTAAAAAGTGGCCCAGATTGTGATTTATTAATTAATGTGCAGTACTCATTCAGAGGATTTACTTGTCCTCATGTTGTTCCTCTTAAAAAGGAGAAAAGTAACCTAATAAATCCTGAACAAAGCTGTACTTTCTTAAATCCCCCCAAAATGTTAACTATTTTTAGTGAATTCATCATTTTAGTCTACCCATTTATAACTTAATATTTGAGGGTCTCTCTCTACCTTAATCAATGTTAATGTTGGTTTACTGGCAATAAATACTCTCAGATTTTTGTCTGAAAAAAATGTCTTTATTATGTCTTCACTTTGGAAGGATACTTTTGCTGCCTGTAGAATTCAAAGTTGGCAGTGTTTTCTTACAGCATGTTAAAAATAGCATTCCATTATCCCCTGGCTTTCATCACTCCTTGGAAGAGATGTGTTTTGTCCTCTGGATGCTTTTAATATTTTCTTTTTGCCTTTAATTTTAGGCAGTTTTACTATAATGTACCTAGGTGTGCTTGGGTTTTATAGAGATTCTTGAATCTTTGCTTGATATCTTGCCTCAGTTTTGGAAAATTCTCATTTACTACTCATCCCCCATTCTCTCTTTCTTCTCCTTCTGGGGCTCCAATTACACAGCCTTTTTGTCTTTTTCATTTTACACTTTTTTTAAAAAATGTCATTTATTTGAGAGAGACAGAGAGCATGAGCAGGGGGGAGGGCAAAGCCCCCCACTGAGCAGGGAGCCCGATGCGGGACTCAATCCCAGGACCCTGAGATCATGACCTGAGCCAAAGGCAGATGTTTAACTGATTGAGCCACCCAGGCGCCCCTTCATTTAACACTTGGCAGCTCAGTAATCCTCTTCTCTGCTCTAATTTACTGTTAAATTCATCTGATGAGATCTAATTTTGGTATTTGTGTTTACCAAATCTTGAACTTTGATTGGATTGTGTTCATAGGTTCCAGTCTTCCTGCAGAACTCTTTTTATCTATTTTCTTAAATCTATTAATCACAATTATTTAAGAGCCTCTGTCTGATAACTCCAATACATAGATCAACCAAAGGTCTGTTTGTGTTGTTTTTACTTTTGTTTTGGTCATTTTGTCCTGTTTCCTGGAATGCCCAATAATTTTTATTGAATGCCAGTCATTGTGAATGATGAATTTTAAGGGATCTGGATAACATTCTCCTTGAAAGAAGTTGGGTGTTTTGTTTGTTTGTTTGCTTGCCTTTTTTTTTTTTAGTTTTATTTTATTATGTTACATTAATCAACATACATTACATCATTAGTTTTTGATGTAGTGTTCCATGATTCATCATTTGCATATAACAACCAGACTCCATTCAATACGTGCCCTGTTTAATTTGTTTGCTTGTTTGTTTGTTTCCTAGGAGACAAAGAAATTGTAAATCACTTTGATCAATAGGGGATTGAGATGATTAAAATCCAAGAGATCTTTGGAAATGTCTGAATCCAGTGTTTGTGTCTCTCAAACACTGTGAAACTATCTAAAGTTAGTTTCCACTTTCTGCTTTGTTACTTACGTTCTCACTCTGTGCAACTTATCAAATACCCTGAAGAAAAAAAAGAATTGCAGAATATTGGGCCCACTTCCTTGTAATTCCCTTTAATCCAAGGTCTTGACTTCTCAAGTCTTAGCTACCTTGGCCATATGGAACCCCAACTCCTGCCTACCCAACTTTGTGAGCATAACAAAAGTTCTAAGACTTTTCTTTCTGTTTATGCTCTCACCTGTGCCACTTACCTATTAGAAAATGCCTTGAGAGGACAACCAATAAAGAATGTCGTGTTTGCATCAGTGCATTGCTCTTGTTTCCAGGATTTTATCCCACTAATCCTAACAGCTTTAGTTGTTCTCTGATGCCTCCAAAAGCTGGGAGGGGGGTATTAAATTTTAATACATTTACTATTTTTTTTTCATTGTTCTTGTTAGGGGAAGGGCATTAATCTGATATAAACTACTCTGCCATAGGTAAAAGTGAAAATTTCCTTACAAGATTTTTGCATTCTTCTCTATATGTTATTACCAAATATATGTCCTCCCTGTCATGTTTAATTTATTATTTCAGCTGAAAGAGATTTTACTACTATCATTACTTCATAAAAGTTAGTTTTTTAATTTCTTTCCATTGATTTAAACCTATACCATTTACACATTCTGTTTCTTTTTGGTCTGCAACTTTAATCTCATAATCCAAATTCTCTCTGTAAATTCTCTGTCTAAAATAGTATTCACTCTAGTTCTCCTGATTAAATGGCTTATTTCTAAAGTTACAAGAAAGGAACTGTGATTTTTAAAAAACTGGCCTGCATGCCTTTTGTTCATGCCAGAATAAATTCTTTTTCTTTTATCATTTGTTTTATTCTCAGAAGAATTTCAAACTGCCTTGCCTGAATATCCATCCTTGTGTTTCACAGTTTTTGTAATACATTTTACTTAAAGGGAATCTGAAATTCAAACTTCTCTGGGATGCCATAAATATTCTACTTGTATAAAATTTGTATTCAAAAAGTTGTGTCTTCACTATGTCATTCATATAAGTAATACCCTCAGTGAGAGAGATGACAATTACATGGATGCCAACTTCATCCAAAGAATGTGAAGATCATGAGTTTTACTCATAATTTACTCTCTTTCATGCCAGTAACAAGTTCTTTTAAAAAATAATAAATTTTTTTTAAAATATGTAGTATTGTTCCAGATAAAGTTATTGTAAGGTTTGAAATCTCATTTTGTAGGGGAAGAAAAATCTTATAAATGAATACTAGAGCTGCCTGCAACACAGAAGTCTTAAAAAATTAGTTTGCAGCTGTGTTAGTATTCAAAATTTACCTTAACAGCATGAACTTTCCTATATCAAATTGCCCCCAGTTGTTTCTGAAAGCACCACTGAGCTTTGTCATATATGCTCCACAACAGATCCTGCATGTGGTTTTTCTGGCCCAAATTCCTACAAGGCACCCTTTCCCTTTCCCCTCTCCTGATAGGAGTTCTAAGATCACCATTTTGCCGGAGCAGCTACACTGTGAAAAATGGCCATTGCTAACACCCAACCAGCCTAGGGGACAGACCTTTCCCTTAACTAAGGGATGTAGCTAAGTTCAGACTGCAGCAGATGATGAAAGGATACTGTAGTTTCTTTGATGTGCAGCACCCAGCAGAAGGGTATCTTACAAATGCTACTAGAGGTGGCTACACTCACAGTTTAGTCTCAACTTAGCTTCAGGGTCCATTTGGGTGCTCCCAGCCAAAGTTAACATAGTAAGGGTCAGCTCATTCTAACACCACGAATGCTCTGAATAGAACTGTACCTAAGAGTCCAGATCACTCAAGACAAGTTGAGAAAGAATGATTTTTTACCCTTCTTCAGGTCTAAGGTCCTAAGATCGGTTCCTCTTGCTCAAGGATGACTGAAGAAGAAACATCTTCACAGGAAGGTCCTGCGCTTGACCACGAGTGGCCTTGCGTAAAGACCCCATCAGAACAATGACACCAAACACCAAACCAGTGTTAGTCATCCTGGATTATGTCTTTATTTTTTTAAGATTTATTTATTTGAGGGGGGTGGTGGAGGGGCAGAGGGAGAGAGAATCTCAAGCACACTCCCCACCGAGCACAAAGCTAGAGGCGGGGCTCTACCCAGGGGCTCCAGGCAGGGGCTCCCCGCAGGCCACCACCTTACAACCTGAGATGACACCTGAGCCAAAACCAAGAGTTGGGCGCTCAACTGACTATGCCAACCAGGTGCCCCGAACGTTTCCTACTTTTTAAAAAAGTTTCTCCAGCTCCTACTGATCAAGGTTCCAAAAAGTATTAGGGCCACATTGTCAACCAGTGTTCTCCATGACAAAAGACAGGGTGGGTGGGCAGAGGGGCATAGGGCTGGCTAGCTCATCTGGAGGCTGGAAAACTTGTGTTCTTACCTTAGCTCTAGATTAACTTATTTAAATAATGATTTCATTGGTTATTATATATTAGTACTTACTAAAAAATGCAATAAGACCTGACAACACCCGGCAGTGAAGCAGAATGGCAGTTTAGTGGCAAGCGCAATGATACTAAAATTTATCCAAAAAAAGAAAAAGACACAGAAGTATTCTTTTAATAATTAAAATACTTCTTCATTGGGTAGCTGGGTGGTCTGAGCTTGCTCTGAAGGCTTCATAATTGGAAGGATAGATAGAATGGTGCTGCCAGATACTTTAGCTGCCAGAAGTTTATATCTGATAGATTGAATGGTGGGAGTGGGAATTTGTTTTTAGGATACCTTCTTTTTGGGGAGGTATCACTTTAACAAGCATTTCAAAGTCAAGAATCTAACCATCTCCCTTGGGATATCTCTGGGCATGGTTGGAGGAACCCTGCTACAAATGCTTCATGCTGAGATACTAAGTATTCTGTTTAATAATGTTAAAGACTGTCCCATACCCCATCGCTAATGAAGGGTCTTTTTACTCCAGATTGATTGTCAGTTTCCCTGGTCTAATAAAAAAGGTTGGGGGAGCACAGGGTTTGGGTGAGGAAGGCAAAAGGGAAGGTCCGAGTCAAGGATAAGAATGCTAAGGGCATACCTGCTCTTCCTCAGCCTGGACTGTCTGCCCTGGTCTTGGAATGGCTAATTCTGTCTGATCATTTGAATTTCAGCTCAAATATCGCCTCACCAAAGAGGACTTCTCGAATCGCCCTGTGCATGGGAGCCTCTAAGATGGCTTCTCATTGTCAGGGTCTCCAAGGAAGGAAAGGAAATAATTTTTAAATGCATCACTAAAGAGAAAAAATTTCCCACAGTTTATTTTTCCCCTCCTTTGTATGTAAAAGTATCATTTTTAATCAGTCACGCTTAGAAATTTATGGCTCCAAGCAAAATTTCAAGAAGAAATTCCCATACTGTTTGTTAGATAAGAATAAACATATTGAATTCTTCCTGCCATCTAATGCTGAGATAAAACACATCATCTTTGTTCCCAAGAAACACAGTCCAGTGGGGTTATAGGCAAATAGATCATTGTAACAAAATTGGATGAAAGGCTGCAATCATGGCTATTCTCCTAGGTAGATCTTACAGTTCCTATTTGACACTAACATTAATAAATTGTTTTGACTCTTTTAAGTTTTTCTCTGCTTAATTGTAAGTCTTCTGGGGATTAAAAGATCCATACATATTGAGGATGATGATTCCCTTTCTAATTAATTGAGATTATTTACTGTTAGAGACAAATGGAGGATCTGGATCCTTCTCAAGACCTGAGGATTAATGCAAACCCTACTTATAGTAATCATGCTAATAATTTCACAATTCTGAGAGAAGTGATCACCCAGCTCACTTTCCTAGATTTACATTATAAACAATTTCTAATTCTTCCAGCTATCATTAGAAATCTACAGATCCTGTCCAAGATGATCCATTTGATGCGCTTGGGATTCTTAAGCTATGTAACTATCTCTTTGATTCTAAAGACTTACAAATTGAAAATATCATAAAATATGTAGATGCTTTTCCATCTAATTTTTTTCTTAATCGAAATTTTTGTTCCATGCTTAGTCCATAGATGCTATGAAACTACTTGTAATTCTTAATATAAACACTGAAAGTTTAAAAATTCATGAGTTGTAATCATAGCTATTTTTCACGTAGTTTTCTATCTTAAAATTTGTAGGCAAATTGTTCTTAAATAGAGGATCTCAAATATCAATATTTTAAAATATTGATGAGCTGTTAGACCTAATTTAAAATAATGATGAGCTGTTAGAACTAATTTCCCTCCAACTTGTAATTTAATACACAAAAATTTCCACTCTCTGACAGCACATGAAAAAAGTAATAAGGAAAACTAGAGTACCACTGCAAAGATGTCACAGTTCTAATGGAAGAGCTAAGAACAGGGAGCAGGCATTTGGTGAAACAGTTCTACTTTAAAAATGGATTTAAAAAAAAAGGAAGTCATTTGAAATACTTGTCATGCCAAATACAAGATTATGACTTCAGATTGTTCTATAGTTACACCACATATCACAGGCTATTCAAATTGCACTTCTGCAGCCTATTTCCATAGGACTTCCGTGTTGACACGGAAGACAATCATTCACTCTTTAAAGAAGATCTGCAGTGAAAGAAAAAAAAAAAAAGCACCTACCTAAATATGTAAAAGGAGGGGGCAAGTAGAATAAGGGGTGGGATTTTTTCCCCCTTTAAAATGTCTTCCTAGAGGGCGCCTGGGTGGCCCAGTTGGTTAAGCGTCTGCCTTTGGCTCAGGTCGTGATCCCAGGGTCCTGAGATCCAGTCCCATGTCGGGCTCCCTGCTCAGCGGGGAGTCTGCTTCTCCCTCTCCCTCTGCCCCTTGCCCCTGCTCATTCTCTCTCTCTCTCTGATAAATAAATAAAATCTTCTTAAAAAATATCTTCCTAGAGCTACCAATAATTTGCATTTATAAAGGATTGGTACAAATACCTCTGGATTAACAAGAAGAGACATCCAAGGACCACAGTTGAGGGCTGGTGTATGACACTAACTAGACTTCACTTTGAGTTTCTCTGGTTTCTTCAGGGCAGTCTTCTATAGTTTCTTGATGAGCCCCTCAGCCTTTTCTCTTTTGTTTGCATTTATTTCTGTCTGAAGATTTGTCCCATCCTGTTGTCTTTTGTGGTTTTGTTTCCATGTGCACGAGCAGGTTCAGCTGACAGCCTTGCTGCTGCCCCTTCAAATCTTCTTGTCCTGCTCCTTCTGTTGCCTTGACCTTCTTTTGCTCCCCGTGGTGGTATCTGCCTCTTCCATTTACCTTTAAAGACATTTGCACAAGACACATTCTTTCCCATTTGCGTCATTTAAAAAGTGATGCAAATGAATTCTGGAATTTGACTAATGACTGACTTATAGTCATAAGTTATGGAGTCTTTCTACTGACATTCTTACCTGATGTCAGAAAATGCCTTCAAACTGATACATTTATAGGATCAGCTAATTCCTGTAATCTTTATTAGGTACAATAAACAAGCCAATAATGCCAAGTAAAAAAGAAGGCTCAGCAGTAATAAATTCTAGTCCCTTCATCTTCTTTCAAATATTTCATGTGATTTTTTTTTTCTTTTTGTTCATCATTAGGGAATTGTGGCTTTTTAATAAATTAAATGTATTTAAGTTGACTGGATGATTTGTTACCATTTTTAACGTCACAACTTTGGCTAGTGGTGGTTTCATTTAGGCAGGCAGGTTCCTGTCTTTCTGATATGACTTTATTTTGAAAGCTTTCTTGTTCCTGGCACAAGATGATCCAAAACTATCCAAGCTACATGTCTAGACCATGCATAGACTGAGATGTTTCTCCAAGGATCTTTAGTTTCTTTTAGTGAAAAAATGGAGACACCAAGAACTGAGTAATAGGGTGCAACATGGGGTAATATTGTTCCTAGGTTATTTTAGTATCAAAGCTACAAAAGTTTTCTTTTTTCAATCTTTTTTTAAGATTTATTTATTTTGGAGAGAGAGAGAAAGAGAGCATGGAACCCAATGCGGGGCTCAATCCCAGGACCCAGAGATCATGACCTAAGCCAAAATCAAGAGTTGGACACGTAACTGCCTGAGCCACCCAGGTGCCCCAAAAGTTTTCTTTTAAAGCTTACATTGATATTTCTAATCCCGTTCTAAAATTACAATGTTCCTCCTTAATTTGATGACTTCTATAATCACAGCACCTTTTCTCTTACACAAGAGTAATTTCATATTTTCTTTATTTGACTAAGACTTCCAAGAGACCCACCCCAACATCAATATGAACAATAAAGTATTGAATGAAGCACGCCATCCTATATGTAGTCACTTTTGTTTTGAGAGGGGGATGCATTCCAGCTACTTGGTTCTAGGTTCGTTCTGCAGCCTTCATTCTTCATAGCTATGTAGGTGCTTGTTTGACAAATGGTTTAAGTTTCCCTTGTTTCAACTGGTTTTGAGTCTGAGATCTTTGGCATCCCCACAGCTGCCAATGCTGCATTGCAGGAAGTGGAGCTTTTGGGGCACTACTCCTTTCTTGGTGCTAATATCCAGCTTTGGGAGAGAGCCCAAGAACCAGCCCAGCCCACTCTGAGAGGAGGGGAAGAGTTTTAACTTGTGGTCCACTAAGATTTACTGAGCAATTAAAAGTATAAATTCATTTATCTAAGTGCATGCTGGGCAAATTGATTCTTCTTACTCCTCTTTAATTTCCAGTAATTTCTATTTCACACATTTAATTAAATTTGAGCTCTCCTAAATTTTGCCTTTCCCCGGATACTCTTTAAATGTATCCTACTCTTTTTCCTGAGCCACAAGCACATCCTTATATATACCATGCACCATTTCCTCATTTCCTTAGCAACCTAACATATCGTGGAATGTTTTATTTGCATTTTGTGGACCCAACTGATTCTCCCCGTTCCACTTCCCTCCAGGGCCAGGTCAGTTGAAAGTGTTTAATTTTCTGTAGGGAGATCAAGGAAAGACTTTGTGTGCAAATAACATGACATGTAAACTCGGGCTTTTGAGGTTTAGACACAAAATCTCTCCTTTGACCTATGACCAAAAATTCATGTATTTTGAATATATCATCTGATAAATTTTCATTTATCAAAAACACATATGTCTTTAATTACAGATGACATCAGTATAGAACTCAAGTTTCTCAGGGGCCTTCGAGTAAATAAAAGTATCCATTACTTAATATGTTATGAATTCAAGCTTCCAAAAATGACTTTAGGATATCAGAAAAAAAAGCAGAATGTATCAAAATAAGACAGTTAGATAGAAATATTATGTACATTTACCTAACATAATTGTATAATTTCACTTGCTTTTGTGCAGAAGTCTAATCTTGTGTCACTCAACCTTACAGAGAAAAACAAAATCACATTAAATTTTCCAGTTTCATTAATACAATATAGGTATGATCACACTTCAAAATTTAACAGGTTTTTAATACAGAATTACCAAATTTGGGAATAAGTAATTTAGAAAACCCACCGGATTATTTTTGCTGTTGTTGCTGTTATTCAACCCTTATCTTTCTAGAACTGGAGTTTTTGCTATTAGGACAGATTTTAAATGGCCACTTTTTTCCTCCTCTCAAAACTTGACTCAGGCCCAAGCTTCCTATCTCTTCCTTGGCCTTATTTTTTCTTATTAGCACAAAGTCAAGTGTCTCTTTTTGAGCTTAAATCTATGATATAAAAAAATATTCATTTAAAGCAGCTTAATTCATATAATATTTAACTTCATCTACATGCATTTATGTTGTCATCCTATTTTTTTTTAGCTAAATACATATAACTCCATTCAAACAAAATATTCAAATACAAATTCTTCATACCAATAAAGCTTTTGACCAATAAAGCTTCATCATTTCAATTCAGTGTATGTTTTTTTAAATTGTTGGCTTGTTGGGACACCTGGGTGGCTCGGTCGGTTGAGCGGTTAAGCGGTTAAGCGTCTGCCTTCGGCCCAGGTCGTGATCTCAGGGTCCTGGGATGGAGCCCTGTCTGTGTCCTAGGGCTCCCTGCTCAGCGGGGAGTCTGCTTCTCCCTCTGCCTTTCCCTCTGCCCTTCCCCCTGACTCATGCTCACTCTCTCTCGCAGTGCATGCTCTCTCTCTCTCAAATAAATAAAATCTTTTTCAAAAAAATTGTTGGCTTGTTGTTGCCTCCACGCCAAAGATTTTCATTCTTTAGATTCTAAGATCTCTGGATTTTAAATTTTGGATTTTGAAAAGCTATGTCAGTAGCCTGTTTTGCTTTGTGTTCAGGCAGTATTTGACCATGTTCAAGCGTTGGTTGAACAGATTTCTGTGAACAGATTTCTTCTGCTGAGGGCCCTTTGTCCCATTCAGTGTGGGACTCCGCAGGACAGTACTTCTTTTGGTGAGGACCCAAACCCGTTCGTGTTAGGCTGTCCTCTTCTAATCTACGGGGAAGTAGTGATCGTGTCTCAGGAGCTTCTTCTTATTTCCAGACAATATGTAGAAGGCTTCCCGGCATCCCTAGAGGAGGGATATATGGTCGCTTGTGGGATGTCCTAGGAAGGTAGATGTGGGGCAAAGAACAACAGTGGAGATTGCAGAGGTTGACCTGGGCACCGCCGTCCCCAACAGCCAGGTATCACTACTTTTTAATGATAGTTGACATTTTTCCCTATAAAGTGCTAAAAGATATTATCTTTTACCCTCGGGGGCACTATGCAGACACCCAAGATGATTCCCTTGCATTTGCCCTTCATGTTTTTATTTATTTATTAATTTATTTCTTTTTATCTTTATTTTTTTAAGTAGGCTCCACACCCAATGCAGAGCTTGAATTCACAACCCTGAGATCAGGATCTGAGATCGAGAGTCCAGCGCTCAACTGACTGAGCCACTCAGGTGCCCACCTTCACGTTTTTAATACTTTTGCAAAACTCTTTTGGGTACTTATGAGAAAGGCAAGTAGGAATTTGTCCTTCCCAGATATCATGATTCCATCTGGCCACAGTCCAGGTTGAACCTAGGACCACCATGACACACTAAGCTGGGGGGATCCTTTATTTTGTTTCATTGATGACCCCTGGAGTTAAACAAGCCAGCTCTGACAGGATCCAACTACAGCTTGGCACCATTATGGATTAATTCAATTCCAAATGGATACAGAATGGGATCCACTAAATGGTTTAAAGATGAATAGAAGAGGTGAGGTGCTTCCTCCCCAGTCCTTGAAATTAAACTAAGGAGCATAAATGGTCATTTACACATAAAAGACTATTAAGAGCTAGAAAGGCTCTTAAAGATTAGATAGGCAGATAAACAAACTCAGTTAACAGTCTGTCTCCAAAACAACAAAGCCTAGGCATCCCACACCACATAAGGGGTATAAGGAGGAGACATTATAAGGAGGATAAAGTAGTGTCAGTGGTCGAAGTATTTGCCCACTCAGTCCTACCCTGCTGACCACCTCTGCCATTCGCAGGGTCTGTGTTTGTCTAGATCCTATCAAAACCACATCAAATTATTTTGAAGGAAAAGGCCACATACTTAGAATTTACAAATAGGTCCGGACTCTCTGATAAGAACTACATTGCAAGAAGGAAAGAGAAGAGAACCCACCAGCTTGTAACTAGGTGACCACCACACCCCTGTTTTTTAACACATCAAAATGACAGGCTTTTCTTAAACATGAGGTCAGCCTTAGACCCTTTCTGAGAATTGCTCTGTGATCAGCAGGGGAAAAGGGGCCTCCTGACCCTCAGGTAGGGGAAAGAAGAACTCATGACCCTCACAGAGGAGAATCAAAAGAACCTTTGATACTAAAGAGAGAAAAGAAAAATGAACCTTGTAGTCATTAGTTACCAAACCTCAAAAAAGGGTTTTTGAAAGAGAAGCCTTTGTCAAACTTTTGGAAAAAGACACAATTGCTTAGGGTAAAACACCATGGATCTATCATTTTGGAAGACTTTATTCCTTTCTTTAACACTTGACAAGTAGTGCTGACTTATTAGGAAGGGCTGATTTTTTTTTCACCAAAATGTCATCTACTAATGGCAGGTCAGCGTAGCTCTGGACAAAACCCCAGAGTCCAAGGAAGATGGTAAGATGAGGTCCCTTCCCTTGCCAAGATTCTACAGATGCCACAGTGGTCATCAAATCCCAGAACAAGAAGGAATGAGAAGAGGGGAAGTGTTGGGAGGGGCGATATACCTGACAGGGAGTCACAGTCCAAAACCATGGGTGGCTTAGCAACCTCAAAGATGGGACCATCAGCAATTGGCATTTTCAATCTGCATGATTTCCTTCTTGTAGCCATTAATTTTGTGACTATAGTTCTTTCAAATGGGATGTATATCGCAAGTTTTCTGTATGGAACATGAGCCAGAGGAAGTGGGGCACCAAAAGTTACGATGCCCCTGGAGTTCAGGAGCTTCTGTCCCCAGAGTTTTGTTATGAATATTCAAATGTCAGCAGGATTTTCCCGCTGGTCTGCAGCAATAAGCAGACCCTTACCCAGGGAACATCCTGGAACTCTGCTGGGCAAATCGCTGATGACACAGGTTTTAGACAGGACTAAGGGGAAAACCTGTCTCCATGCTTCAACTATGTGGCCTTCAAGCCCCCTTGTAGGCACTCAGAGGCTGAAATGGTAAAGCCTTTTTCAGGAGAATGTCATTGCTGCAGCCCTTGGCAGCCATTAAAATTCAGCTCTACCCTCAGTGGACACATTCTAAATGAACAAGGCAACACACAGACCGATGCTCCCGGATCTCTACTACATTCAGCGATGCAGTAAGGAGGGGCTTTTCAAAGATGAGAGATCAATATTATACAATGTGACAGACTTTATTCTGACCTTCCTTGGACAAAATATTGACACAAGCCAAATCTCCTTTGTACAATGCATGCAGCAAAATCTTGTTAATTCAGATTAAACAGAGAATCAGTGTAAAGAAGCTTACTCTAAAGTGTATCTGCATTGTTTATAAGAAGAAATTCATGATTAAATTATTATCACGAAAAAAAATTTAAGTGTAATCAAATAAGGCCACTTCAGAAGTGGAGCTCTTTCCAAGCACAAGTGTAGCACCCAATATTTATGCAAATTTCAAATGATTTCCTTTATTCACGAAAGCTAGTTCACATTGTCCTTCCTAGAGACAATCCTTGTTTGGTTAATCCTTGCTTACATGTAATAAAACCGAAGTCTTTTCATAGGATGTGAATCATAATTTTCACTTCTGGAGACCAACTGTACGCAACAAGTACAAATTAAAGAAGCCTCACCATAAGAATTGAACATTGTAACTTGCTGCATAGGTTTTTATATTTAGACTAATTGAAAATAATTTCTGCTTGGCCACAATCCTACATTTTCCCCTTTTCCAGAAACACAGAGGTGTTGTCTGATGAGTAGGAACATAATGTACAAAGATTTGCTCCTCACCCCAAACCAATCTAACCCAGGTCAAGTACATACCATGACCAAGATAAACACAATAGATTCTCACATTTAACCTTGCTTCTAGACAGCAACAAGTTCAAAATGCTTTTAGTGTAGAAAATATTAATTTCCATTTCACAGGCTTCACTTCAACACATCATTATTGGAATTAGTTAACATAGATTGTGTGTTCATTATACAGACCACATTTACTATATTAGTCTCATAACAGCGATATAAAATAGGTAGTCTCATTTTACAGAGAAGGAAATTGAAGCTGAATAAGTTAAAATATAGTCTAAGGGGGTACCTGGCTGGCTCGGTCAGAAGAGCATGCAACTCTTGATCTCAGGGCTGTGAGTTCAAGCCCCCCATTGGGCATGGAGCCTACTTAAAATAAATAAATAAAATAAGATAGTCTAAGCAAAAGACAGATCTGGAATTCATACGCAAGCTGCCTGATTTTCAGACTTACAATCTTAATTATTATATGATTTCTGCTTCCCTTAAATCCACAGTAAAAAAGTATAGAATTAACAAACTCATATTTGATAAAGGTCTTAAGTGAGTCATTTAATCTAATTCTCCCCCACCCCAAGCAGAAATTTCTTCTTCAGTATCTCTAAAAGAAAGAACAACCAAGGCTCTACAAGATATTTCTGGTACTGAAGCTTCTGATTTGGGCTGATAGTTCATTTCATTGTTGGACCAGTGTGATGGTTAAACAGATCTTCCTCACTCCAAGATGGCATTGTAAAAATCTTTCTGACCTCGTTTTCTTCTAAAATTCTATAGCAAACAAGAACAAGAAATAGAAACTTATAACCTCAATGAAACCAGAAAAAATGGATCTGTAAACCCCAAACCATAATGAATGAGGACTAGAGTAAAAGACATAATGGTAAATAACCTAACAGAAAAAGGATGTTTGACAGAAATGGGTTAGTGAGCTGAGGGAAAGGCAGCAGGAAAGTTAGAAGCAACATAATTTTCCTGGCAGACTTTGAAAAGACTAAAGAATTTGAGGTTAATACTCAGCAAACAGAGGTACTATCAAAAGTAGTAGTAGGGCTGGGTTTATTTTAGTTTTGGGTTTTTAATTAAGGGAATGAACAGTCAAACCCAATGGTCCCCAATCCCACCTCACAAAGTAAAGTAACTTCTCTCCACCCTTTCAGGATAACTAAGGATTGTTCTCTGGGGAAGCTTCACCAGAAAGACTCTGCATTCAGGGATATGAGGCCCCGAGGAAGAAGAAGGTGAGCAACAATGATAAGGGGGAAGGAAGTTAAAGCCATACGTCTCTAGATTTAAAAACCCATTAAGCATCCAACACAATAAATGAAAAAAGATGGACATCAAATTTTATCATTGTGAAGCTTCAGAATATAAGGGATAAAGAGAAGATTCTAAAGATTCCACAAAGGGAAAAAAAAAAGAAAAGAAGATCATACAAGGGATCAAGAATAAAAATGACTTTCCACTTTAAAGAAAAAAAAATGGAAACCTAAAAGACAAAGGAATAATGCCTTTAAAAATTCAATAGATATGTAAAAACAGTTTTATCAAAAAAAGTTTTTCTACATTTTGTAAAAAAGTTTACATCTAGCCAAGCAATCAAGTAAGTATTAGGGTAGCAAAAAAGGCATTTGAGACATACAAAGTCCCCCATAAATGCCTTCTCAGAAAGCCAGCGTACAATATGTTTCACTAAATGAGGAAGTACACCAAGAAAGAGGAAGAATGGGAATCAGGAAACAAGAGAGAGATACAGGGATTTCCCAGGATGACATCAGGGGAAGTGCTAGGACCACAGCTGTGCAGCAGGCCAAGAAAGTCACCAAACCAGACTGTAGCAGAAGTCAAGTCTCTGGGGATGTTTGTATATGGAGGTGTTATCTCCAAGAAGATACTAGAATGTATAAATTATATGAGAGATTTTACCTTGGGGAAAATTGCATAGCAAGGCATTTTACAGAACTTTTGTGCAGTTTGGGAAAACAGAGTACTCTCAATACTAAACAAATGAAAAGAGAAGGTAGTCATTAACTCCAGGAAAAAACAAAAAGTTACAAAAGAATAGAATTATATACAATCACAGTGCTTTACCCAACTTAACAGTGAACATTTTTTCAATAATGAAAATATAGAATATTAATTAAAAATGTGTTATATTTTATGAAGAAAATGAGGGAAAGGGGGATATAGCTAAAATCTTTATTATTATGGGAAGACAATAGGTAATGTCAAAAACTGATGAGCTGACAGGCAGCAAGCTAGGCGTTATTTATAAATGAAACAGTAAATCACAGAAGAAATATCTGGATTGGTTTAATATTATTGCCCCTTGGGAACATGACAAGGTTGGAGGAACAGGGTGATGAGGGGGACAAGGGATTATTGTTTCTTGTGATAAATTTTTTAGCACTGATATTAGAAATTAGACTTTCTATTTTCTTATAACATTTGCATAAAAATCAAAATGTTATTTTCCTAAAAACTTCCGTATAATAGCTCAAAGGTTTATTTTATAAAATCACTGAGTTCTGGGGTACCTGGGTGGCTCAGTCAGTTAAGTGTCAGACTCTTGATTTTTGGCTCAGGTTATGATCTCAGGATCGTGAGATCAAGCCCTGTGTCAAGCTCTGTGCTCAGCAGGGAGCCTGCTTGAGATTCTCTCTCTCTCTCTCTCCCCTCTTCCTCTGCCCCCACCTCTGCTCCCCCGCCTTCTCTCACAAAAATAAATAAATAAATCTTAAATAAATAAAGAAATAAATAAATTAAAATGCTATTATTATTAATTTGTTCTCTTTACATCCCCAGTTCTTTGGGCCTCTACCAGGCTACAGATGGAGTCTAGAGAGCTACAAGCTTGTTTGTATTCATTTCAATAATAATTGAAAATGTATAAGCCTATCCTGGATCACCTGGATAACTGTCATTTGGTGCCATCACTATCATGTGTATATCTATCAACTTAGCTCAAAGTGGCACCACTTTTTTTTTTGAGTTTTATTTCAATTCCAGTCAGTTAACTTATAGTGTAATATTAGTTTCAGGTGTATAATATTGTCATTCATCACTTCCATACAACACACTTGCTCATCACAAGTGCACTCCTTAATCCCCATCACCTACTTAACCCATCCCCCCACCCACCTCCCCTCTGGTAACCATCAGTTTGGTTTCTACAATTAAGAGTCTGTTTCTTAGTTTGCCTCTCTTTTTCTTTCTTTTTTTTCTCCCCCTTTCTTCATGTGTTTTGTTTTATAAATTCCACATGAGTGAAATCATATGGTTTTTGTCTTTCTCTGACTTATTTCACTTAGCATAATAATCTCTAGCTCCATTTATGTCATTGCAAATAGTAAGATTTCATTTCTTTTTTATGGCTGAGTAATAGTCCATTCTTTATTTTTTTTCTCAGATCTAGGGTTAGGATTAGGGTTAGGGTTATGGCCAGGGTGAGGGTATGCAAGTAGTATTATTTTCATAATTGCAAGAAAGTAAGAAAGAGCTATAAATTATACATTAGTATCAAAGGAAGTCCAGTTGAAATCATGGCCGGTAATGTGAATGAAACTTATGTAATCATTCGGACGGACCAAGTGTTAAAGAAATCGAGTCATTTCATAAGGTACACTCTAGAAAAGTGTCATAAACTCAATAGGGCCAGCAGGCAGTACCATATTCATGTTGCGAGTAGCAATTTGGGTTCAGCAAAATATTATCTGTCACATAAAAGTAATGTTCATTTAAATTTTACTTATTCATTTTGTAAGGTTTTTAAAATAATATATACTTAAAATTTGTATCATATAATAACTATAAGCAGCAGAAGTTTATATCTATTTTTATATTAGTACATATTGGTACAAATGATAATATAATAACTTATTTCAATCATGGTAAGTTCTTTTTTTTTCCTTTAAATTAATTTCAACATTAAATCAAATTTGAGAAGAACTGACTTACTTTTTGTATTCACTGAGAGATCTAACTACACCAGTTTAATGCAGTCCAGTATGCCACCCATTTGTGGCCCTCACCAAGGACATATTAACTTAGAAAGAAGTACTTTTTCTCTCACCCATTTTAATTTACCAACTCTATCATCAAATGATGCAGTAACAGCCTATTGTTGGGAACACTTACCTGTATATAACTTATGCCTCCCCTGAACTCAGAGAAAGGCATGAGAAAATGTTTGGGGGCAGAATATTTTAGTTTTCCTTTACTACTGTAGCAATTTACGATGAATCTAATAGCTTTAAAACAACACAAATTTATTATTTTACAGTTTTGGAAGTAAGAACTCCACAATGAGTTTTACTGAGCTAAAATCAGTCATCAGCAGAATTGCATTCGTTTCCCAAATCCCTTGGTTTGCGGCCCCACATCACTCTGACCTCTTTTGGAGTCCTTTTCTGACCCTGACCCCCCTGCTTCCCTCTTTTATTTTTAAGGACACTTGTGATTACACAGGGCCCACCCAGATAATTCTGGATAATCCCCCCATCTCAAGATCCTTAATTTAATCACATATGCAAAATCTCAACGTCTCTTTCATCTTGTAAAGTAACGTATTACCAGTTCCTGGGATTAGGATGTGGACGTCTTTCTGGTGGCACTATTCTGCATACCACAATGGGTATCATTATGCCCAGCCAGTCCCAAGAGCAGGAACTCTGATGGAGAAACCCGCCTTGGAAAAGTGTGGGAACATGTTTTCTAGAAAGAGAACGAAAAGGGCATGGATGTAAGGTAAGAGAAAGGGGCATTTTATGGTGAATGAAGAGAAGATTCTTTTTCTGAGGAGGATTAAGGAGCAAGTTGAAGACGTAAGAAGGGTGGAAAAACTTGGAAAAGCAGTTGGTGGAAAAGGCTCCAACTCAGGAAGAAAAAGTGACTGCCTCCCCAAGGGTTTATCGAGATGTGAAGGTGGTGACATGCTTAAGATGTGGGATCTGAGGCCAATTACGCCAATTACCATGTCCGTGAAGATGCCACCAAACCCAGCACCAAGACAGCCCCTCCATTTGTATTTCAAATTTTACAAACAAACCAATGACATCAGAATTCAAGTAGTTCTCCCACCTCCTTTTTGTTATGCCATTGGATTTTCCCCCCATGATTCCTACGAGAAATCTGACACTAATTAGACTAGCATAAGAAGGAAAAGAAAGATGAATCATGGACCACACTGGAAACAAACTAAGGAATAAGAAAATATGATCTCCCCTCAAAAGAACAACAGTGAAAAATTGTGTTAACAGAGGGGCTTATAGTGAGAGTTTAAACTTTTTAAAGGATAAAACATGGAGAGTCTGATATCTATCAGCTGTTTCTCTTTCCCCAGACACTTGCCCCCGGAGACAGCTACTGAAACTTGGGTGTATTTCTCTCTTGCTGTGTCATACACTGTTCCTTTCCCTCCCCACCCCCTCCCTGCTCTCCTGCCGCATGGGTGCCTGTGTGTGTGTGTGTGTGTGTGTGTGTGTGTGTGTGTGTGTGTGTGGTTTCTCTCTCCCTTGTAAGAACACAGCTGCCTGTCTCCTGTTGTCGCCGCTCCTCTGACTAGCTTTTTGCAGCCTCTTGCCTCTCCTTCTCTTTCTGCTTAGCTCCTTGTCTTCTGGTAAGTGCGACAAACACTCCCCCAAGCCCTGTGAGAAGGTGTAGGGTGCGGTTTGTGGTGTTCGAAACTTGCAACTTTGAGATTGCTGCTGAACTGTGGAAGAACTTTCCATTGTTTTATTTATAATTGAAATGTGTTACTCAGGAAGGGATGTGTGTGATATTCTGCTGGGTTCCCCGTACAAGTGAAAATTCTCAGAGGAACAACAACAACAAAAAAAAGGCAATAAAGTGTATTAAGAAGATAAAATTTAGAAATAATTTCTTGCTGTCAATTCATACAGAAAGGAACAATTTAAAAGTAGTGGAGTTCTTTGACTTTTTTCCCCTCTTGTTGATTTATCTTGAGGCTACTTTTAGGAATTGAGTTGTCTTGTGGTTTACAATGACTCAGTTATTCTGTTTTAAAGTAAATGTGGGCTTTGAGTTTAAAGGATATCCGTGGAATTAATATTAAAAACATCAATGGCTGTGGCCTCTGAGGAATGAAGAATAAATCAAATACAACACAACTTTTGTGTTTAGACTAACCATACTAAAATTCCTGTGAAAAGTCAGTTTTAAATTCATTGCTCTGAAGTTGGGGTTTAACTTTAGATTTTATTCCTTCCTCAGAAGGCTCCCTAACACTTTAAAACCCACATATGTATTTAAGCCAGTACATGTTTACTGCTTTTAGTTCTGATTTTAAAAGGATTCTCTTCCCTTGATTTTTGAAGAAGAAGTGCTAAATGTCATGGCTCCTTTTAGAAGAGCTTAAAATAACTTCTGGCTGGACAGCAGGTGCCATGTATCTTTCTCGGAGCTTAGGGGAGGCATAAGTTAAATATAGATGAGTGTGCCCAACAAGTAGGGGTCAGGATAAAGAAATGCCAGTGATGAAAACAATAAGGCTGTTTACTGCATCATTTGATAATAAAGTCGGTACATTAAAGTGGGTAAGAGAAAAAAAGTACTTCCTTCGAAGTGAATGAGTACTTGATGAGGGCCATCAGTGGGAGGCACTGGCTGTAGGCTGAATTTTCCGTTCTTATTGGGGTCCAAACACTTGACATCCCCTGCCCTGAGAACAAGAGAAACAAGCTGTGCAGTGCATGGAACAGTATGTTTTTGTTTTTCCTCTTGGGTAACCACAACAGCAAAACTTGTGCATTATGAGAACACCATCATATTTTTATGCTGTTAATTAGCAGCATTGCCATTAGATACCATTTACAAATAAAATGCACCATCACTTAAAAGGCTAAGTCAACTCTATTGCAACCCGAGAAATGGAGATAGCCAGAAATCCTGGTATTCTTTGACTGAGCTTGTACTTCAGCCCCTATTTCCAAAGAGGCCATATTATATGTGGATTATTTCCCAAGTTCATTCCCTTCCTATTCATTAAACATTACTATTTCTTAAAAATTACAAAGTTATCCTAGAGCTTCTTGACTGAGAAAAAAAGGGTTGTAATCTTTTTTTTTTTCTAAAAGAAAGTCAGTTTTTATATTGGAACAAAAAAGTATAATTGAAATTCAAGAAATTATTATTATGACTATCACCATGGTTCCAAACTAGTTTCTTGGTTAATTTGTACCTTCCTCCATTCTCTGTTTTATTCCAAAAATGAAGCTCGTTTGAAACTCAGAAAATGTATCTTGCTGATGGATAATTATGTGTTGCTCATCTGAGAAAAGGAAAACACCTGAAAAGCAAGAAAGTATTTCCTGTATATAGTATAATAATTCATTTATATCAATGTACTCATATTTATCAAATCTTCACTTATGAATTAGAAGAGTTTATGACTGCTGTCATTATGAGTGATTTTAGTAAGTTCAGTCACTCTCGTATTAAATGTTTTCACTTTGAAAAAAAATAACAGCACTTTAAACATTTTAAATATAGACATCTATGTACTTCCAATGACCATAAATCTACATAGAACAATGTAAGAGAATGTTAACACAAGTTGTCTTAAGCAATATGACAAATATAACATGAAAAACAATATCTTGAATTACTCCATTAATGTCAATCATAGGAATTTCTACCGGAATTTAAAGACCAAAACCAAAAATGTGCTAATATTATGACTCGCTTTGGAAAAATGGCTTCCCACTGTTTCTACCTAATTAATTGAAATATCAATGGTTTGTGAAAGTACATTCATTCTATGTTAGAAACTGTAATTAGTAGGTGCCCTTTTGGGGATATCCTTACATTTTACATATAACTGGGTTAACTATATACAACTTGACTGTGCTTACCATTAGATACTACTCCCAGTATGGAGATGAATCACTCTGTACAGCTCTCAGGAGAACCCCAGTCAACACCTCCAGGGGACAGTTCATCATTACCCAATCAAAATGGCTTGGAGAAGCCAGATGATAAGGATTCCGCAACCCCACTTCAAGCACCAGAGGGGAAGTCAGGTGTGCAGTCTGAACAGGGAGCTCATGATATCTCTGAGGAGTTGAATCGACAATTAGAAGACATCATTAATACCTATGGGTCTGCTACTGAAAAAGAGGGTCCCACCAAGACAAAGGAGCAGCCTGAGAACATAGAACCACCCGACAATGAGGATGGGGACTGTGATGAGGCCACTGAAGAGACAGAGAGAGAACCCATGGCTTCTGGAGAGCCAACCACAGCCAAAGAGCCTGTCAGCAATAAAGAGCAAAAGTTGGAAAAGAAAATCCTAAAAGGATTAGGCAAGTAGTTATATTCTAATGCATGACTTTTCTTCGATGATTCCTAAAACGGGGCACTTCCTCCAAACTTTACTAAAAGCCACATTTCATTTTTGGATTACTGTAAGAGCTTCCCTCAGGGTCTCCCTACACTTTCCTTGCTATACTTGTGTTTAGCTGCTTCCCCTCAAAAGAGAGAAAGTGAACTTTTCAACATGTTACTCACTTACCCTGTCTCCCCAGTGGTTTCCCACTGCTCTTAGGACGAAGACTAAAATTCTTAACATGGTATTTCAGGCCCTAATGGTCTAACCCAAACCAGTCTCTCTAGCTTTATCTCCCATCACTCTACCCCACAGTATCTCCCTCCTGAACTCTCTATCCCCATCACCACCACTACTACTACTGCCTAATTGCTCATCATTCTGATCTTCTCTATCAGTTTTTTGAACATAGCATGCTCCATCCCCCACAAAGCCCACATACATCCTATTTTCTCTACCTAGAGATCCTTAAAGTTCAGCCCTTTGGGCTGAATTTAGCTTACAATTCAAATGGCATTTTCGTAGCCCAACCCTAGATAAGGTCTTCTTGTTTTCTGTTTCTATTATACCGTGTTATCTTTCCTTCTTTGCATTTAGCAGCTTTTGAGAGTGTACATTTACTTTTTGTGATTATTTGGTTAATGCATGTCTTCTTTTAGCTCTTTCAGATCAAGAACAGGGACTGTGTGTGTATTCAGACATCACTGGATGCCTAGTCTCTAAGATAGTGGATGACACATGCTAGGTGCTCAATAAATATTTGTTATAAGGACGAATGAACAAGGAAATGAAAGGAAAATTACTTAAAGCAAAGCTAGTGGAATCTGGATTTAAGCAAAATATAAATATAGAGATGGGTTTTTTTTTTAAGATTTTATTTATTTGACAAAGAGAGAGACAGAGAGAGGAAACATAAGCAAGGAGAGTGGGAGAAGGAGAAGCGATGTGGGGCTTGATCTCAGGACCCTGGGATCATGACCTGAGCCTAAGGCAGACGCTTAATGACTGAGCCACCCAGGTGCCCCTAGAGATGGTTTGTATATAAAATGATTGTTAATTAGATCACTGAGTAGTATGTTCTCTTACTATATAAAATATTTATTTCACAAAACTTTAAAAAGTATCAATTATAGAATGTCAAAAATTGCACAAAATAATTTTACTCTCAGTTTATTGATTCAGCAAATATTTATTAATGCCTCAACTTTATGAGGTACTGGGCTAGGTACACAAAGATAAATTAATCAGCAAGACCCTTTGGTTAAGTAGCTCTAAATATGGAGAGAAAAACAGACAGGTAATCTAACTGTTATATAGGATAAGTGCTAAGAACAGGCATGGGAAAATTGTTAGGAGACCATGAGGGATTCTACACCAAAAATGGCTGTGAAAGAAGGATGAGAGAGTTAATTTTTTAGCTACCAGTGAAAGCATGTTACTGTACATAGGAGAGCCCCTCTGCCTGTCTTTCCTTGGTGAATTTCACTGTGACACTCAGTACAAATACCACCTCCTCCATGGTACATTCCCAGACATGCCCAGCTAGAGTTAGCATCACCTTCCTTACCTCTCCAATAAATTTTCTGCATCAATCATTTGTTTATATACTTGCCTCCCAAGGGAGGTGGAGAATCTTATCAGGGACAGCTATAATGTCTTATTCATTTCTGGAAGATAGTGTGGCAAAGTGAAAGATCACGGGCACTGGAGTCAGAACTGTGTTCAGATTCCAATAACAAGCTATCTATAAATCCCAAAATATGTCTCTGCTGGCATGGGATATCACCATGGTACTTAAAACTCATTGTGGGCAATGCTTTTAAGAAGGGCTAAAAGACACATTTAAATAGGACACATGATTCACCCAACATAAAGAATAAAATAACCCAAATAATACTTTAAATATATCTACCAAGTTGCAAAGTGCAAGACTGGAATCACTCAAGTGTTTTGGTTCTTTGGGAAAGAGAATAAAGTTGCTCTGTGTTCAAAAGCTGTTTTTCCTTATCTATCCAAGACATCTCAGAAATGTCCCTTTGTATTAGTCATTGTTAAACTTCCCATAAGACAGTATATAATCACATCATGGAGGGTTATGATTTCAAGTGTTCCTAACCTGGAAAGTTCTTTTGCTTTATCACTCTACAACTATCTATACAGAGGAATGTACATGTGTTGTATCGGGATATGAAAAAATTAGGGGTAAAATTAAAGATGACCAATTTTGGTTTCTTCTCTGTCTTCCATGAGTTATTTCAAAATCTATAGTAACCATCTAATTACCAAATAATCAAAATAATTGTAGAGAAAGAAAACATTCCACAACTCTAATTCTGCCACTATGTCCAAGTTACCAGATTTCAACTGAATGTTTGATCAGAACCAATGACTGTGAAGTCGGGTACCCACTTGCGTCCACCCTAACTACATGTATGTGATGCTGACACTTCCATGCCAGTCCTCCAAACACCATCAGCATATTCTTCTAAGCACTATAATGTTTCAGCTACATTATGAGACTTAAACATTTTTAGGCTAATCTAAATATGTAACCACCATTTAAAACATGATTTCAGCTGTCTGCAAGTAGCTTTAGCAGGCTACTCAGCTGTTTATTGTCTAGACCAGTGGTTTTCAAACTTAACTGTGCATTAGAGTCAAATACAGAATTTATGAAAAATGCTGTTCCTGAGTACAGAAATTCAGAATTGGGAGGATTGGAGTGGAGCCAAAGTACCAAGGGTAATTCTGATACAGATAGATTGTGGAAGCAATGGTTCTGTTGTTTCAGAAAGTTCTTCCTCCGTCCTTTTGAAGAAAAAGTGAAGTCCTGGCTGTGGTCTTCTTTAGAATCTATTTGGACCTTTTATATAATTTTAGTAAATCATTTGACCAGTAACTGAAAATATATCCTTAGATTTTGCTTAGATACTTGATCAAAGACAAGTCTTTCATTATTGCATGTTTATCAGATAATATCTGCTTTATTGGTATTTTTGAGATGCTGAAATGTTCTGGCTCTCTAACGTAAAATTTTCCGTAGTATATACTTTGGGGTATTTGAGATTTCAGACAAAGTTAAAGTTCCCTTACTGCCAGAATTCTCTGACCTTTAATATATGCAATGAAAATCTCAGTAGAGATGGGCATAGTTTACAACATTTCCTGGACTTACTGGACCAAAGACACCCTTCTTTCATAGAGCACCTTTGATTATTTGGGAAATGTCTCTACAACCCAAGTACCCAGGACTTGTTTTTCCCTTAGGGACTGCATATCCTCCCACCATTGACATACTATACACCAGAGCAGTTGGAGGAACATTTTTAAATCTCTTTAGTTGATAGAGTCACTTTCCCCTTGGCATCTGAATTGAAGGAAACAAAAACAGATTCCCCATTAGACAGATCCTGACACATCCTGTCAACATCTAAAGTAACCCCCTTACCTCCCCCACCCCATCCTCCAGACTCACAAATGTCTTATTAATCACTCCTCTGCCAACAGTACGTGGGCTGCACAAGCACCACATAGTAATAAGCACAGAACAATGATAAAATAGAATATACATTCTGACATTCAGGTTGATAACTGATTGAGTAGGAAATCAGAGGTTTGAAGCATAAGCCTGGGAGGAAAACAAAGCTGATCCAAAGGTCCAGTCTGAGTTCAGAATACGTCTAGTCAGCCCACTAATTTTATAGACAGGGAAATTGAAGCTTAGAGAGTTTAAGAGTCTACAAAAGAGGTTACTCAACTAGTTGATGTGATTGTGAGATTAGTCATAAAGAAAGCAAGGGGGCAGAACTGAAGTTACTGATATTGCAGGATTGAAGAGACATACAAACTAACTGGTGTATTGGTTAAGGAGCATTTACCATAGCTCAGTTAATGGTTTGTCTTTAGTTACAGGTGACTTTCAGTTGTACCTTTGGAGGACCTTGACTAGAACAGTGGATTCTGAAATGTCTTTAGAAAGCCATTTACTTACTCTTCCTTAGAATGGGCACTTTCCCAGATGATTTGTTTCTCCATTTTAGCTTCATTGCTAGTTTCACTGTGAAAGGGGGATGAACTGTTGCCTGGATACAAATGCTAAATTTTTGGAAGAGATGTTAGGAGACCAGAAGAATTCAGGGAAAAGAGGAATCAACAGAGACTGCAAGGTTTATGAGCAGAGTCACAGGGAAGCTAGATTTTAGGCCACATCCTAAACAGAGGGAGAGGTTTAAAAATAGGTCAAATGGGAGAGAAAACTATAACTTGAACAAAATGATTAGCACTCTTTTCTGATCAGAATTAAGAATAGATGTATTCATTTCCTACCGTTCTTCCTGGTATTTTTCTTTTTCACTAAGGTTTTGCTTTATTTTTTTTCCCCTGGAATAATCTCCTCATCATTAGACTCTTGAAGGTTTTTTTTTTTCTTTTAAGAAAGTTTTCTTTATAGTTATAGCCAAGAAATTGCTAATAGTTCAAACATATCATCAACTGACCTAATAAGAAGTCCAGGTCCTCTCCCGAACTGAGTGAGAGGCCGAAGTTCCAAGTACATATAACAAGGTGACTAAAACACAAAAGATATAAAATGTTGGCCAAATAAAAACAATACAGAGTAAGCAGTATTTTCAAAACTGATAAGCCATTAAAACTAAGCAAAACAAACAAAAACCAGACTATGAGAGGTGACAATGAGGCATAAGAGACTCTTGATAAATTTTAAAAGTCTGTTTTTTTTCCCCCCCAAACATATTGGGAAGACAAATATACCACCCAAACATTGTTAATTTTGTTGTTGTCTAAATCAAGCTAAAAATGGTTAAAATTATTCCAGTCATGGAATCAACAAATCCTAAATGCTAAACTCAGAACCCATTCAGTCAACTTAATAATTTTATAGACAGGGAAATTTAGGCCCAGAGAGTTGAAGACTCTACAAAACGGGTCACTCAATAAGTCAGGGACACAGTCTGTTCTAGAACCCAGGGTCTAGTCCTTATCCTTAGTCCACTGTGAATTTAACTACACTGTCCTTTTTTATCAACATACACAAATCTTATTTCTCTCAAAAAATACCTATAGATACTCAGGAATTATTTGTATCATAGTCACTATTTTTAAATTGTGTTAGAAAACAAAATTAACATTGAAATATGAATCTGGGTCTAACATTTGAAACAGAACATTCACGATCTTTTCCAGCTTTAAGCTTCTGCCATAACACATGGAAATCAGGAAGGGGAAAGAGAGGCACACTTGTGTGTCCACGACCAAATTTTAGCCCCAAATTTCTAGAAGATAATTTTGGAAGAGAAAAAGCCAGGTTTTAGACACTCATCAAATCCGCATAAACTTAGTATAAACAGTTATCACTATGCTAAAAGTTTAAGAAAAATCCCAGTCCTCATTTATAGAGCTGATTTCATTATCTCAATTTCTTTGATATCATCAATTTTCTTTGATGTAAAAATCACTCCTTTGTATTACAATACTCCCTCAGTCTACAACTGTGTCATTGGCCATAGCCATGTGTGACATGGCTGTTCTTGTTGCTCAGGTGGTCCTACCTCCTTGTAGACTTACTACTAACTGACTATTTTGTGGAGGGATGGCCATATGCCCTTCACGTGCCTTCTCCAGCTTTAATGGGGACTTCAGGTCTGTCCCTTGCTTTCTTTATGACTAATCTCACAATCACACTGCTTTGGAATGACACATCGGGGAAAAGGCAGGTCATTCCCTCCCAGTAAAATGTCCCTGAAAAAAGTCAGTTTGTCTCTTGTGTTTGCACTATCACCAAATGACCCCATTTCTGTAGAACTGTAATTACAGCCTTTATTAGAAGATGAGCAATCTCTGTCTATTCCTCTTCTCCATAATCCCACACAGCATTCTAGTCCAGCAAACCAATGGAAGTTTAAAAATTAAGCTCCCTGATGTCACAAATTTATTCATTCTGTACATGCTTATCTCCAGTTTCCTGGGTTTTTGTGTTGTTGTTGTCGAAGGGCAAAATAATTTTTGAAGGATAAATTGATGCTTCTGAATGTTGACCTTCTGCACAAAATAACAGGACATGAGAGCAGAAAGATACCTCAGTGAGTGTGCCCCAAACAAAACAGAACAAAACAAAACCCTCTTCTCACAGTTAAAGAAAATAAAAAGGAAAGAAGATACTCCATGTGGAGAGAAAAAGAGACCCATTGGACTCACTCAAATGTTTCTATGTCCCCCAAATGAGACACATAATGGTTTTATGTGACCGTACTCCTACTAAGAGGTATCCTAAGCATATACTCAAGAGGCACAGGTGAGAGTAAGACCTGTCTGTCCTCTAGTCAATCACAGAGTTGTCTTCAGGACAGTGTTCATTTAATTCACATGCTACTAGTGGGCACAGGTTGGCTTTGC
The DNA here is from genome assembly GCF_003265705.2 of Callorhinus ursinus. Taxonomy (NCBI): domain Eukaryota; kingdom Metazoa; phylum Chordata; class Mammalia; order Carnivora; family Otariidae; genus Callorhinus; species Callorhinus ursinus. The sequence goes on along the minus strand of NW_027397068.1, from coordinate 54,948,164 downwards.
TTTGTTCCACCATTACCGACATTTACTGAGAACTTGCCATGGACCAAACGTAATCTGGGTCCTGGGCCAAATCTGATCCACAACAATCTCTTTCTTCTAATAGACGACACTCACTCAGGACAACAGTCATCATGTGGGACCCTTTCCCAGACTGAAGGCAAGGGTGAAGGGATGTCACATCCTTCCCCGTTAATCGAGAAATAACTCTGAGCACAGGCACAGGAGAGGTGGGGCAGCACAATAAGCCACAGGCCATAATTGGAGAGCTGGTGGGCACCTCTCACACCCACCTTCTCCCCGTCGTAGGCCATGTCTCTAATCTGAATTGACTCACTGGGCAGAGATGGACAAAACCGGCTGTTAGGAATGAGGTCATGTTTTTTAAGAAAAAGTTTCCTTTTATTTCTCTGGGTTTCCTGGCATCCAAATTCCACATGGGAATGAAGTGATTTAGAGCAAGTAGACAAACCTTGGATACAAGCCTTGGCTCTGCCAGTACTAATTATGTAACTTTGGCCTTCACTGGGCCTTAGTTTTTTAATCTATAAAATTAATCAGTTGTCTGGATGCTCTTTAAAATCCTTCTAGACCTAAAATTCTTTGATGTCATTAGAGTTACCAGATTTAGCAAATAAAAATATAGGATGCCAAGGGGAATTTGAACTTCAGTAAACAATGCAAAATTTTTTTTAGTATAAGCATGTCCCATGTCATATATTTCATATGGTAAGCCTAATTCCATGATTTATCTGCCTCCCCAGGATAAAAGCAAATATTCTAGCAAAAGGGAAATGCCTGTTCTTGGGGAAAGGTTGTCAAAGTTGTTAATATTCTTATGTAGATTTACATCAGGAAACGGGGCCTCTACTGTGTGGCTTGACCTTCCTATTCTAATTAGACAGAGGGGCTGTCACTCTGTTCCACCTTGATCAGACTCTTTGAAAAGATACCATCAGTGGTACATGCAGGCCCCAGGGTCCCTCTCCTCCCCACCAACACTCAGCCCAATGGCTACTTGAAAACAAGATTTCCAGGCCCACAGAAAGGCAAACAGGGAGGCTGAGCTAAAGAAGACAAAAGGAAGAAAATGAGGAAAGAGAAGAATCTGAGATTCACTATCAAATAATCATGAACAGATGAGTCTTAAAAATGTAAAATAAACTCCAAGTGGGGTCAGAAAAGGAGCCTGCCAACAAAGATTAAGGCCTGGGTGGGAAGAAGGAAGGGCCAGGAAGGCTGAACCCATTGTCACAGAGATACAAAAAGGCCTGTGGGAAGGCCCTCTGTGTCTTGGCTTGGTTTTCCTTCTATGTTGATTTTATTCTCTGCTAGGTAGGAAATATGAGCAGAACATTCCCCCCCAAACCTCATGGAATGCATTCATGCACAGAAACAAGACAGTTGGTTCCCCCCCCAAAAGAGAAAAAAGGTACTAAAAGAACAAAACCAAAACCCAAAAATGGCAGACTAAACTGTCAAATTCCTGTGCTTTGGGCTGGAATTCTAGAACCGCATGCGTCAATGTTGGCAGTTTGGTGGGCGTCAGAAGTTTTGATTGGCTGCTCTCCTTTTTTTTTAAATTAATCAATGCGGGGAAGTGGGTGACATATAAAGTCAGCATTTTTTATTCTTTTGACTATTTTCAAAAGATTTAAAACATTTTTCTAAATGTCTTTATGGTTTTCTTGTTTTGTTTTGTTTTTTGAAGGCAAAGAAGCCAACCTGCTAATGCAAAATCTGAACAAGTTGCAAACACCTGAAGAAAAACTTGATTTTTTATTCAAGAAGTATGCTGAATTGGTAAGATCTCTGATTAGCTCTTTGTGTCAGAAAGATTCAGGCTCTGGTTAGAGCTGAGAAAAGGCCATTCGTTTTTCAGGTACCTCATTAGAGACCATAGCTGGTTACTTCACACAAGCCAAAGCGAGAATACATGAAAGCAGAAATTTTTTTAAAGGAAAAAGAAACAGAAAAACTGAGGAAAAACAGCACAACAAAGAAAGAGGATAGAGTTGGAGTCTATTCTGCCTTCAGTTATATGTATAATTTGGGGAATGGAAGAGAGAATTAGAGATCACTGAAAATTGTGGATATTTTAAAGTTCTTTTTGGGTTTGTAATAAAACAGAAATATACTCGACTTAAAGGCAAACTTTTATTCAGTTCTTTTTTTTTTTAAGGATTTTATTTATTTATTTGAGAGAGAGAGAATGAGAGACAGAGAACACGAGAGGGAAGAGGGTCAGAGGGAGAAGCAGACTCCCCGCTGAGCAGGGAGCCCGACGTGGGACTCGATCCCGGGACTCCAGGATCATGACCTGAGCCGAAGGCAATCGCTTAACCAACTGAGCCACCCAGGCGCCCCTTTCATTCAGTTCTTATGCCCAGGTGTTTTGAGGGGTCCCCTCAGGAAGGCAGTTGGATGAGTTTATCCTACCTCAGCTTGTGACACCTTCTCATTTGGTCTTGAAAACTCTATTTGTTCATTCATTCAGTCAGTCATTCATTCAACCATTCCTTTGTTCTCTTTGGTCTACATTCTTCTCCCACCCCCCACTGTGGCAGTGTTTGATGTGGATTGCTTTGTGCCCAGTTCTAGGTCCTCTCCAGACAGGATCCCTCTGGATAAGGCCACTGGGAGGCAGAGAAGCCACTCAGAGACATCACAGAATCTGTGAAGGGCACTGCCTCCCCGCCAGTACTCCCACAATGGGTCAGTTGGGAAAAAGAGGAGGGTTCAGTGAGGCCAGCCTCTCTGCTACAGGACTGCCATCTGAGGTCTGGGCCACTACTCCCCGGGGTGTGTGACCCACCGCTGGGATGTGACACCCTCTGACGTGAGGCTAGCCAACGTGCTTCTCCGTCCCATCTTCTTCCTTTTTTTTTTTTTCCCAGACTTTATTTATTTATTTATTTGTCAGAGAGAGAGAGAGAGCACAAGCAGGGGAAGCAGCATACAGAGGGAGAAGCAGGCTGAGCAGGGAGCTGGATACAGGACTCGATCCCAGGAGACCCTGGGATCATGACCTGAGCCGAAGGCAAACTAAGCCACCCAGGCGTCCCTCTGCTTGCTTTCTTTAAAAAAATATGTTTTCATTCACTTATTTCTTTTGGACAAGCAGTGACAGGAGAATGACGCTAAGTTCACACAGCAAAATGCTTCCTCCAGGCGGCAGGTTGAAGGCAGAATTACGTTGCCACTAACGAAGTTTCAGTCAGAGCCTCTCACTGGCATGGGCCCCTCTGAGGCCCTGAATGCAATTCTCTTTTCTTAATTTTGGGGTTTTTTGTGTGTTTTGTTTTTAAAAGAGGGCCTCCAAAACTGAATGAGCACAGGTGCACAAACCCCTCATCTTATCCCTACTGATGGAGTTTAACAAGTGACTTGTTTTCTTTCTTTTTCTAACTCTCGTCGTCCCATGGTCCCTATTTCTTCCTGTCACATTGCCGCATCTTCTTGGGCTGAACTGTCCTGCAATAGACCCGGAGGAACTCTGAAACCCTGAGTCACTGGCTGGTTGTTTAACTCTGCCAACACTCTTTAATTGTTCTTTAATCACATAAACCCCACATCACGATGATATGAGAAATGCTGCAGACACAAGCAAACACATCTCTAATCCCATAACCTAAAACACAAACTTTGATTTATCCGTCTTCATTCCCAGTGCTGCTATATATGCAGAGATACTTTTTATAACAATTACTTTCATAAGGTACATATATAATTTGGTATCCAGTTCTGTTGGCTCATACAACAGACATTTGCCCATGTAGTTTAGTCTTTATAATTATATTTTGTAATAGTTATGTCATTTTCCAGGAAGTGGCCATTATCTCCTGGGCCTCTAATTTGGGGACATTAGATTCCGTCCACTGTTTGCTTTACCAAATACTGCTGCACTGAACATCGTCATGCCTTAGATCTGTTCCTTCTCCTTCATTTTATGATCTATGATCCCAATCCAGAATTGGGATTACTGAATCAAACGGTATGAATGCCTTTTGTTTGTATAGGGGTTTTTTAAATGGTCATAGCACTTTCCAAAAGAATGGTAGAAATTTATAAAGCGAGTATCAGTATATCAACTTGTTTTTATCGCAGCTTGCTTAACATTAGCTATTAACCGTCCATGAGCAATTTCAACGCCATAAAATAAGTTAGGTTTCAAAAATATTTTTCCCAAAAGTAAGGCCCCCATTCTCACCGACATGTCCATCCTTGTTCTCTTCGGTATTTTCCACATCATTTTCCCTTTGCCCCTTCAATTTACCTCCTTCTACCAAAGCCATTCATATTTCGTTTCTAGTGCCATGCTCCATACTTGGCTGGACTGGGCAGCATTCCAGCCTCGTCCGGAAAGCCATGTGGGGTGCTGCAGCCCACAGCAGCAAACCAGAGAAGCATCACTTCTCCCGTCTGCCTGAGATTTTCTTCCTGGGCCACAGCTACTCACCCTAGGAACTCCCTCCACCTACTCACCCTCCCAGTCAGGAGTCACCCAACAGAGGTTATCTTTCCAGAGAGCCTACTCAACTTAATTAAGCCTTACTTACTATACTTTGGCATTTATATCATGTCCTATAATAAACTTCAAAACCCAAAAGATCATTCTAGGAAAAATGAATACGAGAAAATTGGCCAAAAACCCATTACATTTATTTTTCAGAAAGGAAAAATTATGAATAATTTCAGTCTTTTACCTGGGGACTAAAACTTATTCCATTGCTCACTGATTTGGACATTAATATAGAAGGTGTCCGATGTGTAAGTATTAACATAGAATAAATCATCAAATTCAAAGATGTGAATCAAACTGCCACTCTAGCTAACTCACCCTTGCAGATTCTGAATCCTGTAATATTACCTACTATTGTTTTCATTAACAAATAAGGATACATTTATTAATAAAGATACCACATGACCTGGAAGAAGTAGTTTTTCTAAGTTTCCTCAGTTTTAATGTAGTTACAACAAATCACTAATACTATTCTGATTTAGTAATTGTCATTAATTTTACTTTTTTAACTTAATAATAAAAAAGGGAGAGCAAGAAAAAGAGCAGATAAAAATCCAATATGCCTGTCACAATAGTATAGAAGTGTTATGGTGTCTAAGTGCATCATTAAATCACTAAGCCAGGAAGTATCTGACTGAAGTTGACTCAGTTGCAATATGTTGTTTTCATTCATTAAGAAACCATGTATGTATTCACAAGCCTGAACTATTTGAGTAAAATTAGCCATGTTCTTAAAAAATTGTCAGAAAGTTAAGGGTTTTTATTTAGAGCAAAGCAAGATAGACCTAGCTAAATGTCAAACGTATATGACTTTGCAGTAAAACTAGAACATTACGTTGTTGATAAGCAAGCAACTTCCAACTTATGAAACACATGTAGAGTATCTTCCTCCTGGCACTCAGGTAGATCCACATGGGGCAATGCTCCCTCATCAGGGCCAATAGTCGATGTATGTCTGGAGATATTATGGATGTTACGATTGTGGGAGGTGCTCCTAGCATCCAGTAGTTCAGGGACCTACATCTAGTAGGTAGGCTAAACAGCCTATGATACCCAAGATAGCCCCCCACAGCAAGAAATTATGTGGCCTAATATTCTAAGTGCTAAGGTTGAGAAACCCTGACATATGATTTAATCTTCAAAAGATAAAGTCTAAATCATAATGGCAATAACAATAATAACAATATCTAAATTTCAGAAAAAGATAATAGATCATTCAAAATCCAAATGTACTCTCTCTTAATGATTCATTGGCCATAAGCATGGAGGCTGGGGGTGGTCGGAGGGCAGGGCATGTTACGGACACTTGCCATTCACACTGCTGAATTGTGCAGCAGCTACCTCTGAAGCTCTGGCGGAAAATCACCAATGGTAGATAGTCAAGAGGTCCTTTCTCTCTTCTCTCCCTGTTTCACAAACCACAAACTTCATCTTCCATTTACCAGGAGGTTGTTTTATGCTTTCCTAATTTTAAAAGAATAGTTGCTATGAGATTGTTTTGAGAAAGAATTGTGAGCACAAAATATACATCAAGCAGACACACCGTTGACCATTGCACCAGTGCAAGGCATTATCGTGAATTCTGACAGCCTACAGATTCCAAGACATGCCCTTCTCTATTGACTGGTATCACTAGAGAGATTCAAGAGAAAGAAAATGATTTCTAGACCACCAAAAAGAAGATCAGAGTAAGAAGGGATCGTTATAATGATAAGGAAAAGCCTATAAATGATAGGCTCTAAAAGCCATATCTACAAGTATCGCAAAGTCCCATTTGTGAAGTTTATTTGATTACAGTGGGGCGGTGACAATAGCAAAAAATGTTTCCAACAACCACAGAGTGATCTTTAGGTATTTCCTCTTTTGATGCTTTTCTAGCAACTCAAAAGCAATTCCTGCCATTTTCTTTTATGTTTGCACCTCTCGTGTCTAGCTGGACGAACATCGCACAGAGCAAAAGAAGTTAAAGCTCTTACAAAAGAAACAGGTACAAATCCAAAAAGAAAAGGACCAGTTACAAAGTGAACACAGCAGAGCTATCCTCGCTCGAAGCAAACTGGAGAGTCTATGCCGAGAGTTGCAGAGACACAACAAGACACTGAAGGTATGTATCACCACCACTCCGAATAACACACTTTCTGGCATGCTGCATAGACACAGGCTTCTGCCACTCATGGAAAGAGCATGAGTTTCTGACCTTCAATAAATTATTTTAACTCCCCAAGCCTGTTTCCTCATCCCTAAAATGGGGATTACACCAACTTCACCATGTGGCCAGGGAAAAATTAAATGAGGTCATATGTGTAGAGTGCTCCGTAGTACCTGACACAGAGCAGGCTCCCAATAAAATGTGTGCCATCCCCCTTGCTTTTTTATTACCTCAAGTTTGTTTTCTTTTTCAAGATAAGACTCAGTTCTACTCTTTAAAATACGAATTTGTAAAAATTCAACAGTTTTTGTATTATAATGAAATCTGCAGGACACGAGAAAAACGGACACAAAACTAACTGACATTAGACAGCAAGAGTGAGAGCCAAAATGTCAATAGTCAGCTGAAAAAGAAGCTACTTGAAAAAAACACTGAAGCTCTTCAGACTTAATTATTCAATCTAAAAATAATAGACTGATCTCTCCATTCAGTTTGCATAGGTTTCATTAATTACAGCATAAGCCTATAGCAGTATGCCTAATTTGGTTACACACAGACACTATCTCCATTCAATGAAGCAAGATGCAGGGCTCTCCAAGAGAATACTGCAGGCGTCCACAATCCCCTTTCCAGCTGAAGAACTTAAAGCTTTTGACAAACAATAATTAATTAGACACCAATATTTCTGTGAGATAGTTATTATTACATATGTTTAAAAGGAGATCCTTTAAGAAGCAGAGAGATTAAGATCACTGCTGAGTTTGCACAACAGACTTGGGCAGAAAGCTGGAAGAGAATCATGGCTCTTCATATTCCAGACTGGTTTCAGATATCTGGGAAATGGAAGGCCAGCAGGATGAACTATAACTCTCAGATCACAAGTTGTAGGAGAAGGGCTTCTGGCATGTCTTCAATCATTGCACTAGTGACAATCAGAAATGCCAGTTAAATGGGGGCCTGGGGATGGGAGCAGTATTCTCAACTCAAGATACATATTCAAGTAAACAGCACTGTGTGTTTCCATAAGTAGTGTTATATTGTAAGGAGATAAAAATTAAATCCGATATAGTGGAAAGACTATCAACAAAGATGTTTAAAGAATGGGATGGAGCGCCTGGGTGGCTCAGTCGGTTAACTCTTGATTTTGGCTCAGGTGGTGATCTCAGGGTCATGAGATCCAGCCCCATGTGGGGCTGCGGGCTGGGCATGGAGCCTACTTAAGATTCTCTCTCTCGGGGTGCCTGAGTGGCTCAGTCGTTAAGCATCTGCCTTCGGCTCAGGTCATGATCCCAGGGTCCTGGAAGTGAGCCCCGCATCAGGCTCCCTGCTCCGCAGGAAGCCTGCTTCTCCCTCTCCCACTCCGCCTGCTTGTGTTCCCTCTCTCACTGTGTCTCTCTCTGTCAAATAAATACATAAAGTCTTTGAGGAAAAAAAAAAGATTCTCTCTCCCCCCCGCCCGTCCCCCCCTAAAATAAATAAAGAAATAAATAAAATAAAGAATGGGATGATGTAGCTTGTGCTCTTTGGATAGCATCCAAAGACAGAATGATGGAAGTGGCAGGAGACCCTATCAGTATAGACACACAGCCTCACTAATGGCCTCCAGTTATGGACAATGAAGTTAAGTATAATTATTGTGCCAGGACTTGCGCTAAATAACATGTTATTTAATCTTCACAACAACCTTGCAAGGGTTAATAGCTCCATTTTATTGCTGAATAAACTGAAACTCAGCAATCCAAATCAGTTGTCCAAGGTCATGCATATATTAAGTATCAAAATCAGGCTTCAAATTCTAAATATTTTTCCGGGTTCCTCCTCAGTTTTTCTTTGACCCATGGATTATTTAGAAGTGTTGCTTAATTTTTATAGCCCATCATACATGGTCTGTCTTGACAAACATGCTATACACACTTGGAAAGAAGGTGTGTTCTACAAACGTTAGGTATAATTTTGCATAAGCAACAATTAGCCCTAGATCATTTAGGTTTTTACTGAATTTCTGTCTAGTTGTTCTATCACTTGTTGAGGAAATCTCCTAGTATAATTTAAAATCTAGTATAATTGGGGAACAGTCTACTTCTCTTAATTATGTAGATGTTTGCTTCGTGTATTTTGAAGTATTAATTTGACAGGTATACACATTCGTGATTGTTATGTCTTCTTGATAAATTGTTTTATCACTATGAAATGTCCTTTGGTAATAATCTTTATCTTGATGTCTACATTATCTGATATCAATAAAACCCCTCCAGTTTTCTTATTCTTATTGTTTGCATGGCATATCTCTTTCCATCCTTATTTCCAAACCTGGCCTTTATATTTAAAGTGAGCCTCTTATAGACAGTATATAGTTAGATCTTACTCATTTTCATTCTTATGATATCTGTCTGTTAGAGTACTAGTCCATTAACATACAGTGTAATTATCAATGTGGTTGGATATGCTTCTACTATTTTATTATTTATTCACTATTTGCCATCTCTGTTTTCTGGTCTTCTGTTCTTTTCCCACTTTCCTTTGGATTATTTGAATATTTAAAAAATTCCATTCTAATTTATCTCTTGGTTATACTTCTTTGTATTTTCAGTGGTTGCTCTGTGATTACCTAAACATTCTTAACTTTCCAGTCTACCTGGAGTTAATACTGTCTCACTTTATGTAATGTGTAGAAACACTGCAACCTAAATAGGTCCATTTACTGACCCCCCGTTCAAACTATAATTGTTATATGTACCACATTTACATATATTTATAAAGCCCATGAGGCAATGTTATAATTTTTACTTTAAATGATCCTATACATTTCTTTAAAAATTAAAGGTAAAAACTGTCTTCTTTATTTACCCAGATATTTACCATTTCTGACACTTTTTATTCCTCCTGAAGCTTCAGCTTTCTGTCTGGTGTCATTCCCTTCAGCTTGAAGAACTCCCTTTAGTATTTCTTATACTAGTCTGCTGGCAATTAATTCTCTTATTTCTTTTTTTTTAATCATTAAAATGTCTTTATTTTGCTTTTATTTTTGAAGGCTATAGTCATTGGATATAAAATTCTGGGTTGGCAAGGGTTTTTTTTTTTTTCTTTCTCTCTCTCAGCCTTTTATAGGTTCTGCATTCTGTACTCTAACCACCACAATTTCTGATGAAAATCAACAATAATTTGAATTGTTGTCCCCCAGTATGCAATATGCCATTTAACTCGCTACTTTCAAGGTTTTTCTATACTCTTTGGTTTTCAGAATTTTGACTTCTTTATATTTAGCTGCAGTTTTCTTCATACTTATCCTATTTGGGATTGGCTGAGTTTCTTGTATCTGTAATTTATGTCTTTCACCAATTTTGGTAAAGTTTCAACCATTTTTCTTCAAGTATTTTTTATGTCTCATTGTCTCCTTTCCTTCTAAGATTCTAACTTCATGTGCGTTAGACATTTTTTTTTAAGATTTTATTTATTCATTTATTTATTCAGAGAGAGAACAAGCAGGGGGGAGGGGCAGAGGGAGAAGCAGACTCCCCACTTAGCAGGAAGCCCTAAGCTCAGGGCTTGATCCCAGGACCCTGGGGACTTAACCGACTGAGCCACCCAGACAACCTTTTGCTATTGTCCCATAGGTCCTTCGGTCTCTCATATGTTCTTCACCAATCTTTTTTCTTCTATCTTCAGATTAGATCATTTATACTGGTTTAGCTTCACATTCACTGATTCGTTTCTCTGTCATCTCCATTCTGCTCTAAGTCCACCCAGGGATCTGTAAATTTCATATTTTGTTACTTTAACTCCAGAATTTCCATTTGGTTCTTTCTTAGAGATTTTTTTTTCTCTCTTGAGATTTCCTATCTTTTCATTCATTAAGATAATACTTTCCTTTATAATCATTAAGCATATCTATAATACCTATTTTAAATTCTCATTTGCTAATTCCACATCTGGGTCAATATGGAACAGGCCTCCTCTGATTATCTTTCCTTATGAGAATGGGTCACATTTTCTTAATTCTTCATATATCAAGTCACTGTAGACTGTATCCTGGATGTTGCAGCTGTTGTGTTGTGGAGCATATGGATTCTACTATACTCCTTGTGAATGTTGTTGTTGTCATTCTTTTTAAGAAGGCATTTAACTTGATTAGAGTCAAATTGCAAATCCCTTCTCTTGGGCAGCAGCTCAAACTCAGTTCATTTCTTTTTTCTCAGTTTGGCTGCTTTGAGTCTACACTGCACTTGTCTGGTTCAGGGTCAGCCAAAGATTTGGGCAGAATTTATCCACAGAATTTAGGAGTCTTTCTCTCTCTCTCTCTCTCTTTTTTGGGAATCTCGCCTCATCTTCCAGGAGCTATAGCTGCCCAGAACTCTTCATTCTTCACACCAGAAAAGTGGTAGGTAGGTTTTTTATGAGAGTTTTATCCATCCCATGCAGCTGATAATTTCAGTCTGCATTCAAGCTAAAAGCTAGAAAAAGAGAGAGAGAGAGAGAAACTTACAGTATACCATTCCCTTTTTACAGGTGTCAACTTCCCTCTAGAATTTGCTTGATTCTATCTCCAGTTCTCCAGTGTTTTTAAGTAGTTGTTTCTTGCATTTTGTCCACACCTTATACTTATTATCCGTAGAAGGGTCAAAGTAGTATGAGCTTCCTTGGCCATACTAGTAAAACAACCTAAGTATATCCGCATCTAAAATCCATGTGCTAGGAGCCTGGGAAGATACAGAAAAAGAATGCATGCCAGGCTCTTCCACCAAAAAAAACCCTTAACTATTACTATTCTTTATTAAAATTGATTCTTCAGTGGGGGCACCTGGGTGGCTCAGTTGGTTAAGCATCTGCCTTCGGCCCAGGTCATGATCCCAGGGTCCTGGGATCGAGCCCCACATCGGGCTCCCTGCTCAGCGGGAAGCCTGCTTCTCCCTCTCCCACTCCCTCCGCTTGTGTTTCTTCTCTCGCTGTGTCTCTCTCTGTCAAATAAATAAATAAAATCTTTAAAAAAAATAAAATAAAATTGATTCTTCAGTGAGTCAAAAAAAAAAAAAACCCACAAAACCTCACAATTTAAGATAATTTAGAAAAAGACCAGCGAAGTTCTAAGACATGGGCTTATTTCAACGAAATACCCATATATTTGAAGCAATAAATGTGAAACTTCAAACTATACTGAAAAAGAACTTGCCAGTAAGAGATGGGTAAGTGTTTCAGGGAATATGACTTTAGTAAATGAATAAGATTTGTTATCAGAATATCACAAAATTTTAACATGGAAAGGACTATAAGACTCACCTAGTCCACGTTACTAATGTCTGTATGTAAATTAATAATTTACTGATTCACTGAATAATCATTTACTGAATATTTATGAATCATGGGCCAGGCACAGCACCAGTTCTAAAATGCACAGTGCTGCTTGCACAGCCCATTTTCTTAGTTATTTCAGACTTTGCCCTTCAATCTTATTTGCATTATTAATTTCCATTTTGAATAACGTGCTTGATAAGGAAATTTTTTTCTCTGACATCATCCAAATGATTCCAAATTCTTTACCAATAGAATCAAATGTTATATAAGACTTTGCTAGATGTCTTTTTCTCTCACTGAGAAACAGTGTACTGTGAAATGCAAAATGCTACTTTGTGGGCCAGGATTCAGCACTATGATGGTTTGACCTGTGTTTAAACCGTCCTGACACCCACACCTTCTTTCTGTAGCCCGTTGCCAGTGACAAGCTCAAACCTGCTGACTATCCTGGGATGGTTCTTTCATTTACTCATTCATTCATGGATGGAATAGTAATAAATGCAAATGGCATTCAGATCATGGTCCATAGTTCTACAGCTAGGAACCTGTTGACTTCTAAGCTAAGCTGAAGCAGCAAGGAGACAATCACTATCATATGTATATTCAGTGACTCTTACAGATGGTTATAATCATGCTTAGTGAAAGATATATAGTGAGTGTTAGCATACAAAGATCAGGGAAATAACATCTCAGTTAATGTCTTCAGATTAGGAAGTGTGGCTATTTCCTACAATACCCCTAAGAAATGGTTTTATGACTTAATTATGATTCAGATAGCAGGAGCTTTATTGGAGTAGGAGAATATGTTAATATTGTAGAGGAAAGAGGATACCTAATGATAAATTAATGTATTTTCAGAGCATAATTCTTAGCACCAGTTTTTATTTTGATCACAATATTCTACTATCACAATAAGGATTTGCACAATTACTTCTATTTAAATCATTATTTCTTTTTAAAAATCCTGTTACATAATTTGATCACAGGAGGCAACTAAATGCAATATAATTTTACTTGCCAAGCATGAAGCAAGCTTTCATAATAATAATTAATCACAACTGAAAGGCATCCTAAAATGCCTATATCATTTTTCAGCAGTGTCTCTATCTTTGCTATGATACAGCAAGATTAAACCCTTTGATTCTAAAAGAATGAGAGGAATCATCACAAAGCAAATAATTCTCAATATAGTTATGGGGGAAATTTGGGCACATTGTTGGTTGTTAGCAATGAAGGGAGTGCTTTGATTTAGGAGAAAAGAGAACAGAAATGATATAAAAGTTAATTTCCAATTCTTGAGTGTTAACAAAGTGGAAGAGGGAGAAATTAGATGTTTCATTTCAGAGTTAAAGAAAATTTGGGACTTAAAATTGCTTTCAGATTCAAACTTTATATTGAACATTTCAATTACCCTATGTGACATGTGGGCTGATTGTGCTTTCAGAAATAAAATGTACAGCAAATTTTCTAAGATTTCTTTTTACATTCTTGAATTGCTATAATTGATCTATAGCTATCTTTGTTTCCTTTTCAAGCTTGTTGATGAAAGTTTTTCTTACTAAGAAAAAGTTTATATTGTGATCACTTATATTTACTAAACTTGGGTAATACAATTACGTGGTTAACATGCCATAGTTTTTTGTGTGTGTGTTTTTTTTTATAGAGGAATATAAGATCTATTATTCTTCTTTCTGTACCAAACCAAGGAAACACAGGATCTGTCTCATCCATCAGTAAAGCTGAGTGGCATTTTTTCCAGGCCACAGCCAAGAGATCAAAACCCTGTTACTGCGTGTTTGTTAGAAAGTGGTAGTGTATGCACTCAGTGCATTTTAAAGATGACGACCCGTCATCTTTAAAACAAGCCTATTCATCACTAACTATCAATTGCAAGGCCCTCATTGCACCTGCTCTGAGTAACTGTGTATTTACAACTGAAACGTTTGCTCATACATTTATTTTGGGGCTGCGCAAGGTTAGCTCCAGAGAACTGAGAGAAAAAATATCCTACTTAACCCTGCACACTGATCTCCTTTCATTGACCTAACCCTGAGTTCTATAAACCTGGGTGCACATAAACCAGCCTAACAAGAGACTTTGCTTTTTATACACAGGAGGAAACCCTTCAGCGGGCACGAGAGGAAGAAGAGAAAAGGAAGGATATCACAAGTCATTTCCAGACCACTCTGACAGATATCCAGGCCCAAATTGAACAGCAGAGTGAGCGAAATATGAAGCTGTGTCAGGAAAACACAGAGCTTGCAGAGAAACTGAAAAGCATCATTGATCAGTATGAGCTCAGAGAGGAGGTGAGAACCACATCAAACAACTTAGGGGCACTATATATAGATCCAGATCTGGGCTGTGAAGGTGGGAGACTTGGTTAATAAGAAAGTTATGGCCAGCCCTCTCAACTGATTAATATTTAGGATTGGATTTCTTTTACTAGCCAAAATAAAAACAGGTGGTATTGCAAAAGACCTGGCTAAAAGCCATATGGGATTTCTTTGAAACTGGAATCATTGCAAAGCAAAGGCAATAAATAGGAAGTAGTAGGCCGTGAGCACAGTTATCCTTGAAAATAGTATTTCTCAGCTTTTTAAAAACACTTTCTACAGAGCTAGGAAATAGCTCATAGACCCCCTCTTAAGGATCATCATGTCAACTAAATGAACCATCTGTGTTCTATATGCCCTGCAAACCAATAATAGTATTAATAATATAATAATTATAATATTAATGGTATTATTTATTCAGTGCTGAGTTTATGCCAGGAAAGGCGCTGAGTACTGTACTTTACATACAATATGTCATTTCCTTGTTTCAACAATCTTATGCATTAGATAATACCATATCCACATTATATGGGTGGGAAGCAGAGGCTAAGATTAAATCACTTACCCATAGTCACAAAAGCCAAAAGAGTTTTGCTTTTAATATTTTACATTAGGGAGACTATGAGGATCTTTTAAAATTCCAAAATTATATCTTAATATTTAATATATTTTTAAGACTCCAAAAGCCCTCTCAGGGTTTTTATATATCATAATTTACCCCATCCCACCCAAATTTTAAATGTCTGCCTTAAATGTCACAGAACATAATCAGAGTGGCTCTGTTGGCAACGTGCTAAGATTTTATCAAGAGAAAAACTGAGCCAATAGCACACAGAAGCAGCAGTTAGGTAAATCAAGACACCCCTCACAGTAAGCCAAAATGCCATGGTACCATTTTATCTTGTCACCAAGATCAATTCTAGTCCAGAGTGGAGGTTCAGGCAAAAGCAAAAGGGAAGAAGCTTTAAAAAAAAAAAAAAAAAAAAAAAAAAGTCCATATTCTTCAGAGAGAGACCAGATAAGAATGGCCTGGTAGACCAGTTGTACATTCTTGAGATTGATTCTAGATAAGCCCCAAGGCTAGAATCCCATAGGTCCTCTTGCCGATGGGGCCTCCTAATGACCAAGAAATTCTCTACGCTGAGGTAGTATTCAAAGCTTCTCTTCACTAAGCTAGTTGAGAGGTCAAAAGATGTAGAGGAGGCAGGAGCACATTTGCATATCAATTCATCAGTGACCCTGGCCCTTGTTTTGCCCACCAGAGCAACAGAGTTGAAGTGGGGGGGGCTCCCCCCTCAGTCCCAGACCCTGGGCCACAGGGTGGTCCCCCAGAGCTGCGTCACAACCCTTGAGACAAGAATGTGGAAGAGAATTCACTATGATAAATTGTATGAATATGATTAAAAGCAGTTTTAGATTCATAGAAATCACCAAAATCCTGAGTGATGGTGCTGTAGCCCTTGTCATATACATCAGTCTGCCATCTAGCATAATAAGTGGCATCATATCTAGTAGTTACTAAGTTTAGACAACAAAGTTGGGAGTTTCTGGAGCTAACATTCCTGAACTCTGACACCTCTACCTTTTGCAGCCACTACTTTGTATAGTGCCAAATGCAGGGGACTTCACCAATTTATGACTTTTATACAAAGTCACAAGTGATGCCAGTGCATTTATTCTCCCCGCCTCCCTTTTCTTTAAATCTCAAAACCTGGAGAACATGTGTGTCGATATTACTTTTTTATCTTACATTTCTCAGCACCAATAATAAGTCAAGCTTGATATGTGCCATTTATTTTCCCTTAGCATCTGGACAAAATATTTAAACACAGAGAACTGCAGCAGAAGCTGGTAGATGCAAAACTGGAACAGGCCCAAGAAATGATGAAGGAAGCCGAGGAGCGACACAAACGCGAGAAGGAATATGTACTTATCAGTGTGCTTGTCTGGTCTGCCTGGGGGTCAGAGAACCTCTGAGAAAGTTGCTTTTGATCAGAATCATAGAACACGAAACTGATAGAGGGAGCCTGAGCTTCCCTAGAGAACCACATTGGCCAGCCCATAGAAGGCACTATACCTACATGGTTTTTGACATAAAATAGTCACACATCCATTCAACAGACCTTTTTCAAACACCTATCTTATGCTAAGCAGCATCCTAGGTGCTGGGGGATAGCAGTGAGCAAGACCAAGAAGGCCACATCCCAGCACAGAGACTAGAATCTAACTAAGAAAAGACAGGCAATAAGCAAGCAAACAAAGAAGGAAAATTTCAGATAATAATCAGTACTATTAGGAAAATAAGGAGGAACTGAAACAGGGCAGAAGGAGGGGGCTACTCTAGACGGGGTGACCAGGAGCCAAATTGCGTAGCTTTGTAGGCTTGGAAAGTAGTTTGGATTTTATCCTAAAGATACTGAGAAAGTCCAGGTAGTTTTAGCTAAGGAAGTGACATGATCTGCCTGGCATCTGTAACAGATGAATTTGGCTCCTGGGTGGAAAATGAACTGAAGAGGGACAAGGATGCTACTGCAGCAGTCTGGGGGACTAATAGGTCAAATTTCTAACCCAGTGTTTCTCAAAATGTAATCCATGGAACACCAACATCCAAACTGCCTTGGAGTTTTGCTCTCACTATAGACTTTAATCACACTCTATACTTCCTAGTTTACATTCTTTGAGAGGGATCTGCATTTTAACATGCTCCCTAGCAGATTCTGATGCATGCGATGGTGGAGAACTGTGGTCTAGGAGAATAACTTTGAATTTACTATAAAGGAACAGCTGCTCACAACAATGATCCAGGTGGGGGTGTTCTGGAGATGTTCAAGCAGACGCTGAATGATGGTTAAGCAGGACTGCTAGAGAAGGTTCCAGAATTTGGTGGGAGGTTAAATTTTATGTGATTCATGCTTGAGTTGCAGATTATTTTTTCTCTTTTTTATCGATTAGAACCACAAATTTTCAGTGACGAATCCAACTGTTCAGCTGTTTTCTTAGCCTTCCTAGATACTTTGTGAAGTTCCCAAAAAATTACTTAAGAGGGTTAGTTAGCAAGTCATTACGTTTTACACACAAATTATTGTCACATGGTGATGTAAAGGGCAATTTGACAGTCTTTCCATGCATTCTCTCTCCTCACAGTTGCTGAACCAGGCAGCAGAGTGGAAACTTCAGGCCAAAGTGCTGAAGGAACAAGAGACAGTCCTGCAGGCTCAGGTGAAGTTGGAGTGGGGGGGGGGCAACAATGCATGGGGTGTGGCTCTCCTCACTATTTCCATATTTCGAACCAAAGCTCCTCTGCACCAGGCCTTACTTGTGGCGGGGCCAGGGGTATAGGAGTTAGAAATGAACACTAACTGCATATTTATTATTTTAAAGTAAAAAGAAAAGCACAATATTATATCTAAGAAAAATAAATGCTCCACAACAACAACATCCAGTCAGAAGGTTTGCTGACATACCAGTGAGGGCCCTGAATAGCCAGTCAGAATGAGCTGGTGTCCAGGTTCCTGCCGATCTTTCATAAAACATCCTCTCTCTCTCCTCCCCATTACCCTACTAAAGTAAGAATAAAATGTGAACTGATCAGATGCACCATCTAGAATATCCTTGCTTGTCTGATACTATTTATAACATAAAGAAATTGGAAAAATAAAGCCAGCGCCAAAGTTTTCATGCTGTCAGAGGGCAGCCTTGTCGGCGGTTAATGACCAGAAACAGTGGACAAGGAGGGAACAATTTTGATTTGGCTTTGTGATGTCATGTGTGTGTTCTGTGGAGACTGCAAGAATCCATATTTCAGACTCAAGAATAAAGCCTCAGGCAACAGATGACTGTATCCATCTTTCCCATGCCCTTGGGGCTCTGCCCCTTCCGGAAAACGTTCCCTGTGGTGTTCCGGGTGAGGCATCCCAGGGCTGAGCTGTAGAGGGGCGCTAGCTCCCATGCTGGGAGTCCCAGTGCTACAGGGACTGTAAGTCACAGAGAGCAAATAAACTCACAGAAGGTGAGGAAATCACAAGCCTTCCAAGCTGGGCAGCGGTAATTTCAGATTTGGGTAATTCACTAGTAAATGTTTATGTGCGGACTGCTATATGCTTACTCAGAATAAAAAACAAAACCAAAAAACTTGTTCACTACATGAATGAACAAGTTCAATGAATACTTGTTCATTTTTAAAGAGACAGATAAGAAAAATAAGAAACTTAAAATCACAAATCATTATCACTGCGGACAAAAATACAGATAACATTTCCATATCTAAACTTCCTGAAGCAGACTTTTCCAATGTGTGAACCGAATGCAGTGATAATTGTTTCTCCTCAGTAATATAAAATAACCCATCGAAATCATTTTTAAATACTCATTACATAGGAGTTTGAAGTATAATGTTTCTTACTATTAATAAAACTAAAGGATCCAGAGTTAAAAGACTAAACGCTAGAGTTACAACTCAAGATCATCCTCTAGGTCATCACAGAGCCACCACATCATGGTTGTGGGGTAGGTGGTAGGCAGTGGTCGCTCTCTAACCAGAGGTGGGCAGGAGGAGAGGAGGTGTGACCTCACAGTCATGGAGACAGTCCAGAGAATCAGGGCAGGGCTCCTGGCCCCATCTCTGCCCCATTCGCAGCACAGAGCCTTGAGGGGTACAATAGACAATATTTGAAGCTATTCATTGTTCACATCGTTTGTGACGAGCAATATCTACTCCTTTATACTAAGTGGTGATAATGAACTTGAGAAGGGTAGGTTAATACCTTAGACTCTGGGCTAGAGAGCCATGTCTTCAGCTGGCATCAGAATCTAGGCCTTTAAAGACCTGTGGAATAAAACATAAAGGTGTGATCCAATATCCCACCAATACCCCCTCAAATTCGAAAAAGCATCTACCAGGAATTTTAGATTTGCCCATGTTCCTCGTTCATCCCTCAATACTGGACTGAGTCCAGGGACCAAGGTCAGAGTCCTGGCTCTTCTGCTCAGAATTTGTCTGACCCTGTGCAATCCATCTGAACCTCCCTACACCTAAATTTCTTTGTCCGTAAAATGCATCAGTGATCCCGAGCTGAAGTTCTCTGACCTCTGGGAGGCTCATCACTTTTCAGTATTTCCAAAACATAACAGCATACAAGGCGGCAGCTACGATCTAAAATATAGTAGTTTTTGACTATATATCAGTTCTCCCTCAGCAGCTATGCGTGGCAATTATTCACGTGTTTGGTTAAACTTATAAAAGGAAAATGAGTTAATGAATATGTAATATATGCAGTTTGTTTTCAGGTTACACATGCAAAGCACTTAGCTCCATGCCTGGCCCATAGGAAGCATAATTAATTCAACCAATATTTATTGAGCACCCACTCAGTGCTAGGCAAGGTTCTAGGTGTAGGAGATACACTAATCAATAAGAGAATCAAAAATCCCTACCCAATTAAATTCACAATCTAGTGATAACAATAATATTAATAAAAATGCTAACAATTAGGGTGTGAGCTAATACAACTATTATTTCATGGGTGAGGATCTACGTAGGGATGTATGAGACAAAAGGAGTCTTTAGTTGCAAAACAGTTGAAGAACCGCTGGAACGGATGATCTCCAGACCCTGTCCAGCTCTGTTCTTGAATGCAGAGAACTTCCAGAATCGAAGCCATGTGGCCCGAAGCTGGGTTAACCTAGCCTTCTCCTCTCCTGCTTTGTTTTCCATCATGTGGGGCTCTCTGCAAGGACCCTCCCTTGTCTGTCTCTTGTCTTCAAGGCACTTTTCAAAACTCCAATAATAACTTAATCTTCAAGAAGAATATAGAGGTCCCCAAACCCTATGTGTAATCATGTTTAAAGTTCCTCTTCAAAAGTAGCAACATTATATTTTTAAAACCTTTAAACCTGGAGAAACAAAATCTACCACAGGTCAGTGTGCTTAGCCCTTGAACACTTCCTTTGATTTTACAGTTTGTTTGAAGGAGTGGAGTGGTAGGAGACAGAGGTCTTAAGTCCCCATTTCTACGGTCTGAGCAAGGGAAATAACAAGGACAGAGTGTGTTTTACTAGACGAAGTCACTTTCAGCCGTAAGACAACAGCTTGCCAGTGTGGGGCATGGTTTTCACTTAGGGAAGAGATGTCTGGCTCTCAATTATACAAACCAAGGCAACAGAGTAAATGTCAGACATGATCAATGGGATACAATTGTCACTACAAATAGAGTGTTCATTGGATCGATACGGATGAAGATGGTAGATGTGGAAAGTCAGCAATACAAACAACCCAGCCACGCGGCCACAAAAATACGGCCCAAGGGAAAAGATCATTGAGTAAATTGTTAAAGACAGTAATCATAGCCTTTAAACCCAGAAGTCCTCACCTTCTGTATAGAGGATGAGAGATTACTCTGCGACTACTACAATAACTGGACTTGTTCCCAAACCAAATCTCACAAGTTTGCTAAGACAATTCCTGGACACGCTTCTGTTTCCTAAATGCTATGAAAGTTTGTATTTAAAATTCAGTGCTCCATTAAAAGAACGTGTGTGTCGCTCACCCACTTAAAACTGAAAATGTTGGGGCAATTGTTGTTATTTCTGACCCCAGAATAGTTTGTTTCTATTGCTGCCTCGGGTAGGAGGACTGTGAATGACCTCTGGATATCCCTTCCATGGTGCTCTGAAATACCAAAATAAGAGCAGAAATAGACACATGAAACCAAACATGCATCATGTCCGCATAATAGTGAGAGGGGAGGTACCACCAAGCAAATTGGCATAAAGTAAACAGGAAGTGCCCATTTTTAGTTAGTGTGAGTAAAGAGTGTTAGAGTTGGTTACCTGAGAAAAGAATAATCCACACAGATTTTGCCACCTACAACAAAGAGGTCAAATAGGAAGAAAAGCAGAGTATGAAAAACAGTTCTAGAAGGGAAATGGGGAGTTAACTGTTTCCTGGGCGTCGAGTTTCAGTTTTGCAAGATGAAACTTCTGGAGATTGGTTACACAACCATGTGAACAGAGTTAACAATACTGAACCGTGCACTTAAAATAGTTGAGATGGTAAATCTTACATTACATGTAATTACCCTAATTAAAAAGAAAAAAAAAAAGTTGAGGGAAGAAAAAAAACGGTCACTAGAAAAAGGCCAGGAGAAGTGGTAATGAAATGAGACACCGCTTCCTGGCACTTTGGGTGTGTCTGCCTTCTCCGTGCCACAAGAAAACATGAGGAAGGGAAACAAAATCTGCCCAACGCATACACCCAAAAGAGCGTTTTGCCCAAAGAAAGGGCAGAAGCTGAGCAAGCTGGGCGCGGTTGCCCCCGCTGATACTGACAAGGTTGCGCCTGAGAGGTGGACGGCGCATGCGCCCAGTCGTGCCCCTCCTGTGGGCCTCCTGCGGCTCCAGGGCCGCAAGAGCGGATTTGGGAGGACTTGCTCAGGAGCCCGGAGTATCTGCCACCCTCCTGTAACTCTGCAGGAATTACTGAGAAGTGTGGAAAAGACAGGAGAGAAAGTCAGAAAAAGAAGCTTAACAGGAGACCTGACCAGGAATGCAAATGAACGGATTTTGTAATAAAAGGTGAAGAGCATCAGCCTGGAGTAGCTGTTCCTACCCTAGACTGCTAGATCAGGTGCAGCATAGATAGCCAGTCCCATAGAAGCTTATCCTCGGATTAAGGGGCTTGACCTACTGATGGGCCCTGAAATCAATTCAGTGGATCCCAGCCAGTACTTTGGGGAAAAAAAAAAATGAAACAATTAAATAGAATAGGTCAAGAGTGTGTTGCACATAATGAGTTAATGAGTAAGGATTGTCTTATGCACTGTGTGTGTGTGTGTGTGTGTGTGTGTGTGTGTGTAAAATCCTGGGGTACCCTCCTGGCCATGACTTCCCTGACGCTCCTTTACTCAATCTTCTTTAATCTGTGTGCCAAGGAACCACAAGAAACAAATTTTAGGCCAGCAGCATTGCCCTGTCACATATTCACAAAGCTAAGGCGTGATTTCAAGATGATGGCCAGCCATTGTTTGACTTTTCTTTGGAAAATCTATCCTGTGGAAAGATTTTATGTTATCATTTCGTTGTTCTTGTTTACTGTGGTAAAATCTCTGCTATTCTAAAACATTTGAGAATAAGCCATTCTAGATAAGCAGATTTTCTGGGTTCTAGGGGTTGAGTCCCATACTCTCTCTACCTCTCACACCGAAGACTGAGAACTCTCCAATCTACTGGCTTCCAGTCAGTGGGTTTTTTTTTTTTTCTGCTTTCAAAATGACAGTGTCACAGGTACCACCAGCTAGTCTTTCGGTGCCCATTTTGAGGAGTTGGAGCTGCTCCAGGCATTCAACAGTACCAAATACTCATTTGAAAATGCAGGCTTGGGGCACCTGGGTGGCTCTGTCGTTAAGTGTCTGCCTTCGGCTCAGGTCATGATCCCAGGGTCCTGGGATCGAGCCCCTCATCAGGCTTCCTGCTCCATGGGAGGCCTGCTTCTCCCTCTCCCACCCCCCCTGCTTGTGTTCCCTCCTTCGCTGTCTTTCACTCACTGTCAAATAAATAAATAAAATCTTTAAAAAAAGAAAAAAGAAAATGCAGGCTTTACTAACATGTATCATCCATATTAAATCTCCATTCCTCAAAGCATGCTATTCTAAAATCATTTTCAAAAGCAAAATTTTATTATTGCATTACTGTCACTAGCAACACACTCTCTTTTCCTGCCCTGCTTTATTCCTACCCCAAATGCAACCCTTGGAATAAGGATGTAGATAGAGGTACAAGGTACTACTCCCATGGTGAGCCACACACTTGCCAATGCTAACCCATATGATGTTTGATATTCTATGCATATTAGAAAAGGCATTTCTTCCTCAAGACTCATTCTTTCCATCTGTAGGAAATTGGTATAATAAACTGGTTTTGATGAAAAGGGACATTTAACTGCTATTGGCTAGAACACTGTATTCAGAAACATACAAAACCAACTTGACTAAAATGTGAATGGCGGCTGCTCAGTGTGGCACAAGCTGTATAATGGCAGCCACCCATGTCTGGTCCACCTTTCCTACCACTTCTTTTCATTTGTCTACTTTCTCACTCCCTTCAAGACCAAGTGCAAGGCTCGCCTTCTCCACAAAAACATGGCTCACATGATCACCTGCCATGCTCACTTCCTTCTCTGACTGGCACTATCCTTAATGAAGTGGTCACTTTGTATTCACTGTTCCACAATCAAGTTGTCTTTGAGATTATCTTCCTATCAGGAGCAGAAGTCTCTCAAAAACAGTAGTCACGTGTTAAATGCTTTTGTACATAGAGTCAATGCATATATTCAGTGCTCAATAAAAGTTTGTTGGTAAAAGTTTTGATATAATGAAATGGTGATGACATGTCATTATTTCATTTTTCCTTAAAAATGTACTTCACTCGTACTCACTGACTTAGTTTGTTCTCATAGTAAATAAAATAACTGAACATATTACAAACATTATATTGAAAATTCCCTCAAGTCATTTTTCTTCTCAAATAATGAACAATGACATGTTGTTTTGTTCTAGAAGCATTCTGAAAGCAGCCCTAAAATAGATCCACTCTTTCCCCTATTTACAGCTTACTCTGTACTCTGGAAGGTTTGAAGAGTTCCAGAACACACTAACAAAAAGCAATGAGGTGTTTGCCACTTTCAAACAGGAAATGGATAAAGTGAGTATTATTATTTCCCCACAAAATCCTGCATTTTCTATTTTGACAGGCAATTCTCCTTTGGGTTCATTTTCCTCTCATTAAGATACTTCAGTGCATTTCATGAAGTAATGAAACACAAATGAGATTTTAGACTGTATTTTTTTTATTGGTAAGTATCTGGTAAATTAATCTCAGGAAGAGTCCAAAAACGCTAGGATACACCTTCACTCTGAGAAAGAATATTTTCCTTTTCTAGTCCATTGAGAGCTAAAAAAAAAAAAAGAAGAAGAAAGAAAAAGAAAAAAAGAAAAAAAGACAAGAGCTGGTAATTTAACATTATGTTGTTTATACTAAATTTTTTGAAAAATCTAATTTTTAAAGATTGAAAAAACAACTTTCATACAATGCAAGAGGAGAATTTTAGAGTAGAAAAACCATTTCATACAATCCTTCTTAGAAGAGAATATATGTAGTATGTTATAACTGGCAGAGCCTTGAATGAGAAGGAAGCCTGAATTCAAATTCTGGGTATGTTGTCACTCCTCAAGTAGCACTGGGCAATCCACTTAACTTCCCTCCAATTTTATTTTTCTTATCTGTACATTAAGATACCATTTCCCTTGCTGACTTCACAAGATTGTGAAGTTCAAATATAAATTAATGTATTTTTAAAGGGTTTTAAAACTTTCTTCTACCCTTTTACAAATATAAAGTGCTAAATATTATTATTGGACATGTTTAAATTTTATTCAATCCAATATTTTCCCAAAATAAAATTAGCATCAGAATTGTGTTTCTTAACAGGCACTGGCATTAACCTTTTTTAAGTGCACAAAGCATCCTTTTAAAACATTTTCTTGGGGCGCCTGGGTGGCACAGTCAATTAAGCATCTGCCTTCAGCTCAGGTCATGATCCCAGAGTCCTGGGATTGAGGCCCATATCAGGCTCCCTGGTCAGCAGGGAGTCTGCTTCTCCCTCTCCCTCTGCTCATGCTCTCTCACTCTCTCAAATAAATAAATAAAATTTAAAAATTTTTTTCTTAAAATTATATGATAAATTTCACAATTCAATGAAAAAACATAAATAGGCCAACACTTGTTAAAATTACTACTTTCCCACTCCAGGATGAATCTATCTATTTTTCAAAAATCTTTTTTCACAGGGCGCCTGGGTGGCTTAGTCAGTTAAGCAGCTGCCTTCGGCTCAGGTCATGGTCCCAGGGTCCTGGGATCGAGTCCCGCATTGGGCTCCCTGCTCAGAGGGGAGTCTGCTTCTCCCTCTCCTTCTGCCTGCCTCTCTGCCTATTCTCTCTCTCTCTGTCAAATAAGTAAATAAAAATCTTTAAAAAAAAATCTTTTTTCACTATAGTGTGTTAAGATTAGAATAAATATTAGAGCAGAAAAGTATTTTTACTTATTTCAAAATTAGTTTTGATATTGGAATAAATATTAGAACAGAAATTTTTAATCTGGAATTTATTTATAGACTTTTAAAGTCACCTTGAGAATTAGCACACACACACAAAAAACTGATGTGCATATTGCATTTCTTTGAATGTGTTTCCATAGATTTCATCAAATTCTTAAAGAGGTTGATGACTTTAAAAAGTTTCTAAACTACTAACTTGGTTAAGAAATGATCAAAATTGAAAACCACTCAAAGCTCCCCTAGCTTCTCTATAGAGCCCAGGGGCTGACAGCCTGGGCCCAGCCTCTGGCCTCCAAGCATACACCGCCTCAGACAGCATGGCACAGAGCCAGCAAGTGCCCAGGTGTGGTTCATCCAGAGAAACTGCACCCGATTACATGCCTGACCTTCACTTCATCCAAGCAGAGCAGAGATCCAACAGTTTCAGGTTTAAAAAAGATGGGCTGCATTTTATTAACTTCTGTATCCCTTACACCCAGCTCCTTACTGGTGACCAGCAGACACTCTGTTTATGTTGCATTAAATGGAATGAAATAACTCTAGTCCTACTCTTCTGCTAACTCACCTGAATATTCTTCTACCTCTCTGAACCTCAGTTTCCCCAGTGATAAAGTGAAGGTGAAAACAGAACCTTCCTTTTGGGACTGTTTCAAGGATAGAATGAATAATGCATGTAACCACATTCTATGAATCCCACGACACTCTACAAATGTGAAGACAGAGGGAGCAGGAAGATGGTGGTGGAATATGAGGATTCTAGACTCACTTCGTCCTAAAAACACAACTAGATAGCTATTAAATCATCCTAAATACCCCAAAAATTGACCTGAAGACTGACAGAATGAACTCTACAACTAAAGGGAGAGAAGAGGCCACATCAAAGAGGTAGGCAGTGCAGAGCCGTGGTTCAGGGGAGAAACAGATCGCAGCTGCTGTGGAGGGGAAGGAGCTGTGGTCGTGGAGAAGGGTGAGAGAGAGAGGAGCACACAGGGAAATGCACAAGGAGAACATCTCCCCAGAGCCATTGGCTTGGAAAATGAGAAGGGCTGAATTTTGTCAGTTCTTGCAACCTGTGGGTCTTAAAGCCTGGAGTTTTAAAGGTCAGCAGTCCTGGCTGGAGAGAAGCATGCAAAAATCCTAGGGTAGACCATGTGGAAATGGTGATGTGAAGGACACCTGGGGCACACAGTGGGGAGATTATTCCTGCTTCTCAGAGTGTGTCCCTGAGGGGCAGCATTCATGGAAACACCTCTCCAGGAACACAGGAGCTGGCCAGCACCATTTCCCTCCTCTGCTCCTCAGCATAAATGTAGAGCCGCCTGCGGGAAGCAGCACAGCACGGACACCAGCCGCCACAGCACACACTGGAGACCTTCCCTGAAGCACCAGACTCTGGGCACTACATGACCTGTTCTTTATAAGGCCATTACCTTCAGGAGCAGGAGACGTAACTGGCCTTTCTAATGCAGAGAAGAAGACAGAGACTTAGACAAAAGGTGAAGATAGAGAAATTGATCCAAAATGAAAGAATAAGATGAGACCATAGCCAGAGACCCAAGCGGAACAGATATAAGTAACATGCCTGATGGAGAACTTAGAGCAACAGTCATAAGAATACTCACTGGCCTTGAGAAAAGAATAGAAAACATCAGTGAGACCCTTACCACAGAGATGAAAGAGTTTGAAAAGAATCAACCAGAGATGAAGAATGCAATAAATGAGATTGGAAACAGGCTTGTTGCAATGAACAGCAGGCTGGGAGAAGCAGAGGAACAAATTAGTGACCTGGAAGACAAAGTCATGGAAAGTAAAGAAGCAGAACAAAAGAGAGAAAGAAGAATTATGCAACATGAGAATCAACTTAGGGAATTCAGTGACTCCATCAAATGAAATAACATTTGTATTGTAGGAGTCCCAGAAGAAGAAGAGAGAGAAAGGGGGACAGAAAATTTATCTGAGGAAATAATAGCTGAAAACTTCCCTAATCTGAAAATTTCCCTAAGGAAACAGATACCCAGATCCAAGAGACACAGAGAACTCCCATCAAAATCAACAAGAGCAGGCCAACACCAAAACATACTGTAATTATGTTTGCAAAATATAGTGATAAAGAAAAAATCTTAAAAACAGCAAGACAAAGTCTTTAACTTACAAGGGAAAATCCATAAGGCTAGCTGGAGAGTTCTCAACAGAAACTTGGCAAGACAGAAGGCAGTGGCATGATACATTCAAAGTGCTGAACGGGAACAGAAATCTGTTGCATTTTTATACGCCAATAATGAAGAAGCAGAAGGAGAAATTAAAAAAAAAAAAATCCCATTTACGAGCACCAAAAACTATACGATACCTAGGAATAAACCTAACCAAAGAGGTAAAAGACCTGTACTCCGAAACTATAACACACTGATGAAAGAAACTGAAGATGACAGGGGCACCTGGGTGACTCAGTCGGTTAAGCCGTTGCCTTCGCTCAGGTCATGATCCCAGAGTCCTGGGATCGAGCCCCACATCAGGCTCCCTGCTCAACGGGGAGTCTGCTTCTTCCTCTCCCTCTGCTGCTCCCCCTGTTTGTGCTCTCTTGAGTGCTCTCTCCCTCTCTCTCTCTCTCAAATAAATAAATAAATTATTTTTTAAAAAAAGAAATTGAAGATGACACAAGAAATGGAAAGACATTCCATGCTCATGGATCAGAAGAACAAATATTGTTAAAATGTCTATACTACCCAAACATCTATCTACACATTTAAAGCAATCCTTAACAAAATACCAACAGCATTTTTCACAGAGCTAGAACAAACAATCCTAAAATTTATATGGAACCACAAAAGACCTCAGATAGTCAAAGCAATCTTGAAAAAGAAAAACAAAGCCGGAGGAATCACAATTCCAGACTTCAAGTTATATTACAAAGCTGTAGTAATGAAAACAGTATGGTACTGGCACAAAAAACAGACACATAGATCAATAGAACAGAAGAGAAAACCCAGAAGTAAACACACAATTATATGGTCAATTAATCTTCAACAAAGCAGGAAAGAATATCCAATGGGAAAAAGAATGTCTCTTCAATAAATGGTGTTGGGAAAACCGGACAGCAACATGCAAAAGAATGAAACTAGACCACTTTCTCACACCATACACAAAAATAAATTCAAAATGGATTAAAGACCTAAATGTGAGACCTGAAACCATAACAATCCTAGGAGAGAACACAGGCAGTAACTTTTTTGACACTGGCTGTAGCAGCTTCATACATGTTTCCTAAGGCAAGGAAAACAAAAGCAAAAATAAACTATTGGGACTACATCAAAATAAAAAGCTTCCACACAGTGAAGGAAACAATCAACAAAACTAAAAGGTAACCTATGGAATATAGGGAAAAGATATTTGCAAATGACATATCTGATAAAGGGTTCATATCCAAAATATATAAAGAACTTTTAAAACTCAATACCCCAAAAATGAATAATCCAATTAAAAAATAGGCAGATGACATAAAGAGACATTTTTGCAAAGAAGACATGCAAATGGCCAACAGATACATGAAAACGTGGTATATTTATATATACAATGGAATATTACTCAGCCATAAAAAAGAATGAAATCTTGCCATTTGCAACAACACGGATGGAACTAAAGAGTATTATGCTAAGTGAAATAAGTCAGTTACAGACAATTACCATGTGATTTCACTCACATGTGGAATGTAAGAAACAAAACAAATGAGCAAAGGGAAAAAGAGAGAGGGAAAGGCAAACCAAGACATAGACTCTTACCTAGAGAAAGCAAACTGATGGTTACCAGAGGAGAGATGTGTGGGGCGATGGGTGAAATAGGTGATGGGGATGAAGGAGGGCATTCGCTGTCAGGAGCACCGGGCGTTGTATGCAAGTGTTGAATCACTATATCATACAGCTGAAACTAACATTACACTGTATGATAACTTATTAGCATTTAAATAAGAACTTTTTTAAAAATGTAAAGACTGAGAAAATAGAAAGCTGCCTTTGTGTAGCTACTTCTCAGGTGTGCCCAGATAGTATCAACATTTTAATGGCTAAAGAGCCCGTCCAGCTTCCTCACTGAGAGTCTCCTATTCAATAACGTAAAAAATCTAAACTGCAAGCTTATTCTTGTGACTAAATAAAGCAACTTTTACTTTAAACTAAAGAAAATGCAATGAAAAAACAGGTTGGACCTAAGGAGCTTCCTTCTTCCTGAACTGGCTCGGGTACAAATAAGTTCGTTCTCCACTGACCTAAATGATTCAGAAATAAATATGACTCTCCCCACTCGATCTTCATTCCTCAACATTAGACTTGTTTGCTTCAACAGCTAGTAACAAAAGGACTTTTCTTGGCATCACATATGGAACTAATAGCTTTTTTGATATATTAAGTCTTCAGAATTAACATTAAAATACTCACCTTTTTGTAGACAACTAAGAAAATGAAGAAGTTAGAGAAGGACACAGCCACGTGGAAAGCCCGGTTTGAGAACTGTAACAAAGCCCTGCTGGACATGATTGAAGAGGTAAGAAGACTTCCCCCCCAGCTTATTTTCCCCTGTCTAGTCCAAATATTTGTACTCAGAAGATAATTATAACCTAATAGTACAAATTATTATCTTTGAAAAAGAGCTGATTTTTTTTCTGAGACGTGACATATGAAATTATAATAAAAATAGAGCAAAAAAAATAGAATTGGGTCCAGACTCACAAAGAGTTTTGTGACCCTAAGTCACATGCCTCCTTGCCGGGTCCAAAGCTGTCCTTAAATCAGCTCCATGCCTGCTCGACTGCATTCCTTAAAGACAGGACAAGTGTCTTACTTGTCTTTGAATTTCCCCAGTGCCTGGCACATAGCAGGTGCAGAATATATTAGTGAGTTGATTTGAACATATGAGAGAAGACACCAGCCCGAGCACCCAGGGTATGTACTACTTTATAGACAGATATGGGGATGTATTGTTTAATTCTTCCAACAGGCATTTAATTACGGTAATATGTCAGGCTCTGTAGGTGTTGAGCCAAAGATACGTGGCCCTGAATCTGAGAGGCAGATTTTACAGGCAAAGGTCTCTCCATGTCAACAAGCAAAAAAAAAAAAAAAAAAAAAAAGTCTTAAAGGGTACAAAGTAGCACAAAGGTGGAGGCAAGGAGTAAGATGATTAGGAACGATTTCATGCACAAACACACCAACATTTCTACAGAAAAGGAGGAGAATGGAACAGGTTGAGCAAGCAGCATCATGAATTAGTATGTGGGGAGTTTCTGTCGTTATAATTACTGTTCTAACAATTCATCCCAAATTGCAACCAATTCCAAAGAGATGAGCTTATTATTCACCAACATAAATCAAACATTTGCTGGATTCACATCCAGCAGTTTATCTATAGACTAAATGAGCCACTGCTGACAGCCAGGTCCCCCTCCATCTCATTCATTCTGCTACTGGAAGACATCTAAGTCCTGGAAGCAGAAAATGCATCTACTTTAAGATGTTGGAGGCCTTGGCCTGAAGCAGAGAGAAGTTTTGCCATCTTTCTCTCCCAAAGCAAAGGATACAGTGATTAAAATTCTACCAGAGTCTCACACACTAATGGAGAAACAGCAGTGATGCCCCTGGCCAGGTGTCTGTTCAGCCACCTCTCTGCGGTCAGGCCCCAGAGGCTGGGGTAGACAGATTCCCGGACAAATGGTTTTGCTTGTCTCCAGACAGCGTCCTGGCAATTTTGCTTTGTTGTTTTATGCTTTTTTGCTTTCTATTGTTTTCAAATCACAGAAAGCACTGAGAGCTAAAGAATATGAGTGCTTCGTCATGAAAATCGGGAGGCTGGAGAACCTCTGTCGAGCTTTACAAGAAGAGAGAAATGAACTCTACAAGAAAATTAGAGAGGCAAAAATGCCTCAAAAGGAAGACCGAAGTCAGCCCACCTCCGACGAGGAGCCCGAGTCCACTGTGTCTGAGGGGGTGGGGGTTGATGCGGAGGCAGCTGAGAGTGTTCACAATGCTGTGAAAAATCTGGCCACAGCCTTCATGGTCATTCATCAGCCAGAGTCGACCCTTGACCAGGCCAAAGAAATCCAACCAGAATTCAGCAGTCCTCAAGGGGATGGTGACTCGGCTCTCCAGGAGCCGGCACAATCCCCTCTGAGCCCTTTGTGCCATTCAGAGAGTTCCCTGCCTCCCCCAGTTCCTCAGGCTGAAGCCGAAAGAGGCCATGAGGCAGAACTGCCCCCCAGGCCCGGGAACCACCCCCTGGGGTCGGGAGCAGAGGCCCAAGACCGGGGTCCCCTCGCAGCAGCCCAGGCTGATCAGCCACCCCACAAGCCAGAGGCAGAAGCTTCCAGTCAGGCCCGGCCGTCCCCCCGCGAGGCCTCCCTACCTGCGATGGAGGCAGATGGTCCTGCTCCACCACCCACGGCAGCTGAGCAGATTCCAGCTGGGGTGCTTGGATGTGGGCCCAGCAGGCTGCCGCCCCCACCCCCACCGGACACAACAGCAGGGGGGCTGCCAGCAGGGGCCTCAGGGGGGCCCCAGCTGCCCCAAGTGGCCGACACCAACCTAGAAGGAGTAGATTAAGCCTCATGGTGCCTTCCGAAGGTCTTCTTCCTGACGTTACATCTCCATCATAACAGATTGTCTTCTGAAAAGGCATTAAGGGCTAGGGATGTCTAAGGGAAGAGACTTACTTAGAATCAAGACATTTTCAAATCTTATGCAGAACACATTCATCCTGTGCCATTTGTTCTCAATTTATAACTGATTTGGAGTTTTTCTATTTAACGCAGGTTGATAGTATAATTTTCCCAAATGGCAACAGAACATACAAATAGAAAATTCATATTAGTTTTCCACTGAGATGGTATTTATTAATTTCTTAATCAACCAGTAAGATTTGGAGTTTCAAGACTTCCACTACAATTTAGAAATACAGAAAATGTGATGTTTCATTTTATTTCCCTATATAGTTTTAATAAGTTCCAAAGTAAGTAATGAATGTCCAGGTTCCATTTAAGCATTATATACATAATATATGCATACATGTGGGTATGCGTGTGTATATATATATATACATACATGTATATATGTCTGAATATATACATATGTGTGTGAATATATACATATATGAGTTTATGCACCTATATATACATGTGTATATTTTATATATATATACATATGTGTGTGTGTGTGTGTGTGTGTGTGTATAAAATACATACACCTCATCCCTTTTTGGAGTTGTCTCATGCAAAATATTTAGATGGTAATCAAAAAAAACATCTCTTACTTGCTTGGGATGAGAGTAGATTAATGCTCTATGAATCAGAAGCAGGTTCAGAACATAAGTATGCAGGCCATGTAATGTTGGGCAGAAACAAGTAACTGAATGGTACATCAATAAATCCAAGCAGTTGATCAAATGACCGAACAGCAGTTGGGTCCGACTGCGAGTGTGCAGAACACGTAGACACGCAGGTACGCAAGAGGTCGTAAACAGAAAAGGGGAACAATCGCAGCTGTAGACCGCTCACCTCCTCCAGCTGCCGCTCGGACACAACTCAGAGCACTGCCTTGCTACCCTGCGTGGTGAGGCAGGCACTGGTGGCTACCTGCACGGAAAGTTCTGGAAGTGGGAAGCGAGCCAGGGCATGGAGGGATTGAGGGCCCCCAGACTGAGACGAGGCTGCCCCCTGTGCTACGGGAGTCTTGAGAAAGAATACTCACCTGGCCCTGCCAAGTCCCCAGTTCCCTCACTGTCATCTACTGCTCTCTCTCCAGAGGGGCTCCCACCACTTCCTGCTGTCACGGCTTTAATCTATATTCTCAAAACACCTGCACCTTTTTTTGAAACCCCCGCCCCGGACTTTGCAGGAAATTATACCTGGCCTTCATCTCAATTACTGCTAACTAAAAGCTATTATTTTTCCAAAGCAGAAGTCCACACAGTTTTGCAATATGAGTAATGAGGTGTACAAACCAACACGTTATCTGCTTTGTGGAATTCTCTACAAAGAACAAATGGGGCCCTACTCTAAATATTTTGAAAAATAGGTGAGGACTCAGAAGAAGGCAGAAGCTAGAGACACCTGGGGTTGTCTACCTGAGTATTACGTTACCATTGCTGGACAAGAACTTCTAACACCACTGAGAGTATAAATCACTCAACCGAGGGTAGAAGGAGGCTGGAACAAAGAAACAGGAAGCAAGGGAGGACAGGAGGGCAAAGGAGAAAAGAAGCGGGAGAGGAGGGAGAAAAGGGGAAAAGGTGTAACCCAGCCCTACCTTAAAAGTTGAATTCAAGTAGAAAAATGGGTGAAAGCAAGATTCTCTACAATTCATCCAGAAAACCGTTCTTGAGTGTCGCATGTGGCTTTCTGCCAAGGAACACAAAGTGCTTGTAGGCAGCAACCATATGCTCCAAGAATTGTAAACTGCATAAAATTTGTTTGAAGTAGACAGTGAGGGTAATAACAAAATGCTAATCAGGAAAAAAAAGCATATCACTATTTGAGAACCCACGTATTTTTATTTATTTTTTTCCCATGGATTTTTAAAGGTTCAAAATACTATAGCCGTAGATGATCCAGCCAAATTCAACATTACTGGAAATCTTAGAGATTTAAACATTAATTTAATTCACAGCCAAGTACTCACCACAACAATCCAGGAGGGTCTCATTGCCCACTATTTACAGAAGCTAAACTTCCAAGAACGGAGTAAGGTTAGATAATCATAGTAAAGTCTCAGTCTGAATGTTTCGCAAGACAAACAGGCAGGAGAGGAGCCAAAATCTGGTAAATCAAATATTCTAATACCTAAATTCTTTTTTTTTTTTTCACCCAAAAAGCTTTCACAGCAACACGTTACGCACTACTGGGTATATCTTGGGCCGAGTTTCAATGCAATACCTTGCCTAAACTTTGCAAAGCTTAATATAGGCTCTGGAAGGATTATTTTAATATTCAAAGAATGTTTTATTGTAGTCCTCTGTGTTAAAATTCAGCCTTACTAATTATCACAATAACTCATCAGACCTGAAAGAATAAGGAATTTCTATTCTTTATCAAGTTCACGTAGCTCTTTCTAGAGATGCCAAGTCTACTTTCCAGAAACACCAGCATTGTTTGCATTTTCTAAATTAAATAACTCTAATTTATGTATCTATTAAAGTTACTTCTCTTCCTGAATGCCTACTTTTGTTACTTCCATGTGTCAATAATACCTAACAAAGAGTATGGCTTTAAATTGTTGTTGGCTACATTTTTGGTCTCTGAGTCGAATGTACATATAATGAACACTTTGAACACCTTGGCATGTGTCTGTGTGTGTGTTGTGTGGTGAGAGAAAGAGGAGCGAAAGAAGGGAGAGAGAACACGACTGCCCAGAACTGGTGAGAGAGCAAAAGCCCAGCTCCTCTGCCTGGCCCTCAGCTGCCCGCAGAGATCACATGGCTGATATTTCTCCTTGGTGTCCCGACTCCAGTGAAACTGTTTCCACAGGTTGCTCGGTCATGTGAGCTCTCAGAAACACTGAGGAGCAAGGGAGCAGGTGAGGAAGGTGTCAGCTCATTGTACCTCTCTACCTTGTCCTTCTAACTGCTCCAAGAGTTTCCCTAGTAAGACCCCAAGAGTCCTGACTGTTCTGCCTTTTGCTTATTCTCTCTTCCCAGTCTATACCGATCCAGGAGGGGTTTCTTGAACAAAACATTTCCTAGTATACTCGGAGAAGAGAAATATTTCCCTAAAATGGAAAAAAAAAAAAGATTAAACCCTGCTCTGAAGGCTGTTTTTGCTCCTTTTTGCCTGGTATAAATGCACATTTTTTTTTAAGTGTGTATTTATTTATTTATTTATTTGTCAGAGAGAGAGAGAGAGGGAGAGAGAGAGAGCACAAGCAGGGAGAGCAGCAGACAGAAGAAGAAGTAGGCTCCTCACCGAGCAGGGAGCCCGATACGGGACTCAATCCCAGGACCCTGGGACCATGACCCAAGCCGAAGGCAGACGCTTAACCGACTGAGCCACCCAGGTGTCCCTAGATACACATTTTTAAAATAGCTCTCTCATTCTCTCTTTCCTTTTCTTTTTTTTTTGAGATAATAAAGTATGTATTTGCTCCAAAACTGAAGCTGCTTTTCAGTAAGACTAAGATATAGTTAGAGAGAAATCATTTCAGGAAAATGTCCTCAGCTCTTTCTCCTCTAATCAGCAGCTAAATCCAGTATTTAGGAAAACTAAAAGCAATTTAAAATGTAAAGAATTGGGGTACCTGATGGCTCAGTTGGAATAGCATGAGACCCCTGACCTCAGGGTCATGAGTTCAAGCCCCACGTTGCATGTAGAGCTCACATAAAATGTAAAGAATTGCCTAAAAGAAAATAGGAAATAAAAATAATGAGTCTGGTCTCTAAAATTTGTTGCCATCATAAACTGGCAGGTAAGATTTAGGGTACAAACAGGGTAGGTGGGTACATTTTCACAAGATTTATTTATTTTTTTTAAAGATTTTATTTATTTATTTATTTGAGAGAGAGAGAATGAGATACAGGATACAAGAGGGAAGAGGGTCAGAGGGAGAAGCAGACTCCCCGCCGAGCGAGGAGCCCAATGCGGGACTCGATCCCAGGACTCCAGGATCATGACCTGAGCCGAAGGCAGTCGCTTAACCAACTGAGCCACCCAGGTGCCCCATTTTCACAAGGTTTAAACCATTTATGTTTCTGTACTTTACAACCTAAAAATTAAAGTTATCATTAGATCAACCATGAGGGCATTCCATTTGAATAGAAGCATTCATAAATGATAGCACTAAAGGTTTTTCTTAGTCTTGTGAAGCCATATTTTCCATACTTGAAGTGGTCTCCTTGGTGGTATCCCAAGAGAAGTTCTACAAATACCAGTTGCTGCTGTATATGTGTGTGAATGTTTCCACATACACATATACACATGGCGCATATAAACACATGTGTACAAAATTTGTCCTAGATTTGATGCTGTTCCTGTCAGTGAGTTTACGCCTGTATTTTCAAAGGTTATTACTATTACCTTTCCTGACAAGGACAAACTACGAGAAGAAATCATTTCCTGTATAAAGAAGGATATTTGATAGAAAGACTTCATTAGCAAAATAAACCTACAAGTTCATTGATTCATGACACAAAAAATCATCCACAGAAGCTGATTCACTCTACCAGGAGATAAGAAACAAGGTCAATGTTTTACAAAGTGATATATCATAATGTTCAATTACCTCATGTCATAATTAAAACATACCGAGGTATAAAACTCCTTATTTCAGGGCTGACAGTCAGTATGACATTTTATGTCAAATAACACAAAACCACCACAGAAGATATTATGTTAAGAGAGGGAAAGTAGGGAGAAAAAGAGACTTTCAGTCTGAGAGCTCATACAAAAATGAAAAATAAAAAGGATAAAACTTTAAGAGCAATAAAAGGAAGAGGCACATGAGTCAGTGGGCCCTTTTGTGAAAGCAAGATGCCACCAGAGGGCAAGAGCCATAATCCTCCCTGCGGCTTCTTACGGACATGTTTCTCAGCGCAGTTGCTTTAGTGTTTTTCTTCTTGTTTGCCTTTCTTCTAAAATAATAAATGCATTCTTTTCAGTAAAAAAAAATAATAAAATTACATCATGGGACGTGTAGAAAACAGAGAAAAGAGACAATTACCCTTAATTCCATCACCCTAACTTAACCAGGGTCAACATTCGCTCTCTTGTCATATATTTTATATCTATCTTTTTAATTTAACACGATGTTAGTCTTTGGAGAAAGGAACAGTAGTTCAACTAAGAGTAATAGCTATGAGCTGCCACCAAATTTGAGTCTTTACACTATGTATTCAAATCTTATACACTTTACCATATAAACATGGAAGCATATTATGTTATTTATAGAATAAACATGACTATGCAAATACAAATATACAACATTCTTGCATGTTGTTTGGAAAAGTCGTGCTATGCCTTGAACTTGGATGTTCCACCGCATGTATACACATTTCCAAGTAAATCTGGATATAGCTAGAGTGAACTTAACGCAGCTCAAAAAAGAAATTAATAAGCAACGAACTCTAGAGACATACAAATGTGGTAGCTGAGAAAATAAGAGAAAGGGTCAAACTCTGGTTTATGAAGTGACAAGAAACATATGATAACACCACAAATCACAGCATTGGCTAAATAAAGGTCAACGTTCTAAAATAAATCTACACTCTTCAACATTAACGAGACAGTTAGTGTTTTTGTTGCTCTAATGAGATGATGGTCACCAACATTGGCTATAGCATATCTATTAAATAGGGCTAGGCTAAAAACTGATGTGAACCTGAGATTGATCTAACATCTGCCAGGCAGATGCAACCAGCCGTGGAGTACTCAGAGGTCCCATATACTGAGAAAATTTGAAAGTTAGGGCTCAAATTTATAGGAATAGCATAACAAGGATACTTTTCATCGTGCCCAAAGTCATGAGGTTAAACATACGTCAGATATGATATCATAGGCTAAATTCATTAGAATATAGCAAAGCTCTGCCCAAACCAGTATAATCCCTCACAGACTACTGCAATGCTCTGTGTAAAGAAATTCATGTTCAATCACTTGTTTTCTTAACATTCTCATCAACGAATTATTTCCTGGAATAATCTGGAATAAAATCACTTAAGTCTAAGCAAGGTGAAAAGTGTGGGATAGCACAAGTCCAGGAATCAGGCCATGGAGTCCCTAATCCCTGTTCTGCTACCAACTAACTGGATGACTTTGGAAAAATAGCTTAACATCTCTGGGCTTCAGTTCATTCACCTATACAATGAGAGCCTTGGACTAGATGATGTCTGAAGGTTTGGGCATCTCTGATTAAATCCTCAAGAGACTTAAGAAGTTATATAGGGCTTTCCACCCCCCGGGGAGAGTTTTATTCTAAGCGATCTGCTTAGATCTTGGGCACTTCTATTAGAAGTCAGGGAAGGGAAAAGAGACAAGGTATTACCCAAATAAAAGAAATGTTTTTAATTTTAAAAATTAAAAGAAGTCTTAAGGAGGAAATCACAAATTCTTGGATTCCTTCAACAAATCCTGAAGACCATCTATGTATAAGGGTCTGTGCTAGCCCCTGGGATGAAGTGGTTACAAGGCTAAATGAAGGATCTCAGGACCATCCATAACTTGACTCTACCTGCTCAGGACGAGAATGCCTGGTTGAGCCTGAAGATTCCTGGGGACTCAGTACCAAGGGAAGGGGCTGCAAGAGATGCTGAGAGGCCCCACGTCCAACTAAATGTTCTGCAACCCAAAAACAGGATGGTGACCTCCATTAGCATTTGTATCACAAATGGTACCCAGACCTCCAAGTGGAAAAGTTATGTTCCTGGTCAAGAAGGAGGGTTTTATGGAATGTGTGTGTAGTTATTTGTGTGCATGTATGTGAGTGCATACTCATACGTGAGGGTACGTATGAGCATATGTGTGTGATAGGTACCGGTATATGTGCATAGTTCTGTGTGTGTGCCATATGCATTCAGTTCTATATGAATGTTTATAATTACACGTGACAGTATTTATGCATAAAAAATTGACATAAGCCTATGTAAGTGTGTGTACTTGTGTGTGAGTTTATGGCATGCCAGTGAAAAGACTGGGAACTGAAAAGCTCAACGCCACAGATGTGATCAGAGTCGTGTGGCTAGCTTGGTTTTCATAAGATCATGTCTTGTTGCAGACTTTTGTTCGCACAACTAATCCTCTTTGGTTTACAGTGGCATAGGGCTCGTTCTTTTTTGGCTGACAGTCTGCCTTCTAAGCAAACAGGAAGGTGGGTGAAGTTGCAGGTGCAGGGGCAGCTAGTCATGAAATAATTGCACACACTCCCAGCCCCGGGTGATGGCCCCCATTGATGCACAACTCTCATCCTCAGGCAAGGCTATAAGTATGTCTTGAGAAATTCTCATAGAACAGCCACAGCTTGAGCAGGGAACACAGGAAGTAGTAGAAAACAGGCCAACTTGATTCTTGTCTTTCTAAGTAAGAGAGGAGCTCCTCACATGACCACTATTTCTAACAAAGGTGGCATCCTTGGAGGCAGAGTCTTAGTCTCTGCCATATATGTAGATGGCAGACATGTATTTTATATATATATATCTTTACTAAACTATCATCTAGCTGAAACCAAGCCCCTAAATATTAAGAATGTTTCTCTGAATTAAAAATCAAAGAGAAAGTATCCAATCCATTTATGTTTTAATCATAAATGAAGGTAGCAAACCAGAGTTGATGGCAGATACTACCAGCCAATCAGTCATGCCCATGACTCATCCTTTGTGCAGAGAGATTTTTTGCTATGATATAATTCATCTCCCAAAATATCTAGTATTGGGTAGCTGTGTTGTCATAACTGGACCATCTGGCTTCTCCCTTGCCCATTATTAGAAAACTGATCCAGAAATCCTCCAAATCAGTCTGGGAGTAATTTAAAGCAATACCCAAAGGAAGGAGAGTGAAAGCCTTTTATAACAAATTAATTGCCTGCCATATGAGTTAACTGATGATCTTCCAAAGTTAAAGGAAACAAAACAACTAAGCATAAGCAAAATTTGAGGCGAGAACAGAATGGGAAAAAATAGTCACAACCAATAGAACAAAGCATTGATATCCAGGATACAAATAGAAATCACAGAAAGTAATAAGAGAAGACAAACAACCCAGAAGAAGGTGGGAGAGTCCAGGGGAGCAGCCTACCGGGCAGGTGATGAGGAGCAGGGCAGAGTCTATGGAGAATTTAAAAACAGTAATGAAACCAACTACTAGCCAGTCTGCTTTTTACCACCACCATGCCCAGCAATCCTGAAAAATACCAGTGCAAAGCTGTCCTCCCTTCCAGAGATGACACTCCCACCATGCATCCCCCATTTGCATACCACTGGCAGGAGATACGATGGACAGCTCATAGAAGAAGAAATGCAAATGATCAAACCACATGAGGCCCATAAAAAGAAAGGAGATATTCTATCACTTTTGCCCATTAGACTGACAAAAAATTTAAATATTCATAATATTCCATTTTAGCAAGGATGAGAGCAAATCGATGCACTCAAAAACTGTTGGTACAGGGGCTCCTGGGTGGTTCAGTTGGTTAGGCGTCTGCCTTCAGCACAGGTCATGACCCAGGGTCCTGGGACTGAGCCCCAAGTTGGGCTTCCTCGCTCAGTGGGGAGTCTGTTTCTCCCTCCCCCCTCTCCCTGGTCATGATCTCTCTCTCTCAAATATAAATAAAATGTTTTTTAAAAATTGTTAGTACAATATTGGGTCATCTGTCTTTTTCTTGTTCTTTTGTAGGGGTTCTTTGGAAGGGCAATTTGGCGGTATGTACTCAATTTTTCTAATGTGCAAAAATAAACCTTATTTGGCAAAGAACAGGCATATGGCTCTTGACTACGCTCATTTTTTCCTTGGAGGAAGCCCTGTGCCCCGGATACATATAATCCAGATGGGGCCATCAGTCACAGAGTCCTAACCCCCAGCCAGGCCTGGCCTCAGGGCTAGGCGTAAAGCAACAGAACACTTGATATAGTATTTAGTTCAGCCTGTGGCAGCTCCAGGATTTCCACAGAGGAGCTTCTGGAACAACAATCTGCTTGAAAGAGGGGCAGGAGGCCATGTGACTCGTCTTGAAGCTGCAGTTGCTGCATGGCAGCCACACTCTTTTGACTCATATGTTATCTTGGTGCCTGTGGGCACTGAAACCCCTCCAACCCAGCGCGTCTAAATTCAGCACGGAGGGTCCAGTCTAATCGAACAGTTGGTTCTTTCTGCAGGAATTCTGCTGCCCACATGGAGATGGCTTGTGTGCAGGATAAAGTCCAGAGGGAATGAATGGAGTTGAAAGATGAGGAGAAACACCAGCCTGGTAACCCTGTTTGGGCCCTGGATCCAGTTGGTCTTTTCAGATCAAATAGTTTTCCTTTTTGTTAAGAGGACATAAGTCAGGTTGCTGTCATTCGCAATCAAAGAGCTCTGAGTCACAAAGACGAGAAGTTCAAATAGGTGAAGTGTGGCACACCAAGAAGGAAAGAGCTTAAAATTGTAATAACTGAATGTATATCAAAATGTTTTAAAAATCTCATTTCTCATTGTAAGTTTTTGGCTTCTCTTTAGAAGGTTTTTATCGCAAAAATGATGAACTAGTACAATGTAAATTCTTCCATGTAACCCACCACCCAGGTCAAGAAATAGAACACCAGCCAGCATTTTAGAAGTTTCCCCTTCCCTTCTCGATCACTACCCCCACCTTCTTCTCCGAGGAAACCACTCCCCTGTTGAATAACAACATGGATTTGTTTCTGCCTCTGTGTATGTGTGTGCATGTGTGTGTGTTGTTTTGTTTTGTTTTTTACTTTATAAAAGTATTATTTTGTGTCTGCCTCCTTTTTTGCTCAAACTGTATCCGCGAGCTTCATGCATGTTACGCTGGTAGGAGTAGTTCATTCATTTTCATTGTCAATAGTAATCAATTGTAGGACTACACCACAATTTATCTATCCATTCTAATGTTGACTGACATTCAAATTGTTTCCAGTTATTGACTACTACAAATAATGTTGCTGTGACATTTCCTAAGTGTATACTTTCAGAAATTGTATGGTTATATGGTACATACCAAATAGTTGTCCAAAGAGATTGTACCAATTGTTTCAACTACCAGTGCGTGGGAGTTCCAGTTGCTCCTTGTCCTCCTTCTGGGATCATCAGCCATTTTAACTTTAGCTAGCTGGGTGTGTGCAGTATCTCACTGTAGCTTTAGTTTGCCTTTCCTGGATAACTAATGAGGTTGAGCCATCTTTTCTTAAAGTTATTGGCCAAGTGGGGAGATCCTCTTTTGTGATACACACATTCATGATTCCCCCCCCTTTTTTTTTTTCATATTGAGTCATCTGGTTTTTTTCTTCTTCATTTGTAGAGTTCTTTATACTTCTAGAAAGACTTTATTAATTAATGTAATGACAAATTCTTCTACTCTGTGGCTCTGTGGCTTTTATTCTCATAATGATACAATTTGATAAACAGAATTTGTCGATTTAATGATGTCTTATTTATCAATCTTTACCTTTTTGACAAATACATGTGTTTGCTGCTTAAGAAATCCTTGTCAACCTCAAAATTATGAAGCTGTTCTTTCACGTTATCTTCTAGAAGCTCTATTCTTTTACCTTTAACATTTAGATCTACAATCTACCCAAAATTAATTTTTGAGGAGAAAGTGACATAGAGGGTCAGATTAATTTTTTTCTAAATGGATAAGCCATTCATCAAGCACCACTTATTTAAGCAAAAAATTTTCTTCCACTGCTTTTTTAATGCTCTCTTAGTCATAAGCTGAACGTCCATTTGTGGGTAGGTCTTTTTCTAGACTCTCCATTCTGTTCCACCTATTTATTTGTTTAACCTTGTACCAATACATTGTTTTAATTACTGTAGCTCTTAATTTAAATTCAGTTAATTAACATATAGTGTATTATTAGTTTCAGAGGTAAAGTACTGTAGCTTTATAATAAGTCTTTATAGGCAATAATCCAGGTCTTCTACTTTGTTGTTCTTCAAGATAGTGTTGGCTATTCTTAAACTTATTTCCATGTGTAATTTAGAACCAGTTTATCAATCTACATCTGCGCACACACACACACACACACACACACACACACATGCTGGGATTTTCATGAGGATTGGATTTAATCGATAAATCGGTTCGGGAGGAATTGATATTTTTCTAATATTGAGTTTTCCAATCCATGAACGTGGTAAAGATGCCCACTTATTTTCTTTGATTATTTTTCAGTAATATTTTATCATTTTCTGGTGTGTTTGCTCATTTTCCATTAGGTTTAATTTGGTGTTTTGTGATATTTAAAATGGCATTTATTTAAAATGTTCCATTAACTTTGAAATAAACTCAATGTGGTCATGAAGTAATACCCTTTCACAGTATTGGATTTGGTTTGCTTATATTTTGTTTAGGATTTTTGCATCTATGTTCATGAAAGAGGTTAATTTTAATTAATCTTAATTCTCTTATAATGTCCTTGTCATTATAAGTTGGGAAGTTTCCTTACTTTTCTATTCTTTGGGAGAATTTGAGTATGGTAAATGTCTTCTTTCCTTAAATGTTTAAAAGAATTCTTTGGTTTTAAGCTATCTGGGATTTAAGTTAGAGATTTAATTTTCTTTAATAGGTTTGCCCATTTTTTGTGTCAGTTTTTGGGTGCTGTATTTTTCAAGAAACTAACCCATTGCACCTAAATTTTCAAATTTATTGGCACAAATTATTCAGGATATCCTTTTAAGTTTTTTTTTAAATTCTGCAGTATCTATAGTATTTGTTACTTCTGATGGTGGTAATTTATGCCTTCTCTCCATGTCTTTTATTAGTCTTACCTGAGTGTTATTAATTATAGTATAGTGTTCATAGAACCAACTACTGGCTTTTGGTTTTATCTATTTTACTTTCTCTGTTGTACATTTCGTTTTCTGTTTCATTCATTTGTGTCAATTTCGTGATGTTTAATTGG
Source organism: Callorhinus ursinus (assembly GCF_003265705.2). Lineage (NCBI taxonomy): Eukaryota > Metazoa > Chordata > Mammalia > Carnivora > Otariidae > Callorhinus > Callorhinus ursinus. Next base: position 54,904,188 of record NW_027397068.1, on the reverse strand, counting down.
CTGTTCTTTTTCTAACTCCTGGAGAGAGATGTTTAGATCACCAATTTTCTTTCTTTCTTCTTTTCTAACATATGTATTTAAAACTACCTACAAATGGCTTTTCAACTGCATCCCACAAGCTTTGATCAATTGTATTTATTACCATTCAACATATTTTCTAATTTCCACTATTTTTTCTCTGACATGTTTAAAGGTATATTGATTCATTTCTAAACAGAAAACTTTCTATTTATCTTTACTTTTGAATTAGTAGCTTAATTCTGCTATGATCATAAACCATATTCTAAGTGATTTAATTTATTTGAAATTTGTTGAAACTTTATAACCCAGCATATGGTCAATTCTGGCAAGTGTTCCATGTCGTTGTTGAGTGCAATGTTCTATATAGACCAAATAGGTCAATTTTATTGATCATGTTGTTCCAATATTCATCCTGTTTGATTAACTTACTGATTTTTAGGTGACTAGTTCTATTGGTTACTGAGAGAATTGTGCTAAAATATCCTACAATAACTGCATATTTTTTTAAGTTTCTATTTATTTTTTTTCTTTTTTTAAATTTTTTATTGTTATGTTAATCACCATATATTACATAATTTGTTTTGGTGTACTGTTCCATGATTCATTGTTTGTTCATAACACCCAGTGCTCCATGCAGAATGTGCCCTCTTTAATACCCATCACCAGGCTAACCCATCCCCCCACCCTCCTCCCCTCCAGAAACCTCAGTTTGTTTTTCAGAGTCCATCATCTCTCCTGGTTCGTCTCCCCCTCTGACTTACTCCCCTTCATTCTTCCTCTCCTGCTATCTTCTTCTTTTTCTTTTTTCTTAAAATATGTTGCGTTATTTGTTTCAGAAGTACAGATCTGTGATTCAACAGTCTTGCACAATTCACAGCGCTCACCATAGCACATACCCTCCCCAGTGTCTATACCCAGCCACCCCATCCCTCCCACCCCCGACCACTCCAGCAACCCTCAGTTTGTTCCTGAGATTAAGAATTCCTCATATCAGTGAGGTCATATGATACATGTCTTTTAAGTTTCTATTTAATATACTTACATATTTTTATATTTCTCCAGTTTGTTCTTCAAGTATTGCCTTGTATCTTACTAGGTGTATGATTATGATATCCTTATGTTGGAACGACCATTTCATTATTATGAAATATATTTTTTTAACTTTAGTAATGTTTGTTGCCTTAAAGTCTACTTTGTCTGATACGTAAGTAACTGAACTTTCATTTGGTTAATATATACATGCTCTATCTTTTTTCATCCTTTCATTTTCAACTTTCCTGAATTCTTATAATTTGCACCATGCACTTGTGTACAACATTGATTTGAGTTTTGTTTTGGTTTGGTTTTTTGTTTGTTTTGTTCAATCTGACAATTTGCGTCTTTTGTTTTTTTTTCTTTTATTGTTATGTTAATTACCATGCATTAGTTTTTGATGTAGTGTTCCATGATTCATTGTTTGCGTATAACACCCAGTGCTCCATTCACTACGTGCCCTCTTTAATACCCATCACCAGGCTAACCCATCCCTCCACCCCCCAATTTTTGTCTTTTAAAGAGAATTTTTTATACCTTTACATATAATGTCATAACTGCTATACATAAATTTAAACTCACTATCTTGCTATTTGTTTTAAATTTCTTCCATCTGCTTTGTGTTTCTTCCCCCCCCTTTCTTTTCATATCTTCTTTTGGACTATGAATGTTTATTATTTTTATTACCCCATTTCCCCCCTTGCTTAACTATTTTTAATTACTCAGTCTTTCATTATGCTTTTAGTGGTTACCATGGGAATTTCAACACTTACCTTTAACTTAGTCAGGTCTAATGACTAGTATTTCATTACCATTTCCTGGCCAAAGCAAAACCTTAGTACATTTAACTCCATCCAGTCCCTTTCTATGTCCTCTGATTCATCTTCCAGTTTATGATCTCTCTCTTCAACTCTATCTAACCCATGTTAAATCACTCTATTGAGTTCTTAATTATAGATATTAGATATGAATGTTCAAGTTTAGATATTCCATTCGATTTGTTATAGTTTCCTGTGCAAGTCTCTATCTCATCATTTAAATTCTTGAACATACTAATCACAATTATTTTAATGTCCTTGCCTGATCATTGCAACATCTGAATCTCTCCAGGGTTTCCTCCCCTCGGCGTTCAATAATTTTCCCCTGAGAGATACTGGACGATTCATGTTTGGATACAGGGTATTTTCTATTAAAAATTTTTGAAAAATAAAGCTCTGGATAGTGTCATCTTCCTGAAGGGAGCTTATTTTTGCCTCTAACAGGCAGTTAAGGTGGAGCAGATTACCTCCATCCGACTGTAAATTGAAGTGATTTGAAGTTGAACTTCTGCCTTTTTAAAGAGTCATCTATTTCTTATGGCTTGTGGTGTAGTCATTTCAGGGTCCCAACCAAAAGCCTGGAGCATTTGCCAGGGCCCTAAATCATTGGCTGATGCTCAACTCTAATTTTTGTTTCTGATACTTCATAAAACTGCAGAACACTTTACTTAGCTTCTTAGCCTCTCAGCCACAGCTTGGATATTTGCAAGTGCCTGGAAGGGAAAACCAGTCTCAACGTCACTTCATTTCTCTGGGGGTTTTGTTTGGTTGGTTGTTGTTGTTGCTGTTTTTGTTGTTGTTTTCCTTTTCTTGAGGACCTTGTCCCCTCAAAATTTTGCTCCCCAAGTAGCTCTCCAATGCCTTCAAACAGGTGTTATATGCATTTTCCCCAGCGTTTCTAGTTGTTCTTGGAGGGAAGGTCACCCTGCAACAGGTGATTCCACCTTTGACAGAAGTAGAAATCCCACCCAGCTTGTCTTCTGAGCATCAATTTCATTTTCTTGAGATTCTGGATTCATCATTCTTGAGATTCATCATATTTCCTTTGAGCTCTCAAATTAAATTGATTCCCGATTTCTTTGTCTCCTTCGAGTTTCTGTTTCTTGTAAGAACCAACCATGAGGAATCTGTTTTGTTGTCTTAGCTAATATTTTGACCTTTATTATTATATAATGAAAATACTAAAGATCAACCATGGTTTGAAGTGAGAAAAATAAGTTTTAACCCATGTGCCAGAGATCTGAGGCCACAGCTGATCCAGCAGGAAAGTGTGCCTTGAGAAATTAATGATGCCTCCCTGTCCCCCCCACCCCCCGCAGAGAGTGGTGGTGACAGCGTATGTGCCAGGCATTTGTCAGACAATCCACTTGTGGATTCATCAGTCTGAGAAGTTGCTTTGTATCCCCTTAAATTTTAAAGAGATTCAGCTGGTGCCTCTCTCTTACAGTGGGTAAAGATTTGCTAACATGAAAGATATTCCTCCCATAAACTAAGAGACTAGCAACAACCAAATCCCAATGACTCGGGGTTTCCCATCACTTTCTATAAGAGTTTAATAGGTTTGGGGCGCCTGGGTGGCTCAGTCGGTTAAGCGTCTGCCTTCGGCTCAGGTCATGATCCCAGGGTCCTGGGATCGAGCCCCACATCGGGCTCCCTGCTCAGCGGGGAGCCTGCTTCTCCCTCTGCCTCTGCCTGCCTGCCTGCCTACTTGTGCTCTCTCTCTCTCTCTCTCTGTCAAATAAATAAATAAAATCTTAAAAAAAAAAAAAGAGTTTAATAGGTTTGAATTAGAGAGAAGTGGGGGGGAGCACATTGTTGGTTATCTTAGTCCATTCAGGCTGCTATAAAAATTATCACAGACTGAGTGGCTTATAAACAACAGAAATTTATTTCTCACACTTCTGGAAGCTGGGAAGTCTAAGATCAAGGTGCCGACAGATTGAGTGTCTGCTGAGAGCCTCCTTCCTGGTGCACAGATGGCTGTCTTCTCATTGTATGGTGGAAGGGCAAGAAAGCTCTCCAGAGCCTCTTTTCTAACACCAGGAATTACATTGATGAGGGCTCCACCTTTATGACCTAATCACCTCCCAAAGGCCCCACCTCCTAATACCACCGCACTGAGGGTGAGGATCTCACATAGGAATTTTCCGGGAACACAGCCCATAACATCCGTTGGAACTCAGCTGTCAGAAAACAGAGGATAATTCTGGTGGCCATATTTCCTAAACCCCAAGTAGAGGCACTGTCTGACAAGAGCTAATACTCTTCTACCAGCAATAAGACAGAACGTTAGAAATCAAGACTGATGGGGAGAAGCCAGCACAAAGATATAAAAAGTACAATTCTGTCAGTGGTACAAGATACTCTTGATTTTCACTAACTGGGTTCCAAGATGAGGCTTTAGAGAGGTGGCCATTTTGATGAGATTTTCCAGAGCCCTTCGGGGAGGGAAGGGCCTTCCCCGGGGTCTGGCCTCAGCCTCCAAGCTGCTCCCAGACCCGACTGTTTGCGGGGAAGCAGATAACTGACTCCCAACCTGCTTCTTCCAGCCAGTGGCTTTGCCAGTCAGCTTCCAGGGGCCTTCACTCGGAAACTGCCTGCGAGCAGGGACAGACGGCAGCATCTGCCACTGCACCGATAATGGGTTTGTACTGCTGCTGGCCCCCAGAAGCGGCTTCGAGGTGACGATGTGCATGCCTGTTTGCCCAAACCCTCAGCCTCGGAGCTGCGGCCAGCTTCGGCACAGAGAGAGCGGGAGTGCCACCTACTGGAGCACTGGGGATGAAGCCAGCCTCGCGGCCAGCCCAGGCCTGCGTGTCACCCAGCAACGGGACTAAAAACCACCTTTGTACGGCGATTAAGTAGGCCCTGTCTTCTGCCAACTTTAGTGACTGTTGACCACAGTTAGGCTGAAAAAGTCTCAAGGAAGTTTATTCTGCTCTGAACAAACGAAACCGAACTGCAGTTGGGATCCAGGCTGTGTTCCACTTCAGTGAGAAGTGGGCGAGCCAGCAAATGCAGAGTTTAACACAGAACACAGTTATTAGGTACTTAACCCCGTCCTGGACACTGGTGAGGCACCAGGATAGAAGGATGAATGGCCTGCACTAGACAAACAATGCAAAGATGAAGAACCTATATCTGCATTCCATGACTGACAGAATACACTCAAGAAATCCAGCCAGAATTTATTCCACAGACTCTCAAAGCATGGAATTTGGGGGATCTGAACTTTCCGTTTTTCCCTGAGTTCTATGGCCATTGTCACAAAGCTTAGATTAAGAAGTCATGATGACTTATTGTTGTTGGGCTTTTTGAGTCACCAATTAACACATGATATATTTGGAATTTTGTTCTCAAAATAGCTGCTTTGCAGACGCCCTAAGCATCCTCTTTGGCTTGCTCTCATAAAATCTTGCCAGGACAACTCTCAAAGGGCTAAATCCTTTCCCTGTATTCACAAACTCTTCTATATGTGTCAATAGCACATTTCTGACAATGATCAATAAAATACATTTGTCGATATTTTTAATGTCTAATGACATCAGAAATCTTACTTGAAATACATGCATACATACTTACATAAGTTAGTAAGTAAACACCCTAGTAAGCCAAGAACCCAACACAGTGACTACGTCACACATGCGCAGCTGAGCAGCGAAACTGAACACCCCGAGGGGCCCCTCCCCCGCTGAGAGACTCCGGTACTTCAACCATTGTGTGGGACCACCTTCCAAGCGTATTTTAATGAGCTGTACAGGTGTGCCTCCTCCATTAAGAGGAGATCAGGTAAATATAAATGATACGAAATGGGCAAAGAACTGTCACGTTGGATGCAAGATACATACATTTATGGCAGAATGCAATATTCACAAACTAGAATTTTTTAAGCTACTACTGTGAGAATTATATTTGAGGCCCTGCTAAAGTTTCTGGTATTTTACTATGATTTTACTCTTGAATACATAATATGTTCTGTATTAAGTATTTACGTTAGCACATCCCTCACCCATAAATAACCAACGTATTTCCCACCCACCCAGTCATTCAGCTGCTGACCTGATAGACTTTTCTTTTTTCTTTTTTTTTATTTAAGGATTTTTATTTATTTTTTGACAGAGAGAGAGACAGCGAGAGAGGAAACACAAGCAGGGGGAGTGGGAGAGGGAGAAGCAGGCTTCCCGCTGAGCAGGGAGCCCGATGCGGGGCTCGATCCCAGGACCCTGGGACCACGACCTGAGCCAAAGGCAGACACTAAACGACTGAGCCACCCAGGCGCCCCCCTGATAGGCTTTTCTTACATGTCTTATTCCTTAGTTCTCATAATTCAGTTCAAAGGGGGCTCCTAGAACTGCTGTTGGCCACTACAAATCCGTATTTAGACATAAAGTGAGCTGCTGGGGGACAGGCACACAACTCCCTGCACATCCCTGGGAAACGTCCACAAAGCTCTAAGGCCACTGCAGCCCTCATTCCTGTCAGAATACCTGTGCTGTTCTGAGGAAGGTCCTCGTAGTTTATGTCATGTTTCTGAGGTACCCAGACCGCTAAGCACTGGGCAGGGCACAGAAGCTGATGCTCAACTTTCGTCCACCTCACCTTCCCCCCCATTCCTCCCCATCCACCTCACCTTCCCCCCCATTCCTCCCCATCCACCTCACCTTTCCCCCCCATTCCTCC